>NW_028082759.1:600000-1050478 GCF_014824575.4 Sturnira hondurensis
TTTGATTTAACAACAATTGAAAACAAGGTTATCAGAACAGTTTGGGATGGTATTGATGTTTCTAGAAAGGGAACAGTTCAACCACCAGCTGATTAATAAGATTTATGCTGTCCGGTAAAGAATAGCAAGGTGCCAGATGACTACTCAAACTTATATTTGGTATTTTTAAAGATGCAATTAAATTAAAGCCATGTATTGAAAAAGATCAAATGGATGATTACGGAAACATTTGTGTTATTGTTGGCTTTCCCTATTTTTTTTTTTGGAAGACGAGTGCAGAAAAAATTATTGAGGAAAATCAAAAGAGACAGCTCGCTAAACTAGAGAAAAAAGAGGAAGGAAGATGGAATAACTTGTCTGACTATATTGAAAAGGAAATTAAAGAAAATCCTAGCTCTGGAATAAAAAGACTAGAGGATTTTATCCAAACATGCCCTGTGAAGTCTGTAAAATTTGCTGCAGAAATGGTAGGATTGGATGCCTGTTTCAAATTATGGGTGGAACACTGTTCAGAATCAGGTATGTAAACCACTTTATTTATTTATTTATTTATTTATTTATTTAAAGACTTTTCCCCAAATATATTTTATTAGTTATGTTATTACAGTTGTCCCATTTCCCCCCTTCATTCCCCTCCACTCTGCACACCCTGTCCCTCCCACATTTCCCCCTTTAGTTCATGTCCATGTGTCTTAAGTTCTTTAGCTTTTACATTTCCCGTACTATTCTTGCCCTCCCTGTCTATTTTCTGCCTGCCATCTATGCTACTTACTCTCTGTAGCTTCCCCCCCACCTTCCACTCCCCTGTTGCTAACCCTCCATGTGATCTCCATTTCTGTGTTTCTGCTCCTGTTCTAGTTGTTTCCTTGGTTTGTTTTTATTTTAGGTGTGGTTATTAGTAATTGTGAGTTTGCTGTCATTTTAGTATACATGTTTTTTATCTTCTTTTTCTTAGATAAGTCTCTTTAACATTTCCTAAAATAAGGGCTTGGTGATGATGAACTCCTTCAACTTGATCTTATCTGAGAAGCACTTTATCTGTCCTTCCATTCTAAATGAAAGCTTTGCTGGATAGAGCAATCTTGGATGTAGGTCCATGTCTTTCGTGACTTGGAATACTTCTTTTCAGCCCCTTCTTGCCTATAAAATCTTTTTTGAAAAATCAGCTGACAGTCTGATGGGAACTCCTTCATAGGTTAGTATCACCTTATATCTTGCTGCTTCTAGGATTCTCTCCTTCATTTTCATCTTGGATAATGTAATTATGATGTGCTTTGGTGTATTCCACTTTGGGTCCAACTTCTTTGGGACTCTCTGAGCTTCCCAGACTTCCTGGAAGTCTATTTCCTTTGCCAGACTGGGGAAGTTCTCCTTTATTTTTTGTTCCAATAAGTTTTCCACTTGTTGCTGTTCCTCTTCCCCTTTTGGTACCCCTATAATTCAGATGCTGGAACGTTTAAAGATGTCCTGGAGGTTCCTAAGCCTCTCCTCATTTTTTTGAATTCTTGTTTCTTTATCCTTTTCAGTTGGGTTGTTTCTTTCTTCCTCTGGTCCACTCCATTGATTTGAGACCCAGTTTCCTTCCTATCACTATTGGTTCCCTGCGCATTTCCCTGCATTTCAGTTAGTTTAGCCTTCATTTGTTCCTCTGATTTGTGACTAAAATCAACCAGTTCTGTGAGCATCCTGATCAACAGTGTTTGAACTGTGCATCTGATAGGTTGGCTATCTCTTGGTCCCTTAAAAAGTATTGGCTCTGGGGAACTGAGCTGTTTTTCTGCTTGAGCCATTGGGTTTTGGTCTGTTTGCACCAATTACGTATGAGGGGCAGAGCCTTAGATGTTCACCAGGGTGGGTCAACCCAGTTGCTGGGTTGTGATGCTGTATGTGGGGGTGGAGTCAGAGACGGAAAAAAAATGGTGCTTTGCTCCGCTGTCTGTTGCACCTCAGCCTCTTCCACCACTTCCCCCAAGAAAACTGAGCCTTTCTGATGCTGATTCACGTGTGGGTGGGCTTGTGTGCATTCTAGGACCCTGTGGGTTTCTCCAACGAACTTTCCTGTGAGGGTGGGAGTCTCTCCCTGCGCCTCAACCCCCACAAGTGTTTTTAATCGGTGTTTTGAGGCTTTATTTCCCGGTGCTAGGACCCTGGGTTGCGCAGTCTGTCTCACTTCCTAGGTACTGTGCACGAATGTGGGACTGCTGTATGGTTAGCCAGACACCTTGCGCACTGTGCCCCGCTTCTCCATCGTTGCCCCGCTCGGTCTGCCCATTGCCACCCCAAGCCCGGGGTCTGCCAGCCACCACCTGGGTGCCCAGGGTCTGCCCGGTGCTGTCTTGCACACCCAGGGTGCCTTGCGTGCCCTGTGTCACTGCTTCCTGTGCTGTGACCCCTCTCCGCTCATCCACCCAACTGCACCCCGCCTACCAGTCTGGATGAATGTGTCTATTTTAACTCCTTGGTTGTTGGACTTCCATACAGTTTAATTTTCATTCCGTTTTTGTTGTTACTTTGTTTCTGAATTGTTGTTGTCCTTATTTTGGTTGTTTGAGAAGGCACAGTGTGTCTACTTACGTCTTCATCTTGGCCAGAAGTCCTGTAAACCATTAACTTGAGAAATTTCTTGAAATGTTAATTAAAGATCAATAGGAACAGAGCAAAAGAATTGATACTGGCCACATATGCTGATTTTTCTGGCCTGTATGACCTCAAGAATTCTTTGATGCCTAAATAGTAAGAACATCTCCTTTTGTTTGATCCACTAACAACATTGTGGCCATTTGTGCATCGGATGGGTATTGGTGAGCAGATTTCATTTGAAATTCAATTTAGTAAACAGTTCTTCAAGTTCAAACAGTTCAGGAGCTGGCTACCTTATCAAGTGTCCACGTGGCTTCTGAAGAGAAGAGCACATGTCACCCCTGCGCTGAAGGTGTGTTGTGCGGTAGCCGTAACCAAAGCTGCACACAGCACATTCTCACGTGAAGTCATCTATAGGTTCTGTTAGTTTAAGCAAAATAATGTATAGTGAAACTACTTTTACCACAGGTTTATTGATAGTAGAGAGAGTTAAGTTCCCAAGGCATCTCATTTACATTGCCATGAAACAATGTTGAACAGAATGATTTTATCTAAGGACCGACTATATAAATTCTCAAAATTCTCTGAGGCAGATTTTGTTACCCTGATATTGCACCTAAGAAACTGAGGTTCCAGTAGAACAAGTTATGTGCCCAAATGTCAGTGACAGAACCCGAACTTTAATACAACATTCTTCCTGCTAAGTGTATGCACAATTTAAATAATTAGTTAAATCGAGGCACAACAGTGTTTGGATAAAGGCCAGAAAAATTAATATTTTCCATTGGAGAGAAGATAAAAGGTGTTTATATTTTAATTGGATATCTTTACTATCTTTTCCCAGGAAAGCAAGTATTGAAAAATAAAATATGGAATAGCCTTCTTTTAAAAATGTCAATCCATCCTCTGTATTAATCCTTATGATTAATAACTATTGCTGCCCTGGCTGGTATAGCTCAGTGGGGTGAGTGTGGGCTAAGAACCAAGGGTCACCGTATTGATTCCCAGTCAGGGCACATGTCTGGGTTGCAGGCCAGGTCCCCAGTGGGGTCCATGTGAGAGGCAACCACACATTGATGTTTCTCTTCCTCTCTTTCTCCTTCCCTTCTCCTCGCTCTAAAAATAAATAAATAAGAGATTAAAAAATAATAACCATTGCCATTATTGTATCACTCTCTATTAATTAATTTTTTGCTTGATCTTAATAATAACCATATAAGAGAAGGCCTATTATTAGTATCACATTATCTATCTATAAAATAAAGCTTAGAGATGTAACTTTTCAAGTTCCTAAGATAAGTACAGGCAACTGAAATATGAATTTAAGATAAATAGCATTTAAAAAATATATGTTATGAAATATGTATCTCGAACAGAATCTTTTGTATTTTGCTTGCTAAAGCTGGCAATATTACTCTAACTTGAAGCTATACTCTTAACTACTGTGCAGTTGACTAGTCAGCATGAATTCCTCAGTTTTTGTGAGTGATTCGTGTGAATATGCTTGCTTTCCTTATTTTGCAATAAAATTAAATCATGCTTGGGGGTATTATTATCAGTATCTTGTGTAGCTTAAGTTATTCATGCTAATTTTTTTTAAACAGAAGCAGTATCCAGAGATATAAACATCATAATTAACTTGATGAAAAGGATTCACATAATTCATGAAAAATATTCTGAACTATTACAAAATGCACATCGACAAAAAATAGCCAAATATCTAAAATATATTGGATTTGAGAACTTGGCACACTTACTATGTCCTCAGGTAGAGTTCTTTGGGTAAAATAATTTGAACAACTATGTGTACTCATTAGATAGATCCTTATAAGAATATTTTCTCTACTAAAGATGCTGTTTTAAGATCGGCAAGAGCCCCTTCATTGAAACACAGGTTTTAGTGAGTGTGTGTTTGGGGGGGGGGGCTTATTCATATTTAACAACGATCAAAGATTATACTGAATTATAATTAAAAGATGAATTTCATATTGCATTTTAATTATATTTGATGGAACATAGTATTGCACATCAAACGGTATTTAAAAATTATAGTAAAGATGTAGTATCTGTATCTTTCCCTTCATTGTTAACTCTAAACAATTGAAATGTGAAACAGTAATCTTGAAGCAAACTACAACATGATCGATGATAATTTTTTTATCCAGATTTGAAGTCTTAAGTATGCAAATCTAATCCGCCGTACTCATTTTAGGTGCAGAAATCAAGTGCTGAGAAGGATACTTCTAAATACTCAGTTCACACGGGGGCAGCTCGGTTTCAGCTAACATACATGGGTCCTTATTTATTTCGAGAAGAAAGAAGTGATCCTGATCCCAGAGTGCGTCGTTTCATACCAGACACGTGGCAGGTACTCATGGCAAAGACTCTGCAGCCTGGGAGAGCCAAGAAACTTGATGGAGACAGTTGGTTCAGATCTCACAGCGTGCAACAAGTTTGGGATGTGTAAATCATTACAGAATACAACATAATGACAATGAAAATAAATTGTGTCTTTACCAAAGACATAAAGAAATAAAGAAAAGAGTCCATTGAAATGAAAAGGAATTGATTGTATTAAATGATAGAGCCTGGATTAAGAATTAAGCTAACTCCAGTTAGACTTGCTGTCATCAATTGAACTACGTAATTTTTACCTACATCAGCTTAATTTCAAAATGTAGTGTCTGGTGGTTAATGATATGTATTCGGCAAGAGTTTACTGTTTTCTGAGAGTAGTGGTGCTTTCAGATTTTCCCAAGTTAAACAACAAAGTCATTCACAATATATCATGGGGAATAATGATAAATATATAGCCTATTACATATGTGCATGTTTTTTAAACTGCTATTTTCTACACTGTATTCATTTGTTGACCCTTTATTTATAAACAGAAAAATGGAACTCTAAAGAACAGTAGGTTTTGGTAATTTTGATTTTAGTCTGAGTTTCCCCAGCTTAAGCTAAAAAGAATGCAGGGAGCTGGGCTGCATGGTAGCCTGGGCAGATCCCTTTGTGATGATGTCTGTATATTTGGGGATTTTTATCCAAGGTTTTTTTTGTTTGTTTGTTTTTGTTTTTTTAACCAATGTATGGTTGCCTTTTGTGCATCCTCTCCTGGGAGTTGGCCTGCAGGGAACCGGCCTGCAACCCAGGCATGCGCCCTGACTGGGAATCGAACTGCGATCCTCTGGTTCGCAGGCCTGTGCTCAATCCACTGAGCTACACCAGCCAGAGCTTTATCCAAGTTTTATGTGAAGAATTTTTTAGTAGAAAATATGATGTGAATTAAGTAACTTCCAAACAGCAGAAAATGGCGATTCCCTTCACTACCTGCCATCTCGAACACTAGCTAATGTGTCTCAGAAGAAACTGTGAATACTAATTTGCAGTGACGTTGCCTTTAAATTACAATTTGACACTAAGTCTGTATTTTCAAAATAAAATGTGATTTCTTTTTATACAGAGGGAACTTCTTGATGTCGTGGATAATAATGAATCTGCTGTAATTGTTGCCCCAACTTCATCAGGGAAAACCTACGCTTCCTACTACTGCATGGAGAAAATTCTGAGAGAGAGCGATGACGGGGTGGTTGTGTATGTGGCCCCAACCAAGGTATTGGATCTGCAGGACACTAGATATCTTACGTGATTTTTCCCCACTGTAGTGGTGCCCTTAATCCCAGGGAAGTACCAGAATGTGCAGGTTCCAGCATTGCAGTCATGGATTCGAGTGCTTTTGTGATTTTGACCCAGTCTCTTACCTTAGTTTCTCTACATGTACAAAGAGAATAATAATGCTTCTATAATACAGTGGTCCCCTCTTATTCATGGTTTTGCTTTCCATGGTTTTTGTTACCTGTGATTAAGTATGGTCCAAAAGCATTAAATGGAAAATTCGAGAACTAAAGAATTCTTAAGTGTTAAATTGTATGCTGTTCTGAATAGCTTGATGAAATCTTGTACCGTTCCATTCTGTCCTGCCCAGGACCTGAAGCATTCCTTTTCCAGGGTATCTGTGCTATATACACTCGCCACCCATTAATCACTATGCAGCCCTCTCTGTTATCAGATTAACGGAGTCTTGACACTACCATACTTATGTTCATTAACATCATTTTACCAAATAATGGCCCCAAAGTGCAAAGTTAGTGATGGCGGCAATTCAGATATGCCAAAGAGAAGCCATGAAGTGCTTTCTTTAAGTGAAATGGCATGTATGTATAGGAAAAAACATAATACTGTATGTAAGGTTCACTGCTATGCGTGGTTTCTGGCACCCATTGGGAGTCTAGCACCACATACTCTGAGGATAAAGGGGGACTGCTGGACTTGAATTCTAAGCATTGAAATGACATATGTAAAGCATCTAAAATAATCTGGGGTGTCAATATTGATCAATAAGTGATGGCGTTCACCCTTATTTTTAAAAGTTATTTTATTGCTTAAACCTCCGTAGGTCCAGCAATTATTAGAAATCAGGATTTAAAACTTTTGAGAATTTTGCTGAAAGAAAACATGTGACTCAGTGCCAGGGTTAAGATAGTGTAGATAGGTTCATAAGAGACAGCAGGAGAGAAAAGCAGCCACTCCCATTTTGCCGTCACTGTCTGTGGAATCGCCCCCTGATTATTACAAGTGCTAAAGGCGCCTTTCTTTACAGCACCCTGTGTAAAACAAAGTAAAGAAGCTCTTAGCTAGATCAGAATTTTTTCTTCTTCCGGAAGGAATTTGGGGTATTCCTTCCCTTCTCTTTTCCATGGAGAATACTTGATTTCAGGCCTTAAAGATACACTGGGAGAAGCAATTCAGAATGCTAGTGTCAGAGGGGTCATCTCTGTCATATTGCCCAGTCCTCTCACTTTATGGATGAGGAAACTGGGGATTAGTGAAGGTAAGAAATGTGCCAATACTGGAGAACCGTTTAGGTTTTCAAATAAAAATCCATCATAGGAGTTCTCTTGTATAGATATATGTCACATTTATGTGGCATAGATTATTATTTATTGTTTTCAGGCATCACATTAATAAGCACAGTAATATATATATATATTAAGGAAGATTTTTAAATGGAACTAGTGGGAAACATTTAGTGTATGGAATTCTTTAATGAAGACAAGAATTATATAAAATTGGCACTCTTTGCATGTAAATTTGTTCTGGATATTTTTTTTACCTTAAAAATGTTTTCAGTGTTGTCAATAATTCCTGAATAGAGGATTATGTCTTTTATGATTTAAGGCTCTTGTGAACCAAGTGGCAGGAACTGTCTACAGTTTATTCACCAAAGCACTGCCAAAAGGGTTAACGGTGTGTGGCGTTTTTACAAGAGATTACCGTCATGACACCTTCAATTGTCAGGTATGCCATAGACATGAACACATAATAGATAACAATGCGTATTTCAGTAGGCACTTCAAAGTTTTAACATGAGTGTGCATTAAATTCACAATTACCTTTAGACATATATTTATGTTTTAATATTGTTTATATTATTTTTATTTAATAATTTGGATAACTTCTTAAAAATTGTATTTTCTATGTAAAGTCAAATGCTTTTCTGAATTTTTAACATGAGGAAGCAGCTGCCTTCAGGGGCAATGGTTTCAAATTGTGATGATTTTATATTCCCAATGTATGATGTGGGAAAATATATCTTAATGAAATCAGCTTAACTTTTTGATAGATTTGTTACACAAATCTGTTCTACTTTTCTACAAATGAGGTTGAACATATTGTGTGATTTAAAATATTTTACTGGTGTTTAAAAGGGGAAGCTTGAGATTTTAAAAATATTTTATTTATTTATTATTTTTAGAGGGCAGAGATGGGAAAGAGAAAGAGTGGGAGAGAAACATCAATGTATGGTTGCCTCTCATGTGTCCCCTACTGGGGACCTGGCCTGCAACCCAGGCATGTGCCCTGACTGGGAATCGAACCAGTGACACTTTGCTTCACAGACCTGTGCCCAATCTATTGAGCTACACCAGCCAGGGCTGAAGCTTGAGGTTTTTAAGAAAATGGAGTCAATGCTTTTTTATTTTTTCTTTAACCAGGTATTGGTGACAGTGCCTCAGTGTTTGGAAATACTCTTGCTGTCACCTCGTCATCATAAGTGGGTGAAAAGCATAAGATATGTCATATTCGATGAGGTATGCTACCTTTCATTACCATTGCTCCACTAAGTATTTTGATGTACATAGAACATGTAAAGATGAAAATCATATGGTTAGTTATTCAATATTCACTTTATGGAAGGGATAGACTAATGTGCTGGTAGTGAAAGACAGATCTGGAAGGAGTGAAAATGGGAAAATGAAAATAAAATTCTAGGATAAAAGTGATAGTAGTAGAGGAAAAGTAGCCCAGAAATCACTGGACACACCAAGGCATTAACAAGAGACATTTCTTTTCTTTAATCCATAGAACTTTATCCCACTGAACCATCTATGTTTATTTTATTTTATTTAAAAAAATTTACCCTCACTTGAGGATATGCTTATTGATGTTAGCGAGAGAGAAAAGGAGGGAAAGAAATATCGAGCAGTTGCATCTCATACCTGCCCAGCTGGGAACTGAACCCACAAGCCAGGCACGTGCCCTTACCAGGTATCAAACCCCAGACTGTTCAGCTTATAGGACACGTGCTCCAACGAAACAGCCACAGTGGGGAGAGCTGAATTTAGTGTCTTTTAAGAAGTACTTTCTTATTACCTTTACTTGTTGCGTTAATGGCTAAAATTATTCATGCCATTCTGTTGCTGGTTTAAAAGTGCCTCATATGCTGGCTAGCATTCATTTGATGGATGATATCAGGAAGGAAATAAAAAGCAAAATACAAACAAGCAAACAAAATAAGTAAACAAACTAAAATAAATAAACAAAATAGACAGGCTGCAAATTTAGGAAAATGATGTAATTTGAACATAAATTTTTAGTTTTTTTCTAATACATGTATGTATTCTTTTCTAATGCATTAATATATTGAAAGTTATATATTAACCTTAATGTACTGCTGTAGCAACATTTGAAAATTACCTTTTTGATCATTCAGTTTAAAATGTTTTAACTGCCAAAAAAAAAAATGTTTTAACTGCCATCATGATTTCATTTTTGGTCCATAGGTTAATTTAAAAACATATTTTTAATTTCTAAATATACTTTTTAAAACTATCTTTTGTGGTTTGCATTTCTAGCATAGTTACATTTAGGCCAAGAATATATCTGTATAGTTTTTATCCTTTGAAATTCAAGTTGATAAATAATTTTCATGTCAGTAACATATAGCGAGAAAATGAGATAAAGAAGCATTCTAATTTACCATTTATAATATCACAAAATACATAGTGTACTTTGAAATAATTTTTTTAAAAAGTGTACAGGATTTTATATAGAAAGTGTTAAACTTTATTGAGTGATGTTTAATAAGATTTTTTGAAAGAATAAAATGAATAGAGGTAGACCATATTTGTGCACTGGAAAATTGAATATTATGATTATAATTATAATAGATCATTGTGGACACAATAGGTTATTTTGGACAATTTGAAGCCCTAAATTGTCCTATAGATTCAGGGCAATCACAAGAAAAACTCACAGATTGTTTTTCTGTCCCGTTGTGGTATCTGTGAGAGTGTGTGCATGTGTACATGCACATTTGTGTGTTGGGAGGAGAGAACCAATTACCAGATTCTGAAATTTACATGGAAAGCAAAAGGCAAAAAATAGCCAAGATACATTTGAAAAAGAAGATTAAAGTAGGCAGAAAGATGTATTTGAAAAAGGAGATCAAAGTGGACAGAAGTGTTCTTTCAGGATTTCAATCAGGATTTATTGTAGACCAGAGGTCATGAAGTGATGTCTTTTGAAACAGGGATAAACATATAGGCAAATGGGCCAAAGAACCCAGAAACGGAATCATATATAAACCTTTAATTTAAGAAAAAAGTGGCACTGGAGCCCTGGCTGGTGTAGCTCAGTGGATTGAGTGCGGGCCTGCGAACCAGACGATCGCAGTTTGATTCCCAGTCGGGACACATGCCTGGGTTGCAGGCCAGTTCTCAGCAGAGGACGCATGAGAGGCAACCATACACTGATATTTCTCTCCCTTTCTCCTTCCCTTCCCCTCTAAAGATAAATAAATAAAATTTTAAAAAAAGAGTGAGCGTGGAATAAAGATATTTCAAGTGAAGTATCAAAAAATGTTTAAAAAAAAGAAAAAAAGAAAAAAGTGGCACTGGAAACAGTATTGGAAAAACTAGAAATCCATGTGGAGAGATAAAAAATTAAATCACTTCCTTACATCATACACAAAACCAGTTTCAAATTATTTAAACATAGAAATGTCAAAGGCAAATTTCTAAAACTTTAGAATATATTATCTGAAGAGAATATTTTTATTACTCAGGAGTTGATAAAAACCTCTTAAACACAAACTTGAGAGTACAAGCTATAAAAATAGATTAACAAATTTAACTGCATTAAAATAAAAAATTTTATTTATCAAAATATATCAAGAGAATGAAATTATAAGTCACTGAGTGGGAGGTATTTGTAACTTATATTTGGAAAAATAACTCTCATCCAAAACATATCAGGATTTCTCTAAGATATTAAGAGAAAAGAAACTCACAAAAAGAGATTTATAAATGACTCATATACCCCTGAAAAGAAACTCTGCTAAAAGGCTGATGATGTTTTTCTGAATTGTACACACTTAAAACCTGTATGGCTTTGTGCACCAATGAAACCCCAATAAATGCCATTAAAAAAAAAAGTTACATTAATGTCACAATAAAGCACACCCACCAGACAGTAAAGGTGAGAATCTGGTCCTGTCTACTGCCATGGAGGAAGTGGAGCAATGGGAAGACTCATACTCATCTGAAATTTTTTTGACAAAACCTAAAGATGACAATGCTTTATGAACAAGGAATTCCAATTCTAATTATATGCTTGAGGACTAGAAAAAAAGATTTTAGAACTTCCGCCCAAGATGGAGGTATAGGTGGAAACACTGTGCCTCTTCGAAGAACCAAATTTAAGGACAACAAAGATTTAGAAAAAAAACACAACCAGAACAGACAGAAAATTGAACTGTACAGAAGTCTGAAACAAACCATTCATCCAGACCAGTAAGAGGGGTGGAGTCAGTGGCCAGCAGAGAGGGCTCATGGCAGGAAAAAGTGGTGGTTGGTAGACCCAGGGGCTCAGGTGATGCAGGGCTAGCAGACCCCGGGTGTGGGGAGGGAACGAGCAGACCCAGTGAGCCATGAAAAGCCATTGGCTGAATGCAGACACACATTTATGCACAGATAAACTAGGCAAAAATGGTCAGTGTGACAGATTGCACAATCCAGGGCCCCAGCAACAGGAAATAAAGCCTAAAAGCAGCAATTGAAAACACCTGTGGAGGTTGAGGTGATAGGAGAGACTTCCAGACTCATAGGAGAGTTTGTTGGAGAGACTCACAGGGTCCTAGAATATACGCAAGCCCACCCACCCAGGAACCAGCAGCAGAAGGGCCCAGTTTGCTTGTGAGAAGTGGCAGAGGGGACCAAAATCTGAGAGAGCAAGGAATAAGTGCTATTGCTCCCTCTCTTACCCTACCCCCACATACAGTGTCACAATCCAGCAACTGGATTGACCCTCCCTGGTGGACACCTAAGGCTCTGCCCCTCATTCGTAACAGGCGTGAAAAGACTAAAAATTATAGCTTGAACAGAAGAACAAATCAAAGGCCCAGAGCCAATACTTTTAAGCGACTAAGAGATAGCCAACCTATCAGATGCACAGTTTGAAATGCTGGTGACCAGGATGCTCACAGAACTAGTGGAGTTGGGTTGTGAATTAGATGAAAAAATGAAGGCTACACTAAGTGAAATGAAGGAAAATGCACAGGGAACTGATAGGGATGGAAAAAAAACTGGGACTCAAATCAATGGAGTGAACCAGAAGATAGAAAGAAACAACCAAACGGAAAAGAATAAAGAAACAAGAATTCAAAAAAATGAGGAGATGCCTAGGAACCTCCAGGACACTTTTAAATGTTCCAACATCCAAATTATAGGGGTACCAGAAGGGGTAGAGGAAGAGCAACAAGTGGAAAACTTATTTGAACAAATAATAAAGAACTTCCCCAATCTGGCAAAGGAAATAGACTTCCAAGAAGTCCAGGAAGCTCAGAGAGTCTCAAAGAAGTTGGACCCAAAGTGGAATACACCAAGGCACATCATAATTATATTATCCAAGATTAAAATGAAGGAGAGAATTCTAGAAGCATCAAGAGATAAGGGGACAGTCACCTACAAAGGAGTTCCCATCAAACTGTCAGCTGATTTCTCAAAAGAGACCTTATAGGCAAGAAGGGGTTGGAAAGAAGTATTCCAAGTCATGAAAGGCAAGGCCCTACATCCAAGATTGCTCTATCCAGCAAAGCTTTCATTTAGAATGGAAGGACAGATAAAGTGCTTCTCAGATAAGATCAAGTTGAAGTTCATCATCACCAAGCCCTTATTATATGAAATGTTAAAGGGAATTATCTAAGAAAAAAAGAGAAAAAATATGAACAGTGAAAGGACAGCCAAATCACAGTTATTAACAACCATACATAAAACAAAAGCAAACTAAGAAGACAGCTAGATCAGAAGTGGAACCATAGAAATGAAGACCACATGGAGGGTTAGCAACAGGGGAGAGGGAGGAGGAGAGAGGGGGAGAAGGTACAGAGAATAAGTAGCATAGATAGTGGGGAGAAAATAAACAGGAGGAGGGCAAGAGTAGTGTGGGAAATGTAGAAGCTAAAGAACTTATGACCCATGGACATGAACTAAAGGGGGGATGAGGGGAAGAGGGTGTGCAGGGTTGAGGGGAATGAAGGGGGAAATGGGTCAACAGTAATGGCATAATCAATAAAATATATTTTTAAAAAAGAAAAAAGATTTTAGGTCTACAAAAATAAGACAATTTAAGACCTCTTGTGCATGTGGACCAGGTGATAGATGTACAAAATGCTTAAAACAGCAACTCAAATGTCCATTGGTGTGAAAATAAAATGTGGTATATTTATGCAGTAGAATACATAGATCAATAAAAATAAATATAAGAGAATAATCTTGAAATCATAATACTGAGTAAAGGCAGGTAAAGATAAACGACACATGCTATATAATTCAAATTATAAAATCTTACAAAAGTGGCAAAATCAACTTATATTGTTTGTGAACACATGTGTATGTATAAAGACGTGTAATGAAAACCAAGTCATAATTTAAAAAAAACAACATAGTAACCATCAAAGGAGTTTGTTATAATATGGACTTCTGAGAGAAATATTTGTCCTAGTTTATAAGAATTTTTGCTTCATTTAGTTAATCTGAATAATAGTTTGTTCATATGACAGTCTATTTTACACAGTTTATTGAATGTCATATTTCACCATAAAACAAAGGTTAAAAAAGAATGCAAAGATTGATTAAATAAAAATAATTGCATTACACATTGCTATACACAAAATTCTGATAACTACCATTATTTTAATGTTTACTGTGGATATTTATCTGAAATGACTTCCAGCTATAATGCCATTTACTCTTTGGAAGAAAACCAGCAAAGTAAGTACTGTTTTTATGGCGACTGAATTCAGGCAGAGAGATCTACTCTCCCCAGTTCGCCCCATGTTAACGGCAGAGCCAAGATTAGAACGCAGGCGGCAAGCTGCTTCCATTGTCTGCGTTGTAGTGCTCTTTCTCCATGGGGTAGGGCAGCCCAGGCCTCCAGAGGAGTTTGTCCACATAAAAAGGCGAAATGAACTGTCCTCTAACATACCAACGAAGGAAAAAGCTGCAAAATGTTCATTTTACATCTTTTGCATCTTTAGCTAAAATACTAAAAAAGAATTGCTTCTTACCAAGTTTCACATCATTATAAATTCCACATTCATCTCTGGTTTATTAGCATTCCAAACACATGCTCACAACTTTATGAAGATGAACTTGTTAGCAATATATTTCTGATGCCATTTACATATTTTTCTTGTCTTTCTTTCTCTGTATTTTGACTAAAAGCTTTTTGAAAGCTTCTCTTTACCTCTCCACAATGTTTACTTCATAGTGGATAAGTGAGTGCTTCATGGAGGATAAAGACTTCAATAAAAATCAGAAATAAAGTATAAACAAGACTTTTAACATTGAGTTGGGCTTTTATTTCTTATATTCATTCTGTAAAACATAGGCTGTAATATACATAAGGATCTAATTTTACTAAATGAAAGTTTGTTAGCCGAGAATCTTACAGAAATTAGTTAAAATCAAGTTTTTTAAAGTTGTTCTGGCTTTCATATATTATTATTAATTTCCCACTTCATTGTGGCAAACTAGTAATAAGTAAGCTAATAATCACTGCACTTATTCTATTCCCTTTACAATCAGAGGACTAGACTTTTTCTAGATTTCTAACTATTACGAAATAAGTGCTCTGTGTATACTCATGAACTGAAGCCTGGAGAGCTTTATTTACATCAAATATATTTGTTTCATAAATATTTTTATCTGCATTTCAGTGATAGAATTAATGACATGTGAGGAAATGCTTTATTTTTATAGAGATTTTTCTTCATCTTATGTTTTCATGGTGATTGCTATAATTTATCTAGTATTTCATTTGTAAACAAGACTTCCACAGTGTATTCTTTTGCTTAATTTGCTCTTGCTTATGAGTATTATTATCATGGCATGTGATAATCTTTTCACAGTTCAGGTGTCACCATGCATCATAGAGCAAGTCATCTCTCAATACGTTGTTCTCAAACCCAGTTTAATTCTTCTCCAAACCATGTTGGGATTCTTTGACCAACTTTGTCAGGAGTGAATGAACATTACTGAATGTAAAGAGTGGAAGAAATAATAAGCTCTGCTAGCAAAATGCATTCATATTTTCAGGGAAATTTTAACTTATTTTATACTGAGTCCATGTACCCACACTGCCAGGTTCACTGTCTCGGAGGAGAAATTGGCGCAGAAGTCTGGGAGCACCTCCTCGTCATGATCCGATGTCCCTTTCTGGCTCTCTCTGCTACCATCAGTAATCCTGAGCATCTCACCGAGTAAGCCTCAGTTTTGCATTCATTATCATTGCTATTAGTGATGATAATAGTAATAATTAATAATCTGGTACATTTTTAAAGAGTGATCTCTAAAAGAAAAAAACCTCTTCAAGCAAGACTTATTTTCTTTAAATTTTGTTACATGTAACTAGAAAACATTTGCTCCCATCCTTTGACTAGATAGATATAATTTATATACCTAATTCTTGAGGCACTTTGTGTAAGGGTTATTTAATTTTCCTCTTTATAGCTTGATATTTAGATTCCTAGAGAAGAGCATGTGGCCGGTTAGAACTGTTCTTCCAATATACTACGCACACTACTTTCCTGCACAAAACACCACAAGTGTTTTCTTTTTTCTTTTTTTAGATTTTATTTATTAATCTATAGAGGAGAAGGGAAGGAGAGAAGGAGAGAAATATCAATGTATGGTTGCCTCTCGTGAGTCCCCTGCTGGGAACTGGCCTGCAACCCAGGCATGTGCCCTGACTGGAAATCGAACCGCGATCCTCTGGTTCGCAGGCCCATGCTCAATTCACTGTGCTACGCCAGCCAGGGCCAAAAGTGTTTTCAAAATGAATCAACCCATAATCATAGAAATGGATGTAACTGTTTATTATATCAATGAATTCCATAAGAAACCTGAAAGAATCAGTTTTTGGTGATTGCATGAAAATAACAAGTAATTAAACTATGTGAATATAAATACAGTTTTAATATGTCTAAAGTTGAGGAGATTTTTATTCTCTTGGAATCAATTTTAATAATTTTTTTCAGAAAACAAATGATATAGTTTTTCCTGTGATGATAATACCTTTCTTCTTTTTTTAAATAACTAGATGGTTGGTGTCAATTAAAAGATACTGGCAACATGTTGAAAGCACAATGGAGAATTCTGGTCCATCGCAAAATGCCTTGAAAGTTGCCAAGAAACAACAAAGAAAAGGAGTGGGAAAGCCCTCGTACAGAGTGAGGCTGGGTATGAGCTTAACCTAGGAGAAGGAGAGCTCTGCGTGCTTGAACGTATTAGGGCGTCTTATATGTATAAATCAATCTGATTCCTACTACAACTCTGAAAGGAAATCAATTTTGTCTTAATATACAGTGGAAATGGAGTGAGAATGTTAGCTCTAGAAGATTGTTATGCTGAAGTCCACACAGCAAACAAATGTGGATCTAATAAATCTGTTGATGGTCAAAGTCTTTCCAAAGATTATCTGTTTCGAAACACTGAATTCCTGCATTATTCAGTGTGGTTTAGGACAGTACTGTAGCACAGATAAAGTTTCACTCCTTATTTTGTAAGAATACATTAAAGACAAAAATATTTCTAGAAGGCAGTTCAGTTTTGTTCTGCTGAAAAATCATTGCTTCAAAATAGCCTGTTTTACGTGTGGGCTAGTTCTGGTCTATCATTCCTGTTTCATATCACAGGAGTCTCTCTTTATGAATGTTCCTGACATTTAGATTATTCAGTGTCCCTCAAAACTTGCCTTTGCTTTATAAGTTTCTTTGTTTGGAATAATCATTCATCTACACCTGACCAGATTCTATCTATTCATTGTTTAAGAGGTATTGTCCAGAGGCACAGCTCAAATATCACCTTAATTCTTTAGCTCAAGCCCCATAGTATGTCTGATGGTATGACATTTCCTACTGTCTATTATAACTACTTTTATATGTCCTATTTCCCTTAAAAAACACTAGACATTTTAAACATATATGTATATATGTCTAAGTAAATAGATAGTATAAACTAAATTATATATAAAACATTTTTAATCTATATCATGGTGTCTTTTGTTTTATATATACTCTAAATGTTTTAGTACTGAATTAGTGAATGTTGCTATACATTATATACTTGTGACTGTTTTTATATGAATTCTATGAAGTAGTATAAAATTCTATTTTTCTGGCTACTTTTCAGCTAAGAGATGCAGATACCTATGAGACACTAGTGAGCTCAGTTAACAAATATGAAAATGCCTGTTGTGTGTTAGGTCACATTATTGTCCCTAGGATTACAGTAGAGAAATTGTTGCTTTTCTGGAGCTTAAATTTTAATGTGGACATTGTCTAACAAAATGAATAGTAAATAAAATAAATAAAAAATTAGTAGCATGCCAATTAGTAGTAAGTGCTAAGAAAAACATAAAGCCCAGTGTAATATTAATAGGGATATTTATTAGTTTTTTCGGTTAAAGAAAATGAACAGAAAAATAGAATATACATATTCTTTCTTTGACTTGGTAATATTATTCTTAAAGATAGATAATATAATAATAATAGTAAAAGTGATACTCAATGTGATACTAATTAATTGTGTCTGTATTATTTATTTACCCCATGACCCATTATACAAAGGCATGCTTTACAAGAATACATAGAAAAATAAATTAAAAAATCGTAATTAAATAACAGGAACTGAAAAATGGTAATATAATTGAAAATTAAGGCCAGGAAGAAAAGTAAAGCACAGATAGGCAGTATAGATACATTGAATCCCCTTTCAAAGTTCTTCCAAATGACTAGCATTGTTCATAACATTTTATTGGCAATAGACTCATGCACAGGTCTTCCTAGGCCTGCTTGTAATTGTAAAATCATAATTTAGGTAATTTAGGTAATTGTTTTGAAAGCAAACAAATCTTAATGATCATTTCAATCCTATAATTACAGTATGGTACAAAGAGCGATACAATGACCTGGAAAAATATGTGTGTTCCCTAAAGGATAATGACTTTATCATTGAACACTATCACCCATGTGCTGCACTTACAGTCAAGCATGTAAGTAAAAACCACTTTGGAAAATGCGTATGTACCCAGACTGTTAAAAATCTGTAGAGGGAATACAAAATTAATAATTCTGTGTTTTATGGTCTTTAGTTAGAGAAATATGGAATCCCTTTAGACCTTGGATTTTCTCCACGGGAAAGCATACTGCTGTATGATGCAATGGTACATGTTTGGCCAGAATGGACAAGAAAGCAGGTGTGTGAACATATACATCCAAGGGCTGATGTCTTAGTTCTTTGGCTGTGGCAGTCCGTGAATAATGAGCAAGTTCAAGGATGGTTTCTATTCTGGTATGGATAAAGGCAGTATGTTTCATTGTTAAGAATTTAAACTTCAGAGCCACAATGCTCCAGAACTGGGCAAATTAGTTCTATTTTTTAAAAATTATCCATATTTTCCCCTACCAAAAAAAATATCTACTTTGTTGTGGAATTATGAAGATGAACCTAATTGCTATTTATAAAATGCTTAGAATAGTGCCTCGCCATGGTAAAAAGATGTATTTTTAAAATAAGCATTTTATACATTTTTATTTCTTTTACCTCTAAGGCTAAGTGCAGTATTAAAAGCATGTAGGCGTTGGTATGTTCTAATGGAAACAGAATAACGTGTAACTGTTACATAGAGAACAGAACTGTCAGCCTACATGCAGTGAACTCTAACTGAATACAGATGAAAAAGACTGCTTCAGGGTTTTCCTTCATAACGGTGTGAATGGAAAACTGTAGAAGGGATGATGACTTCATTTTACTTGGTATTTGTGGGTCTTCATTTTCAAGGAGTTAGAACCTGAAGAATTCAGCTGCTTCAAGAATAAAATAGTCATCATGAGGACAGATGCCAAGAAATATGAAGAGGAACTGAAAAAAGAAATGATTCGTTGGGTTCAGCTGGACCCAAGCAAGGTAGTTACAACCATTTAGGATTTTCTTTTAATTTCATATTAATATGAAAAGGATCTGACTTTAGGTTCAGGAGAATGTCCCATAAAGCTCTTGAGGATTTGAAGATGTATACCCCATTGCCATGCTTTGCTATTCTAGCTTAAATTTAGTTAGCTAAATGTGGGAAAATGCAAAAAACCACTACTTGAGCATGTTTTTGGACAACCCGCACAGGCTGGTGCCGTGTCTTTTTTGAATCTCAAGTTGGGCTATTGCTTTTCATAGAAGACAGGACTTCTCTGGTTTCTGATAGGACTGGGTCATAACGCTGAATTTCTTCTCCAATATTTCCCCAAAGAAGGCCTTTTACCTGCTTTCTTATATGAATAGGTGACCAACAAGTTTCTGTCTGTTGCCAACAAACTAGAAAGATAAAAGAAATGATAAGTAGCACTTAATTTATGTTACTTACTGTAAGTTGTATTTTTTTACTTTACTTATTTGTGATGATAAAATCCTGATGATACTTTACTTCCTGAAGATGGGTCCTACTGCATTTCAGTGCACGAGCAGTGGCCCATATCTCTAGTTACCCAGGGCTGATTCACCAGACTTTTAGAAGAAAAAGAACATGGCCCCACTCATTTACATTTACTGACATGTAATGTCAAACAATCTTTACTACTGGGGGCCCAAAATCATGGTTAAAATGTGATTACTTCTTGATCAGTTCAGGAAATGGAAGCAAAATTTTAATCCATCCCTATTTTCTGCATTCTCTTTCCACGTGAGAAGGAACCCATTTTTTCTTTTTATTTTAATTGCACACTGACTTGGGCAGACTACCTGATCTGCGAGCCTGAAAACCACCAAATGTGAAGGATTGCTATTATATAAAGTAGAGGTTTTCAACAGTAGCTGCTTATAAAAAATGCAACTTATAAATTCTGATTTGATTGGCCTCATATGTGGCTGGAGCACTGGAATTTTAAAAAGAGATTCTAGGAAATTTAAATGTGCAAACAGGGTTGAAAACCTTTGGTTTATCATTGCTATTATCTGGCTTTTAACACACTGGGATATATAGATACCAGCCTAGATCAAACTTAACTTTACTCAGTCCTCTTGATTTACAATATTTTAGGAGGTGGCAAATCCCTAAGCTCTAATTAGTTCCATCCAATGTCCTCTTCAGTAGGCACGAGTCATAGATATTTCCCTTGGAGCCTATGATGTACCTTGTGGCAATGAGCGATGCCATTCATAACATGAAAATCCCCTTCACATGTATTGTACCTGGGCTAATAATTTTCGTTGGACATTTTACATTCTTTTCACCTAAAATTTTAGTTTTAAACATTTACTTTTCTTAATTTTTAAATTTTAGATATTTTGTTTAAAATATTATTTATAGACCAGTAGGGTATATATAGAATATCAGATGAATGAGTAAATGAATAAAATTATTCCTTAATTTTATTTTTTTACCAGGCACCCTCTGGTATCATAATCTAAATTCTGCTTTTACCTAATATTTATGTGGCCAGCTTTTTCTCTTGCTATATTATAATAGTTTTATTCTATATTACTTTTAATTAGAAGACTAGTTATAAATATTACCTTATCCCGATTATTTGACTTGATTAACTTAAAGTTGTTTTGCTTTTTCAATTTCAAGCCACCATTTCTTTGTGGCCTGATATGGCTTTGATTAATGGTTTATTTTTACACAGTTGGGGACATCAACACATTTTCCAGTAGTGAATTGAGATCCCTCTCAGCAGATATTTAACATAGTTGACATACTTTAGTCTTATGGTCGGTGACAATCTTTTCTCCTGTGTTAGCATCTGTGATGATTTCTTGTTCATCTGAAGTTAAAGCCCAAACATTCAAGGATGTTTGTTCAAAAACTCTAGTTTTACTATATTTAGGAAGAACTTTCAATGTAAGTGTCATGTTTCAAAATTTCTTTTTTTTTTTTAACTTTTCTTTGTGTTTTTTTCTATTCCTCTAGTTGATTTTTTTTTTTTTTTTTAGCCACATCTTTTCCTCTGTGGGCTCTCTTGGTACTGTATGTATTTATTTATATTTTTCAGAACTTTTTATTCTGAGGTTATTGATCTACTTCCAAGTCCTTATCAGCTAATTCCAACATCTTTATAATCTTTTATGTTTATCTGGGATAATTTTCTTTCCTCTTGAGAAGGGGTCATATTTTCCTTGTTCCTTCCTTATATTTTATTTTGTGGGATTGTCTTCTTTTTGTTATTTTTGGACCGTGAATGTTATATTGTGGAGATTCTGTATTCTGTTATAGCCCTCTGGAGAATTTAAAAAAAATTATCTTAGAAGGTAATTATAACTTAAACTCAAATTACAAATCCTGTCTTTTGAGTGACAGCTAAAATCTCCATTCTTTCACCCTTAGTTAGGATGTATGGAGTTTGTTTTGCCTGTGCGCGGGTCAATCGATAAATTTGGGCTTTAGTTTATTCATAGATTTTAGGAATTTTCTTCTGTAGCTCTCTCCTTTCTGGAATTCTCTCCTCACTCTAGTGGCTGTTGTTCTTAGCAGAATTTTCTGTTTCTTTATTTACAGGATGGGGGTGGGAAAGGGTTTGTGAACATTTTGGCTTAGCCGCGTGTCCCCAGGCTAAAAGCCAGGAAGCTATGATTTTCCATCATTTCCCTGCATACACTCCGCCAGAACCTGTCTGCTTTTGTTTTACTTTTCAGGTTATGGTTTGGTTGCATTTTTCCTCAAAGTGGCAGATGTTACCTGCAAGAGGGTGGGGTCCACGAGGGACTCATTCACCTGTAACAAATGCAGAAAGAAGCAGAACTCTTGCTTTTCTCTTTTTGTTCTCAAAGAATTTCTCTCACACTCCTGAAGGAGAATATATATATCCTACTAGACAGCCATAATGTTCTGGAAATTCCACTGGGACTTTTCATATGCACTGACTTATCTCTTTCTATTCCATTTTACCTATAGTATATAGACTGCCTACTGATAAAAACATAACTACTTTTTCTCAAAACATTGGGCAACAGTATCATCAAGAAAACAACCCTTCTCATTTACCACAGCAATTTTTAAAAATATTTGGCTTCCTCTACTGAAGCCGCAGCTATTGAGGTCTAGTGGGAGCCCTTTCCCAGGCTGCAGGCCAGGCCCGGGGAAGGCTGGGTCACCAGGTTCTTGAAGAGTAGATCAATCTCTACCTTCGAAGAGTTACAGGTGGCTCTGAGATGTGTTTCTTCAGGGTGAGTCAACGGCTGGAGTAGAAGGAATGAGAGAATGGAGCGACGCTTGTTCAAATTTTTTATGACAGATTTATTTATGATGTATAAATTGAATCATTCAACATAAATGAAAAATAAGAAAACACGGTACATATACTTTGGAAAACTGGAAGAGTTCCCCTAGTGTTTTATTTCTCCTTGAGCTTACACTGAACTACACACTTCTCTAACCTCAACAGTTATAGATATTTTTGATTTAGTGTTCGATTTGTTGTGTCTCTCACAGCTAGGTTCCTAAACACTTGGGGAGTTAGCTGAATTCTCTTCCATAATTATATTTGTTCACATTTCTTAGTTTTCTCAGGATAACCATCTTTTGTACCTCTTGTTTATAGCCTCCTCAGTCCTTCCCTCCTAACATGAATTTGGTGATGAATTTGTACAAATTCATAACATACAATTGGTATGTGTGGAATTTTGAGCAATTTTAACTCTATTTATGTTAAAGTCTTATTTCCCATACCCTGTGCTCACCCTGTTAATAGCCAACATCAGTGTCTCATAATCTCTGTGCACTTCCATAAACACCATAGGTATGATTATAACATAATTGAAATATATCATTCAAGTTTTCTTAGATTTTTATTTTATTTACAAATGTACATGAATTGAATATAATTTCCAGCTTACTCCATGAAAATTCACTAAGCCTAACCACTATGATTTTCAGTTTCAAATGCTAGCTGATTGTGTCATCTTCTCTTCACAATTATAAATATTTAATGATTTATCTTACTTATAATAATTTTATTCAGGTGAATCAGTTACTAAAGTACCTTAAGCCTCAGACTTTTGACAGTGCAGAAGCTAAAAAGCAAAGAATGTTTCCCTATTTTGTGGAAAAACTTAAAGAAATGAATAAGCTGCCTGCAATATTCTTTTTGTAAGTAACATTTACTTAGTTTTATACTTAATGTCGCATGAATTTGAAAGATTGTTGAAAGCAATAAATATGGATAACCTTTGATTCATAATAGAATTTTAAGAAATTTTAACTCTCTGTCAAAGTCATACTTAATGATATCAAGCTGGGTATAGGATGAGAGGAACACCTCTCAGTCAATTATACTTCAAAACCTAATTGTATAGTTTAGTGCAGTAGAATTCTCTGTCCTATCAATTATTGAAAAGTTCTTTATACCATCAAAATAAAATAAAGGGAAAAGGGTAAAATGCACTGTGCACTTGCCAAAAGACAGCATGCATGGTAACACACATGTATTCCATATGCACACATATGACCTCGCTGTATTTGTTCTCTGGGTTCTTTGCAAATGTGGTTACATCTAAATTCTTCATTAAAAAGGAAAGACCTTCAGTCTGCTAATTTTCCTTTTTCTGTTTTTCCCTTCAAAGCACTAAAAGAAAGGTTAGATGGGACTTAGTGACAATATCATACAATTAGTAACCGTGTTTTCATTGCATTTAAAATACAGATTTTCCTTAGGGAAATATTTAATCAAATTTATATGGATGGAATGAGCTCACGCTCAATTCATTTTACTCTGCTTCTTGGTGCTGGGCCCAGGATTCAGGGATGCAGACACAATCTGTGACTTGACTGCCTGTAAGGAGTTGATTCTAAGAAGAGTGGTGTGTGTGAACTTGAAACAGATTCAGTAGTTTAGCTAGTCATGATATACAGAGTTACATAATGTTTCAGTATTCAAGGCATTCTGGATACGTTAATAGTGAATATGAGGAGACACTTGTCACCTCTGGGAGCATAGGAGAGTAAAATAGTAAATTATTAGTTTAAAAGTGGCCTGTCCCTTAAAGGTATAACATAGTATACATTTGAAATAAATATGCGATAATGGCATTAGGTGCTTCAGAGTTTAGTGGAAAGAGATATCAGTGGGCTAGGGAGGTTATAGCCATTTTTACGCAGGGGTTGGGTCTCAAAGGGTAGGTATTCTAGACGAGGAGGAAAGAGAAGAAATCTAGATCTAATTTAATCCATCCCATTTGAAACAAAACAACTCTCCAAAACAAACAAACAAATTAAAGGTAGACTATGAATAAAACTTACATGGTTATATGTAATCTCTCTCTCTCTTATATATGAGATATATCTATAAGATATACGAGTGTGTGTGTATATATGTGTGTGTGTGTGTATGTGTGTGTGTACACACATACACATAAGATTGATGTGAAGGTGAAATTTTTAAAGATGCAGATACTTTTTTAATTTAGATTCAACATTCACTCAGTGGAACTATCAGCCTCACGACTTCTTACAAATTTGATAATCAAGCAGAATACTCAGAAAGGCCCAAATTCTGAAAGAGAGAAGATGAATTTGAACAAAAAACTATGGAAAGCAGTAAAGTCTCAAAAAAGAAACTATGCTGTGTGAGTATTTTTACTTGAGTTGTGAATTTTTAAAGTTTAAAATGAACTGTATGAGTTTTCAATAAATTTTTTATAATTCAAACTTTTTATAATGTGATGGTGTGATTTTTTGTCTCTTTTATATGACACATCAAGTTAATTGACTAATACTTCACTTTTTGGAGGACATCCAGGAAAGGGCTTTTTTGAGTATTTTATAATATTTGAAAAATCATATAATAACTTGCAATAATTTTCTTCACTGTATTAGTTTCTTTCTTCTTTCTTAGAAGTGCAAGTTATACTTTTGTTTTTCAGGAATTACAAATTTGCCAATTTGCTAGAAATAAATTTTATAATTGCTTACATTCACTTTTAAAAGATAGGCATTAAAATGTCAAATAGGTCATTAGTCAAACAAGTTCACTAGCATAATTGTCTTTTAATATAATACAGGAAATGTTATTTTTTGTATTTTTATGCTTTATTGTCTTAATATAAAAGGTACAAATATGTGAAGAAATGCCTCTATTTTTGTTTCATCTTGGTGTACGAATTAACCTGGGAGACATGATGTAGGAATTTTGTTACATAACTTTGATCATTGTTACACAATTCTCACCCTCACTCAGAATTCTTTTCTAGCATTTGCCCTACTGACTCTTGAAAGAAATTATAACCATAATGCAATAAATATCTTTTTTGATTGTTTCCTGAGCTGGAAGTAGTCATACAGAAGAGGTTTGAGTCTTAGAAGAGTGGAAATTCAAGTAGGATGGCTGACACAGACCTGTTGCAGTGACCCAGCAGCTGGTCACCCTCTGTGAGCCGTTCTACCCAAGCAAGGATTTATTAAGAGGTACCCCGATATACCTCCAGGCTCATTTTGGCATGTGCAGAAAGTCAATTCCAGGCTATGTTAGAAAGAAGACAGTCTTGCAGATAAAATTATCATATGCTTCTTCAACTATAAAGAATTTGCATTTTATGCAGGTGTTAGGAAAATTGATTTTTCTATCAAATTTAATGCCAGAAATATTGTTCCACTGGAAACAAATTGATGTTTCTCTTCTCTTCCTTGTTCTCTAAAACACAAGTGGCAAACACAAGGCCCACAGGCCTAATCCAGCCCTCCACCTTGTTTTATTCAGCCTGGTACCTTGTTTCTACCCAGTGGCAGTGCCAAGCTCCTTGCACCTAGTTAAGGAGTCGTTACATTATACAGTCCTAAAATTATATTAGGTCCTTTGAGGGCAACTGTGAAGCTGATGTGGCCCTGGTGAAAATGAGGTACAGAAAACCTTCTGTACCTCTCCTAGCTCTCATGCTAACCCTTGCTCTAACATTAATTAATTAATTAATTAAAAACATATTCTTCTTCTGGATGTAGGAAATAAATTAAAATTTGGTTGGCATGAGAGATAGGAGAGGTACAGGAGGTTTTTCTCTTTTGTGTTAGGTGCATTTTAATGAATATATTGAAATATACTTTAATGGGAAGATGATAAAAGAGACAATTGAGGTAATTAAGGCCTGATGAATATTCTCTAATAGGCACATTGTCTTTCAGGTTTGAATTATCTGCAGTTCTTTTCGCCTGGTATTTATATATGTAAACTCAAACTTAAAAAAATAAAAGAGCAAGCTATAATCAATGTATTTACTGATTTTTGATATTTTTTATATTCAGATTTTTTAATTCAGATTCAGGTGCTAGGATTCAAAGAATCATTGTATTGGGAGCTGAAATAGAGGAAATGACGAAAAACCTTAAGAAGCATTATGCAGTGACCACAGACTGTACTTATGCAGACCAAACGGTTGTGGATAAGCAGGTAAGGGAAAAGAAACAAGGGTACAGTCAGGTGTCCAGGTGGGCTTGTTGACCTGCTAGGGCTGATGTAACAAAGGGCCACAGAGTGAGTGGCTTAAACAACCGATACTTATTTTCTCCCAGTTCTGGAGAGTGGAAGTTGGAGATCCAGGTGTTGGCAGGGTCGGTCCTTCTGAGGGCTGTGAGGGAAGGATCTGTTCCAGATCTTTCTCCTTGGCTTGCAGTAGGCCATCTTTCTGTATCTTCATATCTTCTTCCATTTTATGCATCTGTGTTCAAATTTTCTTATAAGCACACTAGTCACAGTGAATGAGAGACCACCCTTATGACCTCATTTTAACTGAATTTACTTTGTAAAACACCTCTATTCAAATACAGTCACATCTTCAGGTACTTGGGGTTAAGACTTTGACATAAGAATTTTTGGAGAAACACACTTTAACACATAAAAGTATACATAGTGTCTATATTGTTATATGGAATTTATAAAACATACAACATAACCTACAATAATCTTGAAACAATCAGTTGGAGCCTAAACTTTGAGGCTAGAAAAATTAAGATAATTTGCTTAAGTTTATATAGTCATTAAAAGCAGCTCAAAGAATTGTGCCAAAGTATAATTCTGATATCTATGAAGTTGCATTTATTAGTTGAAGTTAGTTATAACTATTTCTATATTAAAAGATATATTAAAAGTAAATGTAAGACCATTTTTTCTGAGCTATAAGCTTAAGCAACAACTGGCTAAAAGAACCTTAAAATCATTTGTCTTTCTTCTGGGAGTTCCTTCTTATCTGTTTTTTTAAACTATCTGGAACCTAGTTCTTCCAACTGGTAACTGTGGAGTTAGGATGTCTTACACTTCTCCCTTAAGCCACACCTCATTCAGAAATGTAACTCTAAAACACGGAGAGACACCCTGAACAATGAGTGCTCATTAAATGTTTGCTGGTTGACCTAATTGTTCATGTAGTAGTCGGGGAAATGTAGTTATTACTATTTTATGCTTTTTTGTTTCCTTGAGTTACGGGAGAGAGGCAGAAAATGAGGCAGAATGAGAGAAAAAGGATGAAAAAGAGAAAGAAAAGAGAAGAACAATATAGTGACTGACAAAGTATATAGAAATAGACCCAGAGGGTTTCAGAGAGAGGGGGGGAATAGAACAAGAGAGAGGGAGAGGGGGGAGAGAGAGAGAAACAGTGACAGATATAAAGATAACACCTAAAAAAGATAGACAAGAAGATACAAAGAATGAAAGAGAGAGAGAGGACAACCAACACTGATCAGAGATGACTGGAAGGGCTCATGAAAAAGAAACCCAATAAGTTACCATATTTTTCAGACCATAAGACACACCTAGGTTTTAGAGGAAGAAAAAAGAAAAAAATTGAAGCACAAAATGTGGTCAAATATTTGATAACATAAATAACATAATATTTTACCAATGTAAATGTAAACAGAACTCAACAGCAGCATCAACAACCATTATTCCTCCCAAATTTGGGGGGAAAGTGCATCTTATAGTCCAAAAAATATGGTAGATTTGAATTAACAGCAAAAATAAAACAATATTAGGGTGGTAACAAATTAAACTAAGCTGAGAATTTAATCAGGGATGGGTTTTGGTATTAGCCTCAGGGCACTCTGGTCCCTCACCCCTCTTATCTTCCCCCTTCGTCGGTGTCTCCTCATTTCCTGAGGAGGAATCTCCTCATTTCCATTATCTTCTCCTCATTTATCTGGAGACCTTAGTTCAGTTCATTAGAGCCATAACCAGTGATTCAACAGTTTGAAACCAAGGGTGCATCTCAACCACTCAGTGGGTATGGGAAGAAAATAGGGTGCATGTTCCTGACAAAGAAATAGATGAAGAAAGCATCACCGTGATTAAGATTGGGTTACCTTTTCTTGTATCAGATATCAAACTTTGAATATCAGGCACTATGAAACCATTCTACTAAAATACCATCCATATATTGGGCATTTTGTAGTTTAAATAGGCTTTGGATTCTGGCCACAACTATTTTTAGAAGTGTGTCCAACTCCGCATTGATTTCTAAACTACTTTTTAACTCATGACATCATGGTTAAGTTGGAGGATAAATGCTTTAAGTTGACACTGCAGACTCTTTGTTTGGGATATTTCAGACTTTATCAAAGATCTTATACAGACTGAAAGGAACAAGAAAAAGCTACAAACTGCACAATCTGTTAAGGCGGGGCATCGGATATCATCATGGTTTAATGGAATATAGACAAAGACAAGTTGTCGAGATGCTTTTCAGACTGAAGCACGTCAAGGTTGGTGAACTTGGAGGATAACTTTCCTGAAAGCAGTGCCCTCATTTGAGCAGAGGCCTCAGTAGGAGGGAGAAATGTACTCTGACATAATTGCTCCACTTGGAGGGATGTTCTGCTAACATTTTAGCATATTCTGTTCCTTCAAATATATTTTATATAGTTAATATATAATGTATATGCAATTAGGGATCCTGTCTGCCTTGCCTAATAGGATATAATTGTCTATTATAAATTAGCATTACATAATGAACAGTTTATGAGTACATCATAATATATGTAAAATTCATTTAAACATTCTGTTAATGTTGAAATTTTTGTTCATAAACATGTCAATATTTTGGATTATTGATGAGATCAACTGACTCTGCAAAGTGATATCACTGTTTCAAAGAGCAAAAGTAGTTTTCAAGGTCCAGAAATACATTGCTAAATTTCTTTCCTGACTTAGTCCATTTTTTTACTTCACCTTGACAAATTTTAGGTCTTATGGTTAAAAAATGGAGTCATGAATACAGTGCAGAGAGTGTCTTATATGACATGCACCCAATTTTCCATTTTAAAATTTTACTCTAGTATAGTACATTTGTTATAATTATTTAATATTGATTTGTTTTTATTAACTAAAGTTTATTCTTTATCCAGACTTCTTCAGTTGTTCCTCTAATGTCCTTTTTCTGTACCAAGATCCTACCCAGGATGCAACATTTTATTTACTTGTCAGACATTTTTAGGCTCTCTCACTTGTGACACTTTCTTAGATTTGCATTGTTTTTGAAGATCTTGATGGTTATGAGGATAATTGATCAGATATTTTTGCAGAATACAACTGGGATTTCAGTGATGTTCTTCCTCATGACCACCTGGGTCTATGTGTTGCTTGTAGGAAGACCTCAGAGGTAACATGTCATTCTCATCATATTTTATCGGGGTTATAGACTATGGACATGACATCACTATTGATGTTAATCTTGAGCATCTGGCCAAGATCATATTTATTAGACTTTTCCACATAAAGTTACTTTTTATTGCCCTTTTCTGTACTGCCCTCCTTGAAAGGAAGTTGCTAGGCACAACCCACACTTAAGGAGTAGGTAGTTCAGTTATACTTTCCTCCTTATAGTTGGACTATCTACATTATTTAGAATCATTCTGTACAAGAGTTGCATCTCTTTTCCTTCATTCTTTTATGAACACAAAATTTATTTATGTCAGTATGGACACATGGATATTTATTTTATACTTTGGGTGTAACTCAATGCTACTTTACTTATTTTCTTGTTCAAATTGTTCTACTTTCAGCAATCGGGAGCTCTTTCACTTGCTTTCTCTAACCCTTTGGTGTGCTTCCATCATTGTGAGTTGTTTGTTTTTGAGTACTTCCTTACTTTCTGGCGAAGTAAGATGCTCACTCATCTTGTATATTTCTTGCCCCAGCCTTAGAATAGGTCTTGTATCCAAAGAGCCCTGATTTCCTTTAGACAAGCTTGAGAAACTTACAATCAAAAAGAATCCAAGGAGACAGGCCCATTGAACGTTAGATGGTTCCCTGGGTGGATCCCGAAAAAGGACATTAGGTCAAACCAAGGAAATCTGGGGAAAGTATGAGCTTTGGTTAATAATACTGTGTCAATATTTTTTTCATTAGTTGTAACAAGTGTACAGGACCAATAGGATATTAATAACATAGGAACATAGGATATTAATAACATAGGAACATAGGAATATGTTAGAACATAGAAATTCCATATCATCTTTGCAAATTTCTGGAAATCTAAAAAGGTCCTAAAATAAAGTTTATTTAGCAATATGTTCTATATGTATTCAAGTATGTGTTCTGTGTGTCCTGGTTTCAGTGTTCTGTGAGGCTTCTTAATTTAAATCTGTATTATTGGACTTTTTTAAATACCTTCTATCAATGATGAGAGTAGAATTATGAGTTAGAAAGTGTTAAAATCTTATTGTTAATGTAAATTTGGTATTTCTCTTTGTAGTTCTGTTAGTTTTACTTTACATGTTTTGATATGTACTATGTTGTATAAGGAAATGGCATTAAAGATAAAGCACATTAAAAGCACTCTGAGAAAACAGACTCAGAGTAGTTGAGGGACTTCTGACTTGTCAAAAGCAAAATGAAATCCAGAAATAAGTGAAATTTTATCTTAAAAATTTTAAAGAAAATAATTTCCAATTTAGATTTTATATACAGCCAAATTATTTTTCTAGAATGAGAGCAAAGTGGAGAATTTCAGACAAATAAATACAGAGATTTTTGACCATTTTGCCTCATCAATTAAAAGAAAATTCAAAATTAGGCAGAATGGAAGTAATTTCAGAAAAATGAGAGTAGTTTAGAAATACATAGAGAGTAATCCTAGAAAAGTGCAAATATAGTTAAATTAAGAGTTTTATTATCTGAATAAAAATATCCACTTGGAATTTTTTAAAAAGCAAGATATGTTACAGTAGTGTATGTCTCGGAAGTCACAGTTATTTGAGGAAATGTCTAAGGGAGTATGAAATTATTGACTACTTTTGAACCTTTAAAAGATAAGTACAGATTATGTAAGTTTGTCAATACTCACTGAAAAAACAGAATTTGAATGTTCAACTTCCAAACCACAAAGGAAAAGTAAAAGCACTAAAACATCCAAATAAATTAAAAAATAGCCAAGAAAGCAGACAAAATGATTTTAAAACACTGTTACTATGAGTATAAAATGATAGCAAGTTCATCAAATATAATAACTACATTAAATAAACTGATGCATGTGAACTCAATGACTCTAATTAAAAGAAACATTTTTGAAGCTGATTAACAAAATATCTAATTAGGTGTTGATTATATGGGACATATTTGAAACATAAGAAAAAAGAATTGAAAGGAAAAGAAATGTAAATAAAAAAACAAAGAAAGCTAATGTGGCTATACTTATATTAAATAAAATATATGATAAGATAAAATCATTACTAGAGGTACAGATGGTCCCACTATTAGAAAGGTATACTAATTTAACATTTTTACAATGTAAAAATATAAAAAGAAAAAATCATAATGGAAATAAGAAAATACAGAGTAGATGGATAAGTAAACCACTATATAACCAAACTTATTTAGTGGAGCTAAACTGTTAGAGAAAATATATATATTTTGAAGAGAGAAAGTCTAAAAGAGAAGTAAAAAAGAGTACAAACAATCTCAAGTGGGGTTGGGATAAAATAGAGATAAGACATTCTTCGTGTTAGCTTCAGTTTTTACTAAGAAATGTGAGTTAAAATAGTATTTTTAAATTGAGATAGGAAAGAGAAATCCTAGGAAATACCCTTTATTCATATATTTTATCTCAATTCAAAATACCATTTTCTACTCAATACAACATCAAGTCACCTCCAAAAAAATCAAAATGCCCCATCAGATCATTCAGCTTCAATTCATCGCCTCCTAAAATTAGTTTACACACTAACCAAAGCGGTTTTATAGATATTAATTATATCATGTTATGCCCCTTTCTCTTAAAATCTAAACTCCTTAGATTGTTTTTTTTATGCTTGATGTGACCTGGTTCCTGCTCCCGCTCTTCGAATTTATGCCCTACTGTACTTTTAGAAATGTTTTTGTATGAAATAATACTGCTTTTACAGCCAAGTGCTTTTATTTGTGCACAATAATTACAAATTTACTGAATGACTCTGATTTCACATCATTTTACAATCTAAAAAGGCTAGATAATTATATTAAGGAAAACACAAAAGTGATTGCAAATCTCTGAGTTATTCGAAAAGAAAATGTAGTTTGTATTTTTGGTGACATTGGCTTCCCATTTTACTCAAGAAAAATGATTTTAAGGGAGTCTAATCTAATCAATGTTTAAAGACTATGCATACATTTATGTATTCTAGGTTAAATTTATTTTTTGATTTTTTTTTACCCTTCACCCTTAGGTAATAACAGCTACCTCCTCCCTTGCTTTGGGGATTAACATGCCATGTAAATCTGTTGTTTTTATGGAAGATTCTGTTTTTTTGGATGGCTTGCACTTTCGACAGGTATTTATACAATTTGCCTATATTTGTATACATAGGGATTGGGAACATCTATTCGGTAAGCCAAAAACAGACCATGTTTATTTTGAAATTTTGGGGGATAAATTCACTTATTAGGTCAAGTAATTTTTCAGAGGTTTATTTGAATTATTTATTGATTTTAGGAACAGAGGAAAAGAGTGGGGGAAAGAGAGGGAGAAACATCGATATGAGAAAGAAACATGGTAGGTTTCCTCCTTTATGCACCCCAACTGGGAGTGAACCCACAACCTAGGCATATCCAGACAATGCTCTAACTACCTGGGCTACCAGGCTACCAGGTCAGGACCTCATTGCTTGATTCTTGTATGTGCCCTGACCAGGACTTGAACCTGCCACCTTTTTGTGTACAGGACAACAGTCCAACCAACTGAGCCACCCAGCCAAGACACCCCTACTTTAAAAGTCATGGTCTTAAAACAGAGTCATTACTAAAATAGCAAACACTTTGATAATATATTTTTAAACTAAAATAATATTTTAAACTTTGCTAAACTTGATATGCCAAGCAATAAAGAACTCTCAAGATTTTTGCAAGTAATTATTTCTTGTGGTATAGGTAAATCAGACATTAACCATTTACAGAGGCAAGATTTGAAATGACTTAAAAGTGTTATGTTATAATCTCTCTAGATGTCTGGTCGTGCAGGAAGACGTGGAGAAGATCTGATAGGAAATGTGTTCTTCTATGGCATTCCATTACCTAAGATAGAAAGGCTCTTAAAGTCGAATGTGCCCAAATTGAAGGGTCAGTTTCCTTTAAGCATTTCCTTGGTTCTCAGACTTATGCTCTTAGTTGCCAAAGCAGAAGACAAGGAGGATGCCAAAGCAAAGGTACACTGTTTTATATTATTAAATTACCTAACTAAATATAATCATGTAAGCTCAATTTTATCATAAAAAATTACATAAACTGAAGAGAAAAAAATAATAAAGAGAATAAAAACTCACTGTAACATTTGATTCTACTTTATAGTCCCCTTATTCAACAAAGAAACTTGCTTTTAATTTCACACATTTAAACATGTGGAAAATTAAACCCATGCTTGTCCTGTTATAATAACCCCAGGGCTTCATATATATCAGAAAACAAACATTTTAATGTACTTATATCTGGTCTCAAAGATTTAAAAATAAATTTCAAAGAAATAACTAATGGTTCAAAAACAAAAGATGCTTCATAATGCAACATTCATAATTATTGATTTTCCATTTTTATACTTTATTTTACTTTTCACCTCTCATGCATAAAGGTGAATTATTTATCTTTCCCCCAAGTTTTTCATGCTATTTTCAATTACATACACATGCAATATAAAGCATTATGGAATACCTAATTATAAGTATAATAATTACAATAATATAATACATCAATATTTAATGCCTAATAAAAATATGTCCTGTGCTATGTGTAGTGCATACATATATGTAGCACTCTGTTCTACAATAGAAATGTTTAGTTGTCCTTTGGATATCACATTTGGAAGACACACTATAAAATTTGCTTAATATCTAACTTGATATTTTGATGTATATACGTATAGGCATTATCAGTTCTCCAGCATTCACTGGTGTCCTTCAAGCAACCAAAGATCAAGTGCATGTTAAAGTTTTACTTCATATATTCTTTACAATTCTTGATCCGAGAGGTAAGATGTAAATCTATTTCCACTAAATTAAGATGAAAGTACACATGCTTAACTCCACTGTACTAAATTGTCCTTTATGAACAACTTACTTGTTTGATATTTCTGAGATCCAGAGACTGAGGTTAACATGTCAAATTTAATTTATAGGAATACTTGAATCAAGAATGTATTCCCATCGGATATTCTGGCCTTGTGTCCCATTTGCACTACCATGAACCTACAAACTTTGTTTTAGTAAGCTTGCTGAAGAAAGGCATATTTCATAAGTTGTGCATTCCAACCAACATAAACGGTAAGCAAATATTCCTTTACCAAACTTCTACTCATTAAGTTGTGTGTATAAACACACACACCACACGTGTTTACATATATCCATGTATTCCCCAGAATACATCCACTTTGGATGGCGTGATTTTCTAACTGCGTTCTCTTAATATAGTTTAAACATTTTTCTTATTTTATATTATTAAATGTTTATCAAAATATTATTAACATATGCATGATATATTTATAAAGTACTATAAGTATTCTAGTTACCATTTAATGTACTTTAAAGTCAAAACACAAATCCTTAGAATAATAAATATTATTATTGTAGAATCACAAAACATTTTAATATGTATGCACATATCAGTTGAAATAAATTGCAATAATAGATGTAAAATCACTCATTTGTCCTTTTTGTATCTGGTCATTGATATCAAAAACAGGCCTTTTTGTGATCTCCTCACATTTAGGTCCTAATCATTAGCTCTAACATAGTAAAACATAAAGATAATGCTTCAATGTCAAATATTAACTGTAGAACTATATTAGCATCACAATACTGTCCTCTTAAATGATGCTTCCCTTTTAAAAATCATAAATTACTTTTCTCTATAACTGTAATGTAATGAAATTTAATTTTCTGTAGAGAGAAGTAAAGTGATAGGATCCAAATTCAAACAAACTTAAATATATATACTGTAATTAGTGCCCCATTGTGAATTTTATTTTTAGTAAATTACCAACTTTTAAAAATGACATGAAAAATAATGAAACTATTATATACTATTACCTTAGAACTAAACATAAAGCCTTTAATTCATTATTAATCTATATTTTTTCATGAAAGATCATAGAAAGTAGTGTCACTAAATTTTACTTATTTTATAAATATGGTGAGTTATAGGAATGTTAAAGAATTAAAAAATAATGTAAACAAAATTTGCCCAAATGCTACTAGTATAAACACATAAAATTCAGGTGTTTTTTGTTTGTTTGTTTCCTCAAAGTCTGGAAGCTTCACTCTTAATGCTCCGCATTTCCCCACTAGTGTGTCAGCTGTGGCTTGTTTCCAAGCTCTTCCATGAGTAGATATATGTGTGGGCATAGCACTGTGCTAAATGCTGTGGCTGATTAAAAATCCGGAATCACGCATAGGTTTTCCCTTGAGATTTAGTACCTAAAATACTGCAAGAAATACCAGGAGCATGTCAATAGGAGTAGTTGTGAGATTATTTTTTGGACCTTACTGTGTGCCAAAGACAGAGTGGGTATGGGTTGACATGTGGCCTTGAAAGGCAGATAAGGAATTTGGAAAGCTGTGTAAGGGCTTTCATTCCTTAGTAGGTTTTGAAGAGACGTGGAAAAAATGAATGAAACAGATCAGCAAAAAGAAGATTTGAACCCCATGATGGAATCCGGAGCCATTCCAGAGCTAAAGACCATGTGGCAAAGTGGCAGTTTTTTTTTTTCTCTTTTGGTTCCTTCAGCCAAGAGTGGATCCAAGGATACCGGAGTCTGTGTCAGTAGGATGCCACCTAGTTTGCATTACTATAAAGTAATATTGTGATTTATTTAAGAGTTTGCTAAACATCCAGAAAGTGGCTTTAGAGAAAGAGGGGAAGGGAGGGAACAGGAGGGAGAGAAACATCAATGAGATACATCTATAGTTGTCTCTCGTTTGTCCCCAACTGGGGACCTGGCCCACAACCCAGGGATGTGCCCTGACTTGGAAGTGAAACAGCAGCCTTCAGGTTCACAGGTTGGTGCTCAATCCACTGTCTCACAACAGCCAGGGCTTAAGTTTAGATGTTAAGAACTGACTCAGTATATTCCTTTCTTTTTTTAGTATATTTCTAAAATGATGAATTTTGTTCTCCAAAGTTTGGAAAATTAAATGCTTTATTTTAAACAGGCCAAAAGAGATTTTCTGAAGATGTGATGGAGACCTTAGTGGTGGTGTTAGCAAATCTTTTTGGAAGACGGCATCTTCCTCCCTGTGTGAACAAATTTGAAAATAAAAACTCTCGTTCAATGGTAAGAAAAAATATATACCATAACCTTGCAATTTTACTTAAAGTCTTTCCATTATAACATGCAGTGCAGTCATATTTCCCCCAAAACCAAGTTTTGCTGTCATTTACTAGCATTATTTCTTCATCGCGCCTCAAACAGTTCTTGTTTTATACAGCGACTTCTCAGATGTGGAAAAAGGTCGAGGTCTTTTTAAAAATGGAAAACTTGCCCTGGCTGCTGTGGTTCAGTTGGTTGAAGATTCAACCATAAACCAAAAGGCTGTGGGTTCGATTCCCAGTCAGGGCACATGTCTAGATTGAGGGTTCAGTCCCTGATTGAGATACATAGCAAGAGACAGCCAGTCAGTGCTTCTCTCTTACAGTGGTGGTTCTCTCCCTCCTTCCCCCTCTCTCTAAGATCAATAAGTATGTCCTCAGGTGATGATAAAAAAAAAACAGTAGAAAACTTTATGTCTATTAGAGGTTTTTAGCAAGTGAGTAACATAGGATTTTTTTATTACATTGAAGATGATCTCAATCATTACATTTAATGGTGAAATAATGGCCATAGTAACACTTAACCTTGAAATAAGAAGAAATGAATGCCCAATTTAACAGCCATTTGAAATTATGGGGATTTTACTCATGGCCAAATGACAAGAAATAAAAGTACCGTATAATTATGGGAAAAGTAAGCACAGTGAATATGATGTACCATAAAGTAATTTAAAGCCAGATAGATTCTTGGACCTCTCCCCAGCTCTGCTAGTTGGCACATAGGTGGCATTAAGCAAATTTCTTTATCCAGGCCTGTTACTTACCTATCATCTGGAAATCATAGTAGTACCTATTTCAAAAGATTGCTGTAAGGATTAAATTAATGAATATATGCAAAGTGCTTACAACAGTGCTCGGTAGTTAGGAAGCATCCAATAAGTGTTAGCTGTTATTTTAGCAATTATTTTTATTTACAGAAGAAATGACTGGCTACTGAAAAAGCAAAAAAGGACCACCAGGAAAATGATAATGATTAGTGACAGTTTAGTAAGGTCTTCAAATACAAAAGAGATATAACGGAATTTTAGTTCTTTCATATACTAAAGTTGTAAAAAAATGTAAAATAATCCTTCCAATGGTAAAAAATGAATATTAACAAGATGCTGTAGTTCACTTGTTAGTACGGTAAATATTGCAATTGATAGTTATGTTGACAGGACTGTAAATAGATATGTCCTACCCTTTAATGTAGTATGGTTACTTCTTTGAAATTATAAGAATGATATAATCAAATTATATCATTGCATAAATTAATTACATAAAATATTATTTATTAGTTTTTTTTAGGCAGTTGTAACAAAGAACCACCAATTGCCTTAAGCAACAGAAAGTTACTGTCTCCGTTTTGGAGGCCGACGTCTAGGCAGGGTTGGGTACCTCTGAAGACTGAGGGAAAAACATGTTCCACGTCTCTCTAGTAGCTTCCAGGTGTTCTTTGGCATTCCTTGGCTTATAGATGCATCACCCCGATCTCTACCTTCATGTTCACACGGCATTCTCTTTGTGTACGTGTCTCTCTATCCAAATTCCCCCTTTTTGTGAGAATACCCATCACATTGAATTAGGGCTTCATCCTGTCACAACGAGTTATATCTGCAATAACCTGATTTCCTAATGACCTCACACTCTGAACCTCGGGATTTCAACCTGCAGTTTTTTGAGGGACACAGTTCAAAGCATAACATTTGATAATTATTTATAATTGAAGACGGGATGCCAGCCCTATATCCAACAAAAAGAGCATGGTTAGAAGAACTTTAACAAGCCTGTATGTGGCAATACCATGTAGCCACTGAAGGTCATCTTTTCAGTCTTTCACGATGGGCCAATTCTGTCTTTTCAATTCCATGACATGGGCCAATACTCCAGATACAATGATGAACATAAACATAAGACTGAAAAGAAACTGAACACTACAACACAATTTGTATAAACCAGACCAGGAGGAAAGATTATACACCCAAATCTTCAAAACATATATTCCTGGGTGGTAGGATCAGACGTGATTTTAGTTTTTGTATTTACCCTTTTATAAATAATAGAATTTATACTTAAAATATTTGTTCATCCAGACTTTTAAATATATTATGACCGTTGTTCTCACAGACTTCGTTAATCCTCTGGCTTTAAAAAATAGTTCCAGTCATTGAACCCGTTGTTCCCAGGTGGTGCTAGGTGATCTTCCCCGGGGATTTGCGGAAGTGATAGAGGAATACAACAGCGTAATCCAAAAGAATTTTGGTTCCTTCCTCCTAACAGTCTCTAAGTTGGCCGACAGGACAAAAGAATCCCAACTACCTCTCTCGGAAATTGGTAAGAGTATGAATGTACATAAACAGAATGTAAATTAATTTTAAAAAATGTAAATATTTTTGATAAAACTAAACTTTAAAAAATAAGGACAAAACTATTGCAAAAAGGATACACAGGAAACTATCATAATTCATCAGATCTATGCTGTGGAAATATATACTGAAAACATTATTTGGAATTAGCCAAGCCAGCATAGATTTGATTTAACACTAAGTACTTAAAATATTTCTATATTTTGTGGTGTCATTATAAGCTAATAGACTATCAAATGGTCTAAATTTATTATAAAACATTTCCTTTTCTATTGATGCTATTTTTTAGTAGATATTGATGCTCTTAACTAGAGAACATCAAACTTTCAAGTCTGAATAACTATGAAAATATAACAAAGATTTGGCTCATTTACTAGTGGTCATCAGTGTGTTCTACTTCCTTGAATACTATGGGGGCCATTAAAGAAATTAGGTCTTTGCACATGTCTTTGAGGACAAGACAGAATAAATGAAAAAGAATATAAAAATATTTTTAAAAATCAGTAATGTGTGCCAGATAAAGCAAAGGGATTGGAAGTAGAGAATGCACTCAGTGCTCCAAAATAGAAAGATGGAAGGATTGAGAGGTAGAAAGAAGGTGATGGAATTCTGTTTTCCAGAAGAAGTAAAGAGAAAAACAATTGAGCAGTAAGGGCTGATTTGGGTTATTCACACTTCTGGGTAAAGTGTTATATCGGAATGTAGAAGGCTTGTGAAGGACAAACTAAAAATGGTCAGTTGATTCAGCCATGGGATGAGAAAAGCAGTTATGTGTCAGCTTCATGGAAAAGAATGTAAGTGCTCCCGGGCAGTTTCCTACATTTGGGACTTGATGGTGTGAATGCCATTATTTTTTCTTTTCTGCTTTTTCTCTGAGATGTTTACTGTGTTAGGTGGAATAATGGCCTCTCCTCAAGATGTCTAGATCCTAATCCTGGGAACCTGAGAATATGTTATGTAGTGAAAGGGGAGCTAAGATTGCAGATTGAATTAAATTTTCTAATCAGCTACCTTAAAATGGGGGCATTATACTTTTTTTCCAGTATATATGTATGGCCCAATGTAATCATAAGAGTGCTTTTCCGCAAAAGAGAGAAGCAGAAAAATCAGAGTTAGGAGGATGCGCTGTTAGCAAGATTTTACCAATCATCAATTGCCTTAAACGATTGCCGGTCATCACTGGCTTTCAAGATGCAAGGGACCACAAGCCAAGGACTGTGTAGCAGCCTCTAGAAGCTGGAAGAACCAAGGAAACAGATTCTCCACTAGGGCCTCCAGAGACCAAACAAGCTCTCACTATACCTTGGTTTTGGCTTAGTGAGATCCATTTCAGACTTCTGATGTATAGAACAGTAAAATAATAAATATGGGTTGTGTTAAATCACGAATGTTGTGGCTATTTGCTGCATCAGTATTAGGAAATTAATATAATTTTAAAGAAATGACGTGAATGAATAATAGTGACAAATACAGGCATAATTTTTCTAAGTTTTTGGAAAAAGTTGAGGTGAAATTCATATAATATATAATTATATAATTTCTAAGGACTGTATTTAGTAATACAGTAATTCAGTAGCATTCTATAGTAATTCAGTAGCATTTTGTGCAGTAAGATGTGCAACCACCACCTCTAATTAAAACAAATAATGTCAGATAATTGTAACTGTTAAAATGCAGGGTTACTTATTAATTAATTGTAGTCATAAATTTAATTTGGGGGGCTTAAGGGTCAGACATTAAACCTTTGTATTTGTCTTCTGTACTTGGGATCAACTGAAAAATGTATGAGGGAGTAAAATGAACAAAGCTAAATCAGACACACGGTTCCCATTTTTAGTCAAATGTGTTTCACAAAGCATAGCCTTGAGAGAAGCTGCACTTTCTTGGCTCCCAAATGAAGCAAGAATGTAATTCTTTCTTATACCTCTCTTTCATAATTCTCTCTAAGATACCATGCATAACAGAGATAATAGTGGAATGTATCTTCTTAGTCATCAGGTAGACCTTGAGCAGAGATCGAAGACAAACAGAAACAAAAAGATGGACAGAATGACTGGCAGAGGCAGACACAGAGAAGTGTGTATAGGAAAGGCAGAGATACCTAGAGGAATAAATATGCAGAATGACACACAGAAACAGAGAGAGACAGAGACAGAGATTAAAAGAGAAATATGAAAATTGGAAAGGGACAAACACATGGACAGAAAGGCAAAAGAGGGGCAGACCTATAGCAAGAGATTAATAAAGAGAGTGAAACAGAAAATAGAGACACAACAATACAAAGAAATATAAACAATACAAAGAAAGGTAAAAAGAACAAACATGATAAAGGCAAAGAGAACAACAGAAGAGAGGCAGTGTGTCAAAGAGAAACAATGAGACACAGAAACGAGAGTGGTGTTGTCATAGAAGGAAGTCAGAGTGAGAGGAGATAGAGGAAGGAAGGTAGAAGGGAAGACGATAGGTAGATAGCTAGCGAACCATTTGAGATGGACATGACAACAGGTCCTTTTCCCAAACTCACCGCTCAGGCCTGAGGTGACGTGGTTGATCTCCACAAGACCTAGAAATGTTCTTCTATTGCTTTTGCCTCCTGATACATGAAGTAGGAATTTCTTTCCTTCTGTTGGCATATGAATAATAGAGTTAGTGTAAGAAAGTGAGCATGATGTCAGTTTTAACTCTATTATGAGAAATTGTACAGTTGTTGTAGCTCCATAGGATCTTGAGAGGAATTAAATGATAGTGAAATTCATTCTAAAGGACAGGTGGATGGTGCTGGTGTTTGATCTGGGGTCCTCAGACCCACCAGTGTTCAATGAAGAGTGTTTTATACTTTGTCAGTAGTGTGTATCTGATAAATTTCTGAGTGGACAGACATGGAGTTACCCAATTGTACCAAATGATAAGTTCAAATAATAGAACCACTAGCAGATGCCAGAATGATTTTAGTTTATGAGGAAAGTTTTCTCGTTGATCCTCTGGCATTACAGTCCTTTATTTTTTCTCTTAAATATTTTTGTTAAAAGGAAGTTCAATAATTTGCCTGGTAGTAATGATGTAAACAAATATGATTTGTTTGAAATCATTTGTGCTTAATAGGGGAACAGTTTTCAATTATTTTCTTATTTGATTTTCTAATTGATTTCTTATTAGACTTTTCAGGTAAAGAATGTGAAGACTCTGAACTGGTCTCTCATTTAATGCCTGGAACTGAGAGCAGAACTGCTGTCTCCCCATTTGCTTGCCTGTCCAACATAACTGATCAAGATTTATTTAATATTAATGTGGTAAATGATGTATGTAAATCTTACTATGAAATTTTCTTTTTAAAAAAATTTCACTTATTTATTTATTTATTTTTAGAGGGGAAGGGAAGGCGAGAAGGAGAAAAAAATCAATGTATGGTTGCCTCTCATGTGTCCCCTGCTGGGAACTGGCCTGCAACCCAGGCATGTGCCCTGACTGGCAATCAAACTGCAATTGTGTGGTTCGCAGGCCCGCACTCAATCCACTGAGCTACACCAGCCAGGGCTTACTGTGAAATTTTCTTTTATCCTATTTATTATTTAAGAGAAATAATTCTATGTGATTATAATACTAGCTAAGTGTCCAGTAAAACAAAGCCTTTGTGTTCTCATTCCAGAATAACAGTTTTTCTTTTTCTGAAGTAGGAAACAATTCTCTTTCTCTTTTTTTACTAATTAAGTAGTTTTAAAAATAGACATTGAATTAGATAATGAAAAGAATGTTGTCTCTCAGTTAATCGTCATGTAGGAATTATGTTGTCGTACTTGTGTGAGTCACTATAGCATAAGCCCTTGCCACTCCAGGCGGGAACCAGAGACCCACAGCATTGGGAATTTATTCCACAGAAATGAGGAATCTTGGGAGCCATCTCAGACAATTGAGCTCAATATACACATCAATGTGAAAAAGACTGATAGATACAGAGAACAGACTGATGGTTGCCAGAAGGAACGGAGGTTGAGGGACTGGGTGAAAAAGGTGAAGGGATTGAGAAGTACAAATCAGTAGTTACAAAATGGTCATGGGGATGTAAAGTACAGCATAGGAAATGTAGTCAATAATATTATAACTGTGTATGGTACCAGGTGGATACAAGAAATATTGGGGGGAACACTTTGTAAAGTGTATGATTGTCTAACCACTATGCTGTACACCTGACACTAATACAAAATAATACAGGGTGTAAACTGTAATTGAAAAAATAATAAAAAAATTTAAAACATGGAATAACAGAACATCGGAGAATCCCTGCTATAAACCATTTGAGGAAGGTTTTGTTTGTTTCACCTTTGTGGTCCTTGCACATAAAACTGGGGAGTGGAAACTCAGTAAGTACATGTCAAGCACCTCCCGACACAAGAGCCACTTCATTTTCTTCCCCAGAAGATTGGCCATAGTAAGACTACCAGTCCTACCTGGACCCCTGGCAGCTTCTCCATAGCATGTTGATGGAGATAAATTCCAGGGACTGTGATTGGCCTAAATTGGGTACTTACATCCCCTCCAAAGAAATAGATGTGTATGGGGAAAAAAGAACAAGCACTATTACTACTCTGTGTAGCTGAAACCATATAAGTTTGGAAACTTGTACAAATATCTTTTCAGGAGAAATGATTTATTGCTAAGGTTAAGTATATTTCTGAGATTATAAAAATGACTATGTCCCTTCGAACTCTGAATAAATTAGATATATCTTTTTTGTGAGTTCAAAAATAGTTTTAATATTTTGGATAATGATCTTTCTTACTGATTTTATTTGGTGATTTATACTAAAGTTTGGAGGACCTTAATGTACTTAATATTTGATGATACTTCATTAAAATATATTGGGTTGTTGTTTTCATTAGCTAGATGTCATGAGCCACAATAATCAAAGTTTGTAATAGATTAAGGCACATCTGAAAAGGAAATGCTAACAATCTGAAATCTCTGCATTCCTCAGGCTATGTTACAAACAATTTATGTGGATGTTACAAAAGTTCCTTTCTTTTACATGACTAAGTATGATATGAATGGAAGGAAGTCTCCACTGAATGGTTATATAATGAATTTCTATAAAAACCGTTCCCTGTCGGCACTCACTTGGGATAACTGGTATGAATTTTTCTATTTTAACATTCTTTGTAGAGGTATATGCACTTGTATAATTCACGTTTATTGTGCTGTGACATTATAACTTATGAGGATGATTTTAAGATGCAAAAATTTAAGAAGAGTCATAAAGATGAATTTTACTTGGAACTACTTTTAAATGTTATTTACTATTTTTTGTTTATTGAGGGGACGTTTACATAACATGAAGTTAACCATATGAAAGTGAACAATTGGGCAGCATTTGATGCATTCATAACGTTAGGCAACATCTACCTAGCTGCTAAACTTTTTCCTTTTCCTAAGGGTAAAATGTGTACCCATTTAAACAGTAGCCCCCCTTCCTCCTTTCCCCCCATCCTCTGCCAACAATCAGTCTGCTCTCTGTCTCTATGGACTGACCTCATCTGAATATTTAAAATAAATGAAATCACATGTGACCTTCTATGTCTGACTTCTTTCATTATAACATTTGACAGTTGTGGCACTGTCAGTATTTCACTGCTTTTTATAGCTAAATAATATTTCTTTGTATGTATATATGCAGTATATTTATGTAGGTGATGCACATTTGGATTGCTTCCTCTTTCGGCTATTGTGAATGGTACTGCTATGAACATGCGTGGACCCGTATTTATTTGAGTACTAGTTTTTAATTCTTTTGGGTATACTTTTGGGAGTACAATTGCTGGGTCATATATAACTCTATATCGAAATTTTCGAAAAACCATTGAAATATTTTCCACAGCAACTGAACCATTTTATGTTACCACTAGCAATATACAAGTTTTCCATTTTCTCCATAATCTCACCACATTTGCTATTTTGATTTTTTAAAATTATAGACATTGTAATTGGTGTGAAGTGATATATAGCTCATTGTGGTTTTGATTTACATTTCCATATACACTGATGATGTTGAACATCTTTCCATATTATGAAAAGATGTATATGTTCTCTGTAAAAATGTCTATTCAAGTGTTTTTTTCATTTATAATTGTGTTGTTTTTCTTTTTGTTCTTGAGTTGTAGTTGTTTATATATTTTGGATAATAGATCCTTATCAGATATATGATTTATAAACATTTTCTCCTTTTCTGTAAGTTATTTTTTATTTCCTTGATAACACCCTTTAATATGCAAAAGTACAATCTATTTTTTTTCTGTTGTTCATGCTTTTGGTGTCATAGCTAAGAATCCATTAACAAATCCAAGCTCATGAAGATATATCCCTATGTTGTCCTCTATGAATGTTATATAGTTTTGGCTGTTATATTTAGGTGGTTAATTCATTTGCAAATACATTTTCTTATACAGTATGTGTTAAGGTCCCATTTTATTCATTTGCAAGTGAGCCTACAATTGTCCCAGCACCATTTTTTTAATTCCTTCCCTACTGAATGGTCTTCATACCTGGTCAAGAGTCAATTGGCCATAGATATATGGGTTTGTTTCTGAACTCTCAGTTCTATTCTGATAGACTACAGGTCTATACATATGCTAGTACCAAACTGTCTTGATTACCATAGTTTTTGTATACAAAAGTGTGAGTCTATGAATTTTGTTCTTTGTATTCAATATTGTTTTGGCTATTCAAGGTGTTTTACAATTCCACATGTATTTGAGGACTGTTTTTTCCACTTCTAAAATGAAGGCTGTGGAAATTTTGCCCTGGCTGGTGTGGCTCAGTGGACTGAGTGCTGGCCTGCAAACCAAAGGGTCACTGGTTCAATTCCCAGTCACGGCACATGCCTGGGCTATGGGCAAGGTCCCCAGTAAGGGCTGTGTGAAAGGCAACCACACATCGATGTTTCTCTTCCTTCTCTTCCTCCTTCCCTGCCCTTCTCCTTAAAAAGAAATAAATAAAGTCTTTAAAAAAAAAGACTGGAAACTTTGATAGGGGTTGCAATGAGTCTGTAGAACACTTTAGATAATATTGTCATATTAACAATAATAAGTCTTTCAATCCATAAACATAAGATATCTCTTTATTTTTTAGGTCTTTAATTTCTCTCAGCAATGTTATAGTTTTCAATGTATAAGCCTTTAACCTCTTTGGTTTAATTTATTTCTAGATATTTAATTTTGGGGATGCTATTATAATTGGATTTTTCCCTTAATATCTTTTTCAGAGAGTAACTTGCTTATTTATAGAAACACAACTGAATTTTTAGCATCAATCTTGTATTCTACAACATCACAAAATTTGTTTATTAGGTCTAATAGTAATTTTGTAGATTCTTCAAGATTTACTATGTATGGGATCATGTCATTTATGAATAGAGAAAGTTTTACTTTTTTAATTTGGATGCTTTTTTTCTTCTTACCTAATTGCTGTGGCTAGTACTTCCAATAAAATTCTGAATGGTAAGAGTAAAATCAGAAATCTTTGTTTTGTTTCTGATTTTTGAAAAAAGCTTCAGTCTTTTATCATTGTTAGCTGTGAGATTTTTCCAAAAATGTCCTTTATACTGTTGAGGAAGTTCTCTTGTATTTTTGGTTTTGCTGAGTGTTTTTATCATGAAAAGATTTTTTTCAAGTGCTCTTTCTGTGATAACTGAGGTGATCATGTGACTTTGTTTCCTTTATTTTATTAATGTGGCATATTATATTAATTAATTTTTTATTCTTTTTAAAAGATTTTATTTATATATCTTTTAGAGGGAAAGAGAAGTAGAGAGGGAGAGAAATATCAATGTATAGTTGCCTCTTGTGTGTCCCCTGCTGGGAACTGGCCTGCAACCTAGGCATGTGCCCTGACTGGGAATCGAACTGCAATTCTTTGGTTCACAGGCCCGCACTCAATCCACTGAGCCATACTAGCCAGGGCTTACATTAATTAATTTTTTATTCTTATTAAATTGTATTGTTATTTTTTAATTGTTGTTCTATCAAAGTGGTCCCAATTAACCCCTGTTGCTGCCTCCTGCCCCACCCATCCCCACCTCTGCTCCCACAGTCAGTCTCCACCCTCTTGTCCATGTCCATAGGTTATTTATACCTGTTCTTTGATCAGATCCTTCCTCTTCTTTCTCCCAATACTCTCCCCCCTGCCCTTCTGGTTGCTATCAGTCTGTTTCCTGTCTCCATGTCTCTGGTTCTATTTTGCTTGCTTGTTTGTTTTGTTCACTAGGTTCCACTTATAGGTGAGATTATACAGTATTTGTCTTTCACCTCCTGGCTTATTTCACTTAACATAATACTCTCCAGTTCCTTCAATGGTGTCACATAAGGTAGGAGATCATCCTTTCTTTCTGCTTTGTAGTATTCCATTGTGTAAATGTACCATAGTTTTTTGATCCACTAGTTTACTGATGGGCACTTAGGCTATTTCCAGCATTTGGTTATTGTGAATTATACTGCTGTGAACATTGGGGTGCATAGGTTCTTTTGAATTGGTGTTTCAGGGTTTTTAGGGTATAATCCCAGCTGTGGAATTGCTGGGTCAAAAGGCAGTTTCATTTTAAGATTTCTGAGGAAATTCCATACTGTTTTCCATAGTGGCTGCACCAGTCTGCAATCCATGCTACAGTGCACTAGGGTCCCCTTTTATCCACATCTTTGACAGCACTTGTCGTTTGTTGATTTGTTAATAATAGCCATTCTAACTTGTGTGAGGTGGTATCTCATTGTGGTTTTAATTTGCATCTCTCTGATAGCTAGTGATGTTGAGCATCCTTTCATATGCCTCTGGGCCCTCTGTAAGTCCTCCTTGGAGAAGTGTCTGTTCAGGTTCTTTGCCATTTTTTAGTTGGACTGTTTATCTTCCTGATGTTTATTCATATGTGTTATTTATATATTTTGGAGATCAAACTGTTATTCAAGGTATTATTGGCAAATATGTTTTCCCATATGGTTGATTCCCTTTTTATATTGATGATATTTTATTTAGCCATGCAGAAGCTTTTTAATTTGATGTAGTCTCCTCTGTTTATTCTTTCCTTTATTTACCTTGCCCTAGAGGATATATTGGCAAAAATATTGTTGTATGGGATACATGGAATTTTACTGCCTATATTCTCTTCTAGGACTTTTGTGGTGGCACAGCTTATGGTTAAGTCCTTTATCCATTTTTTAGTTTATTCTGGTGTACAATGTAAGTTTGTGGTCTAGTTTCACTTTTTTTGTATGTACTTGTCCTGATATCCCAATACCATTTATTGAAGAGGCTATTTTTACTTCATTTTATGTTCCTGCCCTCTTTTGTCTAATATTGATTGACCATAGAGACATGGGTTTATTTCTGGGTTTTTATTCTGTTCCTATTTTTATTTTATTTTATTGATGTATGTGTCTGGTCTCACACCAGTATCAGACAGACTGTTTTGATTATAGTGTCCTTGTAATATAGTTTGATATCAGGAACTATGATCCCTCCTACTTTGTTCTTTCTTAAGATTGCTGAGGCTCTTAGTCCATTTTTGGTTCCATATACATTTTTGAAATATTTACTGTAAATCTGTGAAGTATGTCATTGGTATTTTAATAGGGATTGCATTGAATCTATAGATTGCTTTGGGTAGCATGGACATTAATTGATTTTCTTATGTTGAGTTTTTTGTATTCCTGGGATAAATTTCACAAAGTTGTGATGGATAATCTTTTAAGTATGCTGCTGCTTTCAGTTTGTTGGTATTTTGTTGACAATCTTTGCATCTGTATTCATAAGGGATATTGGTCTATAGCTTTCTTGTAATGTAGTTTGGTTTGATATCAAGGCCATATAGGCTCAAAAAATGAGTTAGGAAGGTTGGTGTTAATTCTTTTTTATTTTTATTTATTTAATTATTTTTCAAGTACAGTTTTCTGTCTATGACTCCCATCCCATCCCACCCCCCGTCTTCCCCCCTCCCTCCCCTTTCCACCCTTCTCAGTTTTGTCCATGTGTCCTTTATGTATGTTCCTCTAAATCCCTCCCCTATTTCCCCTGAAATTCCCTCCCCTCTTCCCTCTGGTCACTGTCAGCCTGTTCTCTATTTCAGTGTCTTTGGTTATATTTTGCTTGCTTGTTTGTTTTGTTGTTTAGCTTCCTGTTCAAGGTGAGATCATATGGTATTTGTCCTTTAACACCTGGCTTATTTCACTCAGCATAATGCTTTCCAGTTCCATCCATGCTGTTGCAAAAGGTAGGAGCTCCTTCTTTCTTTCTGCTGCATAGAATTCCATTGTGTATATGTACCATAGTTTTTTGATCCATTCATTTACTGACGGGCACCTAGGTTGCTTCCAACTCTTGGCTATTGTAAATTGTGCTGCTGTGAACATTGGGGTGCATATGTTCTTTGGGATTGGTGTTTTAGGGTTCTTAGGATACAATCCTAGCAGTGGAATTGCTGAGTCAAAAGGGAAATCCAATTTTAGTTTTCTGAGAAAAAAGGCCATATATGAAAGACCTACAGCCAACATCATACTCAATGAGCAAAAACTAAAATCTTTTCTACTAAGATCAGGAACAAGACAAGGTTGTCCACTTTTACCACTTCTATTTAATATAGTATTGGAAGTTTTAGCCTCAGCGATCAGGCAAGAAAAGGAAATAAAAGGCGTTCAAATTGGAAAGGAGGAAACAAAACTGTCATTGTTTGCAGATGACATGATAGTGTACATGGAAAATCCTATAGACTCTACCAAAAAACTGCTCGAACTAATAAATGAATTTGGCAAAACAACAGGTTACAAAGTCAATATCCAGAAATCAAAGGCATTTTTGTATACTAACAATGGATCAGCAGAAGCAGAAATCAAGACAAAAATCCCATTTGATATAGCAAAATCAAAAATAAAATATCTGGGAATAAACCTAACCAAGGAGGTAAAAGACCTGTATGCAGAAAACTACACAACACTGAAGAAAGAAATCAAGGAAGACACAAACAAATGGAAACATATATAGTGTTCATGGATTGAAAGAATTAACATCATCAAAATGTCTACACTACCTAAAGCAATTTACAAATTCAATGTAATTCTTTTTTAAATGGTAGAATTCACCAGTAAAGCCAAGTTTTATTAGATTTTTCTATATATTTTAAAACAGTTTTGGTAATTTATATATCCCTAGAAATGTGTCCATCTAACATAGATTATCTAATTTTTGGTGTAGAGTCAGTTGTTTATAGTACTCTCATATAATTTAGTTTTTCCTATAGCATAGGTAGTGATGTTGCCATGTTCATTCCTGCTTGTATTTATTTGCATCTTTGTTTTTCTCCTTTGTCGGGCTAGCTAAAGGTTTATCGACTTTGTTGATCTTTTCTGAGGGTCTATATTTGTTTCATTGATCTTCTTTATTATTTTTGTATTCTCTGTTTCATTCATTACCATACTGATCTTTTTCATTCCTTTCCTCTGATAACTTAGGTTTTAGATCACTCTTCTTTTTCTGGTTCCTTAGGGTGTAAAATTAGGCTGTCGATTTGAGATCTTTTATATTTTTCAGCATGGGTATTAACGTATAAATTCTCTGAGCACTGTTTTCTTTGTATCCCCTAAGTTTTTGTGTGTTGTGCTTTTACTGTCATTTGTTTCTAAGTGCTTTCTAATTTTCCTGTGATTTCCTCTTTGATCCATGGTTTGTGTGCTGTTTGATTCCCATATATTTGTTAATTTTTCAGTTTTCCTTCTTTTAATGGTTTGTGGCATCATTTCATTGTGGTATAAAAAGATACGTTGTCTAACTTCAACATTTTTAAATACATTGAAACTTGTTTTGTCTAAACTATGGGCCCTTCTGGCAAATGCTTGACATGCACACGACAAGAATGTATGTTGTTGAATGTAGTAACCTAACTATGTCTGTTAGGTCTAGTTGGCTTATTGTGTTAAGTCCTTTATTTCCTTCTTGCCCCTCTCTCTAGATATTCTACCCATTATCACAAGAGGGGTATTAAAGTATTCTACTGTTATTTTAATCCAGTCAGTTTCTCCCTTTAATCCTGTCAATGTTTTTTGCATATATTTAGGGGCTCTGTTGTTTGGGATCTATACGTTTATAATCATTTTGTCTTCTGGATCAATTAACCCTTTCATCAATATGTAATGTATTTCTTGTCTCATGTAATGGTGTTTGACCCGAAGTCTATTTCCCTGGTATTAGTATAAGCCACCCCAGCTCTCTTTTGTTTATTATTTTTATAAAATATCTTTTTCATCCTTTCACTTTCCATAGCTTTGTGTTTTGGGTTACAAAGTAAGTTTCTCACTGACAGTATATGGTTAGATGATGTCTATATTTTAGATTTATATAATCTAAATGTAAATTTAGATTTATATTTCTGTATGGCCAGTCTTTAACTTTTCATTGAATAATTTAATTTATTTACACTTAAAGTAATTACTGCTGAAGAAAGACTTACTTTTGCCATTTTGGGCACCAACCTTTTCCAGGGCCCCTCCCTCATTCCTCCCAGCACCATGAAGGTATCATAGGATGTTGTCTTCAGGATTATCCCTAAACTGGCAGGAGGTTGGGGACAGGGCGAATAAGATGTCACAAGCTTTTCTATCTTTTCTAAACTTTTTCACTATCTGAATCAAACGTTTGACTATTTTCCAAAGTTCTGACAAAGTTGATTCTGACAGTTTTTGCTTATATACATATTTTTTATGTTTCTGTGGAAGGATTTATCCTTGGAGCTGCCTATACCACATTTTCAGTGACATCACTTGCTTATATTCAGCACTATTTTTAACATATGTGACACACTTAAATTTAGTAATAATAATGTACTACTACATAAAAGAACTACAAGTCAAAATTTTTTTTGATAAGTGATTACCCACTTTACTAGTTAATGTCAATTTAGGACTAAAATAAGCATAGTAAAGAGCTGCAAAGGACATACACACTTCTCTGTAGTCTCTCCATATCTGCTTTTATTTTGTTTGGGGAGAAGTCAGCAATTGGGTGGTAATTTATTTCATTACTGTAGGTTGATAACACACCAAAACCAAATGTATTGTTTTAAATGTACTTTATCTTTTTTTTCCTGTAGGTTAAATATGGGAGATGCTTATCATTTACTCAAGGATTTTACACTTACTGTTCAAGCCATCAGGTATAGTAAACAATTTTGCATTTAAAGATCATATAACCAGCTAAACACCATAAAGTACAAAAAGCAATGATAATAATTAAAACACTTAATCTCTTACAGAACTTCACTGAGTGAATTATGTGATGATGAAGATGACAATGTTGTGTTAGCATTTAAACAACTGAGTAAAGCATTCAGTCAAATCTTAGGAAAAAAAGACTGAATGTTAAACTTTCCCCAACTACTGTGCTCCTGAAAAATAGAGACAGTCAGGAAATTTTCTTGCTCTTCTGTGTTCCAGGAAACTGCAAAGAACCACCCTTTCTAAAATGACTTAGATTAGACTTTCAGATGACCCCCTTGTTTACCTGTGACAATCCTCAACATAACCCTGCAAATCCCCATTCTTTGTCTCATTAAATGCTTGCTGAACTGTTTTCTCCTGCTGACAAAATGCCTGCTGACTTGACTCAGCCAAATTTAGTCTGCCCTTTGGGGAAGGCTTCTCCCTTTCCCACAGACCCTGAATCTGCCCATAGGCCTCTCCTGAAAACGGCCTGGAGGCATTCTCAGATCAAGTTCCTTGATCAACTATCTCAGATCAACTATGCCAAGGAAGGTCAAAGACATTCCCAGACCAGTTGTCCAATCACACCACACATCATGCCATTCCTTCATACCTGATTCTTTCTGGCCTGGTTTCCTTATCCCTAGAAATTAAAATTCTTTTCTGGCTGACCTTCGAGAGTGCTCAAGGTCAGCAGGCTCTGACCTCTGAAGACTCAGAGGCAGAATGATTTTCTTATTTCATTGGCCTTTACCTGTTGCAATAGGCTTTTTTACTTATTGCAATAGTTTTTTTCAAATAAAGTCTCTCATTAAATTTGGATTTGTGTTTGATTTGATTTTCATTCTGTACCAGTGAAATAAAATGGATTACCTAGCTAAAGTATAGATTTCACAATGTATTGACCAATTTATCAAAAGATGTGCTAGTCTTCCCTGACCAGTGTAGCTCAGTTTGTTGGGCTTTGTCCTACAAAGCAAATGATCACCAGTCAAATTCCTAGTCAGGACATGGGTTTAGGTTATGGGTTTGGTGCCCGGCTGGGCATATAGGAGAGGCAGCCGATCAACTGATTGATGTTTTTCTCTCCCATTGCTATTTTTTTCTGTCTCTTTCTCCTTCCCTTCACCAATCTCTGAAAAAAAAATTTTTTAAAGAGATGTCCTAGTGAGAAATTTTTTATTTAAATATTGAAAATCTCATAAAAGTTCTAACAATAGTTTTTCCAAAGAATTTTAGCATGTAAAATAGCTATGCCAAATGTCTCTAATAATTACTCTGTTCAGCTTGAAATGTAATAATTTTTTTTAAGATAGGAACCAAACCCAATTTATTGTACTTATTTATTTTCAATTTTATTGCACTTATTAGAGTGACATTAGTTAATAAAATTACATAAATTTCAAGGGTCAACCCTTGGGAGGGCCTGCACCCCCTCCCTGCAAGAAGGCAGGGGCCCCTCTGAGGCATTGCAGGTATACAGTTGTATAATGCATCATCTCTATATTGTTTCGTGTGTTGACAAAATGTCCTTCTGTCACCCTCTTCTACTTTCCCCACCCTCCTTCCTCTCTGGTAATCACCATACTGTTGTCTGAGTCTGTATGTTTTATTTATGTATTTGTTTTCTTTAATCTCTTCTACTTTATCACCAAGCTCTCCAAGCCCTGCCCCTCTAACAGCTGTCAGTCTGTTTTTGGTATCTATGAGTCCGTTTCTATTTTGGTTTTGTGGTATTTTGTTCATTAGATTCTACATAAAAGTTAAATCATATGGCATTTGTTTTTCTCTGACTGGCTTATTTTACTTAGCATAATAATCTCCATGTCCATTCATACTACTGCAAAAGGTGACATTTCCTTTTTTTAATAAAAAAGTAGTATTGATTGTGTCCATGTCCCACAGCTTTTTAATTCACTAATTAGGTGATGGGCACTTGGGCTGCTTCCAAATTTTGGCTATTGTAAATAATGCTGCAGTGAACATAGAGGTGCGTGTATTCTTTTAAATCAGTGTTGCATGTCGCTTCAGATATATTCCCAGAAGTGGAATTGCTAGGTCATAAGGCAGTTCTATTTTTAATTTTTTGAGGAAACTCCATACTGCTTTCCACAGTGGTTGCACCAGTCTGCATTCCAACCAAGAGTGCACAAGGGTTCCCTTTTCTCCACATCCTCACCGGTACTGGTTGTTTGTTGCTTTGTTGATGATAGCTATTCTGATAGGTGTGAGGTGATATTTTATTGTGTTTTTTTTAAATCCTCCCCCAAGGATGCACTTATTGATTTTAGGGAGAGGGGAAGGGAGGGAGGGAGAGAGAGAGAGAGAGAGAGAGAGAGAGAGAGAGAGAGAGAGAGAGAAACATAGATGTGTAAGAAAGAAAAACATCAATCGGTTGCCTTTCTGAACTGAACCTGAAACCAGGCATGTGCCCTGACTGGGAATTGAACCCAAGACCCTTTAGTTTACAGGAAAAAGCTCCAACCAGCTAGGGATCATTGTGGTTTGAATTTGCATTTCTATGGTGATTAATGACATGGAGGATGCTTTCATATGTCCATGGGCTTCCTGTATACCCTCCATGAGAAGCGTCTATTCAGGTCCTTCGCCTATTTTTTAATTGGATTGTTTGTTTTTGTGATGTTGAGTTTTGTACATTCGTTATAAATTTTGGATACTAATCTTTATTGGATGTATCACTGGTGAATATGTTCTCCCATTTAGTGAGTTGTTTTTCATTTTAATGACGGTTTCCTTTGCTGTACAGTAAATTTCTAGTTTGATATGATGCCATTTGTTTATTTTCCCTTTGTTTCCCTTGTCTAAGACGACATATCAGAAAAGATATTGCTCTCAGAAATGTCCAGGATTTTACTACCTGTATTTTTTCTAGGACTTTTATGGTTTTGAGTCTTAAGTTGAAATCTTAAACCCATTTTGAGTTTATTCTGTGTACAGCGTAAGGAGGTGGTTGGTCTAATTTCACCTTTCTGCACGTATTTGTCCAATTTTCTCAACACCATTTATTGAATAGGCTATCTTCTACCCTGTTGTGTGCTCTTGCATTCTTTGTTGAGTATTAATTGGCCATAAAGGCATGGGTTTATTTCTGGGCTTCCTATTCTGTTCCATTGTTCCATATGCTTTTATGCCAGTACCAGGCTGCCTTAATGACCTTGTAGTATAATTTGACATCAGGTGGGGTGATTCTTCCAACTTTGTAAATATGTTCCCATTTTCTTTATGCAACTTCATTAATGACTGCTTCCTATGATCTTGGTTTTTGTGTTTCCCCTTGCTTATGTTGGGAGCCCTTTGCTGTGGGTCCATCCATCCACATCTCTGCCTTTGTTGTAGGGTAGATTATGGCATTAAGCCAGTCTTTCCAAAATCTGACCTCAGTGAGTTGCTTTTTTTTCCCTTGCGGCTTCTAATATATTGAATGTTGAGACACATAAAGGGATCAGGCTCTACTGATGGCACAAACCGTATAATCACTTTCAAAAGACTTGGATGCTGATACTAAGAAGTAAAAACAGCTTGTCCTGGCCAGTGTGGCTTAATTGGTTGGAATCTCATCCCACAGACCAAAGGGCTGTGAACTAAATTACTGGTCAGGGCACACACCCAGGCTGCAGGTTTGATCCCCTGTTGGGCATGTAGGAGAAGGATTAGATCAGTGTTTGCTCTCACATCTCTCTCTGTTTTCCTCTCCTTCTCTTTCTCTTTCTCTCTCTCTCTTTTCCCCCCTTCTTCCCTCCTTTCCTGTCTTCCTCCACGCAGCAATGAAAAATGTCCTCGGGTAAGGATTAAAAAAAGGAAGTGAAAACAAAAGTGATGGGCAAGTAGTTGTTTAGCCACCAACATTAAAAAATATTAGCTAAAGCCCTGGCTGGTGTAGCTCAGTGGATTGAGTGCGGGCTGCAAACCAAAGGGTCACCAGTTTGATTCCCAGTCTAGGCACATGCCTGGGTTGCAGGCCAGGACCACAGTACAGGGTACGTGAGAGGCAACCACACATTGATGTTTCTCTGCTTCTCTTCCCCTCTCTCTAAAAATGAATAAATAAAATATTAAAAAATAAAAAATATTAGCTAGAAATAAATTGCCTTTACCAGACTGGCAGTCAAACACACACACACACACACCCATTTTTATGTCTAGTGTCTTTCACAGCTAAGTCTGATGAGCATGTACTTGACTGCATTTTGCTGTATTATACTTTTATTTTCTTTTAAAGGTGACTTTACATGTTCATTTTAGCTATATGGCATTTATGCAAGAGTTTTAAATGTTCTTCTAAGAGACCTGGCCACACACTGTGCTTTTGCTTGTTTCCCAAGCACGCTAAGGACAGCCACAAGCAGGGTCTCGGTTGTAGGGAGTCGATATTTCACAGGTAAATAAAATCTAATTCAATGCAGTATCTTTTTTTATTATGCCATTATACACAATTTAATAAGTCATTGATTTAGATAATAAGTAAAAATTCAGTCTCACATAAATGTATCAATATTTTTTTGGCTTAGAATAATTTGAAAGACAGAAGAGAAAATACAATTTTATTGTTTGTTATAATGCTGCTAACAGTGCAAACTCATGACAGAATTCTCTAGCAGACACGCCTGCAAAGCGGGATGCACAGCCCTCCGAAGCCTCCCCTTGCTTTAGTAGTCTTCGGCATCTCCGGCGCAGATGGCAAGCAGAGCTCTCTCATAGTGCCCCGAGGCAAAATTCTGGAAAAAATGTATTTAAAGTACTGTGTCACAATATTTCTGAAAAACACTGTAATTCCCCTGAAGTACAGTATGAAACACTCATGGGCCATTAGCTTTTCCAAAATTATTTACTTTTTTCATCTAAAGATTTAATATGTCCTGAGAATTATTCCCGGTGGAAGTTGTTGTAAAATAATACCATGGTCAATAGAAAGGAGTTCATATAAGATTAATTGAACCCTAGTGTGTATGTATAAATAGAATAAGTTGAAGTAGAATAAAATCTTCTCAAGTGTAGAAAAGGGTGTCCTAATATTATTGCTATAAATTTTCACAGTGTCTGAAGGGCAAATTGGCAATATGCCTTAACATGACTTCTAAATTTTTACATTCATTCATCAATTCTACTTCAAGACATATATCCTAAGGAAGTAATGATCAATTATGGATGAGCATGAAGATTTATGCAAAAAGTATACACCATAATATTATGTATTATAGTAAAAAGTAAGCAATCTATAATGAAGAAATAATTTATATGCTTTATCATTTATACAATAAAAACATTTAAGTAGTAAACCTATTAATATTTATATACATTTTTAAAAAGATAAAAAGCACCTAAAACAAATTTTATTACTGGTTATCTGTAGTAGAAAACTAAGGTAATTTTATTTACCTTTTTATAACTTTCTATAGTTTCCAAGTTTTTCAAAACAATGATAGTAATAAACAAATGGAACTCTAAAACTTGTTTTTGTTAAGAGTCAGCCATCATATTAACCTTCTCTTATACAATGTTATGTGATTATAATTTACTGCTTTAAATCTACTTAGTAAAGTTGCATTAATATGTAAATACCAGTAGATTTTAAGGTGGCTGTGATTATTTGCAGTAAGTGTATTAGAATTATTTTATTTACTTAGAAAATGAGTATGACATGCATTTCACAATGAGAAATGTTTATCATCACTAAAAGTCCAGGATTTTGAAGGTGATATGAGGAGAGTTTGTCAAAGACATAGTTAGGATTTCTCTTAACTGGTCCATCAACTCTTCCTCTTAAAAACCACTTCAGCTACCCGAGGGCCTACAAGGTCTTCTGGTTTTTGTGGTCTCTGGGTTTGGGTTATCAAGTTGAATCTGGATCACTCTTTCATTTAAGAAGCCGTTCATGCAATTGAAAATTTCAGTGGAAAGCCAATGTACACAAGGTAGGTATGTGTGAAATAAAATTTAAAATACATTCAAGGCCCTGTGTTTGGTTTAATGTTCTGCTGATGCCATCTTGAAATTCTTTATAATTTTTTTTGTTAAGGATGAAGCATTTTCATTTTCTATTGGGTACCAAAACCTACATAGGTGGTTCTATGCATTCTGATAATTCTTTGCTAGGTGTTATCAAAATCCAGCATGAAGTTTAGGCATATCAGAATGTAAAACTGGCCCTGGCTGGTGTAGCTCAGTGGATTGAGCATGGGCCTGCGAACCACACGATCACGGTTCGATTCCCAGTTAGGGCACATGCCTGGGTTGAGGGCCAGTTCCCAGCGGGGCACTCACAAGAGGCAACCATACAGTGATGTTTCTCTCCTTCTCTCCAACCTTTCCTCTCTAAAGATAAATAAATAAAATCTTTAAAAAAAAAAGAATGTAAAACTGGCTTGTTACTTCTGAATCAGTGCTTCTTTGCCCTTCAAGCACTAAAAGGATATGCATGTATAGAATTTGACATAACTCCCAGTGTTAAATGCCTCGATTACCGTGTATGGAATTGGACTGGTGGCCCTGCCTTCTATGACAATATAAGAGGACCGCTGAACTGACCTAAGGAGCCTCTTCACCATGTAGGTGGTCTTGTGGCAAAATGTATTTTGTCGATGCTGATCATACTTCAGAATTTAGCTCATAAAACACAATTACACAATGAAGGAATGAATGTTTTACAGGATCACAACGTTGGTTTTTGCTTAAAACACAGGGAAGAGGAAGGAATAACATCTGTCACTGACGGCAAGGGGTTTCCTCAACCTGCTGATGCTCTAGAGGGCTATCCGATGGACTGAAGTCAGCCATCCCTGTCAGTCTCCTCAGCTTTCTAGATTCTGACATGAAGTTATTTAACTTTCAGCTCTTATTTCCATTTCAAAAATGGACAAATTATGGGTCAAAATAAAGCAGGGGTGGGAGACTTACTTTGATGTCATGAAATAGGGATTTTCCGTATCTTTCTTTGTATCGTTTCCTTATGGTCATCAGGTCTATTTCACTTCTGGCAATTATAGTCCTGATCACAGTTTTATTATGGAAACCAAAGTCCTAAAAGATACAGGCAGGAGAAGAAAAAAGTGAGAGGACAGTACCTTCCAGTTAACCAGTCTCAAAGAGGCACATCCTCTTTTTCTGCAGCAATTTGCTCTTCTTCCTGGGCCCTCCAGCACTGGCATCTGCATCCAGGCATCGCCCCACCCAGACTCCGAGACTGACCTCCCTTCCTCCCTCTCACTGTGTACACAGACTACGAAGAATTTACTTCTTAATCTCTTACTTCCTGGGCCACTGTCTTGCTGCGGGCCCTCATCCTTTCACCCTGACTCTGCAATTTCCAGCCTTGTCAGCCTGCACACACTGCACGGTAAAATGCACATCTTCTCATGTCCTCTTTCTAAGTAGACACTCTTCTTGGCCGTGTGAGGGGTGGGGAATCTGGGGTCAGGTGGGAGGAGACTCCAAACTCTGTTAGGTGAAGTGTTCCTATGTCTAACACAGCAATTACATTTTTCTTTTATAGTCTGCTCGTTATTGAAAACTGTAAACATAAAAATTCCAGGTACTTGACACAGTTACTGATTTAAACTCAAATACTAAAAATAACAAAAAAAAAAGTCCATTTTTGTGTAGTAGCCTCAGAAGGGATACTGTTTCACAAAGAAAGTTTAAGCTATCTTCAACTGGGGCAATGGTGACATCTAGTGGCTGGTGAGCATAAACTAAGATTTGATGTCTGAATGTTTTAGGTAGAACCACTAACAACCTTTTTCTAATTTGAGGTGACTAAAATAAATGATCTAACAAGAGTGTCACATTTAACTCACATATCATTCATGTAAAGGCCACTGGAGAAAAACATAGAAGTTTTTGTTGTTGTTGTTGTGGGTGGTGAAAACAACTTTCGACCAATATTTTACACTTAAGGGCCTCATAGTACCAGAAATGTGATTACTTGAATCGACATCCTCCCTGTTGACCTTCCAACTCTTTGGGGGTACACATACCTTCCCTTCTTGCATTATAACACACACATCAGGAATACAGTTTTTATTTATTATTAGACTAAGTAGCCTCATTTGAACATAATTAAAATCAGAGTAATTGTGATTGGGTTCCATGGTCACTCACAGGTGAAGCTTTATTTTATGTTGGAGAAGAAAACCGTCAAAATCATTCAATAGCATCACCCAATATACCATTTTCTGTAATTTTTAAAATCAAATCACCATTTTCTGCTTGGAAATAGAACAAGAGAGAAAAGGAGGGCAGTGAGCATTTGCGCTTCCTCCTGTGTTCGGAGGCTACATGGGCTCTTGTACACAAATAAAAAGGACTCTCTGCCAAGGTACATAACAGGAATATTCTTGACAATTTAGCGTACTACCCCAGGATGGTGGCTACTTTTAAGAAGTTTGTCTAGTTTATCCTTTGAGGATAAAACACTCTGATGTTAAAATTGCTATACTACTGAATTGTTTTTGATAATTTCATTGAGTTTTCAAGACTATGATGTATGTATAATGATTTATATCAGGTCTTTTCTAATTATGTTCATGGGCATTATGAATAAGGTGTGAATTATCTCAGGCATTTAATTGTTTGTTTCTTTAAAAAATGAATGCATTAAAGGGTGTGAGATTAACTAGCACACTAAACTGTGGAAAACGTTCTCATTTAATAAAAAAAATAGCCTTAGAGTTTACTGTTGTCTAGCTGTCTCTTTTTAAACATTGTTTTTAAAATAAGACTTCGTGTTTACAAATAACCTCTGATATTCTTTTGTGCCTTTAAACTTCAGGACTGCAGCAATTGCCTACAGAGAGTTTGTAATGTTTTGTGTTTCTGCTTGATGCTGTATGTTTTGCACTTGTACAAGTATGAGGTTGAGGTCTTTAGCAAGATACAAAAGCATTCGGATGTACCAGTTTGTTAGTTGCTAAGAAACACTAAAGCAATGGGGGAGATAGACCCCAAGGAATCATATTTCTTAGGTTCCTCAATTTGATACGGAAGGCACACCATTACTGGTATTTGATGGGTTTCATTTTGGTGTATGCCACAGTTTTCACTTGAGAATATTTTCTTTTAAGTGGGTATATCTGCACACCAGTTTAAAAATGAAAATCAATATTTAAATAATGGAAGTAAAAGTTCTTTGAGGAAGTAAACACAATTTCTGGAGAAATTTAAAAAATTGGTGGGTCATACTTACATGGATTGCACTATGCAGTCTGTAAGCAAAATAAGCTGGCTTGTCTCGAACACAGAGAACTACAAAAAATCAGACAGAAAAAAAGAAAGTTTGAGAGCGACAGTGTGTATTTTCTTCAAAATTTGACAAACAATGAGCCTACTTTCTTTTCAGTTACAATCTTGGAAGGGTCTTTGTAGTTAGTTCTAGGTAGGATCACTCATGATATATTGTGTATTACAATTCCAACATTTAAATTAGGGGTGAAAACCTAACCAATAAAAATATAAAGAAACAATATTATAGTGATTAGTTCATATTTTCATTTATCTTTATTTCTTGGAACTTTTCTCAATTCCTTCATATAATGTATCCTCTTTATCTGAAAATTAAATAGAGCTTCAAGAGTCCCAGGCTACCACTGCTATTATAGATTTTCATTATGGTAGAATTCATTCAGTTTGACAGTCCCATGCAAATGGTTCATTTTCCAAAACACCATTTTTAGGGTATAGACTTGTGAATAGATTTGAGGTCTGTTAAGGGTACAGTAATTGGTTTATACCAGTGTTAGAAATCATTTAATAAAAAATATGATGGCAAGAGAAAAGACTAAAGTCTAGTTAACAGCTGTCCTTGGTGAAAGTCAGTTGAGGATTATGGACATATAGTTTATTTGAGTAAATAAATAAATTAATAAATGAATGCATAATCTATGGGAGTCTACAACTTCTAATCAAAGTAAATCATCATAACAGTCTTTTCTCCATAGTTCAAGTGATTCCTTCAGACTGTGAGAACACCACTTTCATCTTTGGCCTTTCTGCATGACCGAGAATCCCCCCAGCCCTCTCGTGTTGCGGCTGCAGTGGAAGTGCCCTACGGACAGGGACTCCCGTTACTTTTGTCGTTTTGCTGTCCCGTCTGCAGTGCCCAAGTCAATGACCATACTAGTAAATACTCAGTAAATGTTTACTCAGTGAATGAACGAAGCAGGTCAATAGTTTTCTGTTATTTCTACTGTCCACTATCACCTGTCTCGCACCCATGGCTTTGTTTGTGGCGGTGGTCTGGTGGGAAGAGCACCATCCTGAGACTCGGATGGGGTGGGCTGCAGTGATAACTTCGTTGCTAATTAGTTGCCTTCCTTGGAGGAGTCACTTAACGTCCTTGGGCCTTGCATGTAAAATGAGGAGTTTTGATGTATGTAATTATTAAATTATGGTGAGAAACTGCTGAAATATATGCACCTTGTTCTCAGAAAAATACACAAATATTCATATTTTGTATACTATTTTTAAGAATTTCATAGAACCCACCAAACTCTTTTTATGGAACCCTAGCTTAAAGCTCCTTACAATTCTGTTATCTCCCAGCCTCCATGGCCATGCACATCTGTGCCTCTGTAGGGACGGAAAAGGCACGATATTCATTTATTCAACAAATATCTGAGTGGGTACTTGATGTGTGCCAGCTCTAGGCACTATGTCACCATGACGCCCCCATTTGTAGTCCTTTCGATGTGTGCTGTCGAGTCATAGCACAGCACAAAGCTGCGCGTGGGTAGTTAACAGTAGCTTTTATGGTTAGCTACGACTGTTTTTCCCTTCATGGAGGGATACTTTTTCTTACTCAGGAAGAAGCAGAGGGCACACCTCTCTCACAATGGCCTGCAGAAATCATTGCTAAAGTAACAACTTGTTAAACCTTTTTCTCTAGTAAGACTTGCCCCTAAAGGCAAGTTTATTAGAGATGGTAACAAAGCACTGTTTTCCTCATGGAGACAAAGGACACATATTGCTGGCATTTACCGGCTCTTTAACAAGGAAATGGAAGTCAGTGTATACAAAATGAATTTAAAGGTGTGAGATCCCAACTGCTTGACAGACAGCATTTGAGAATCCAAGGTTTCCTCGTATGAAAGTTAAAGCAGCTATTAGGGAAGGCTGTTGGTTCATGAAAATGATCCACTTGCCAGTTTAGAGCATTGCATCAGTATCTGATGTACTTTTCTTCCATAAAGTTAACAAACCTAAACAATTAAATTCAGGAGAAAGTGACGCAGTCAAGAGCTCACTCGTGCATCTTTAATATGGTCAGAGCCAATCAGCGTTTGTTGTGGAATAAAAGGTCTGCTGTGTACCAAATCCATTATTACTTACCTATTGCAACTAGCAGCTCTTGAAAGTATCCATCGTAACATTCATTAATGGCATCTACTATGTCCTGACCAGAAATATTTTGAAATTCCTGGAAAACTTTAACAAATTGATATCATTCAATTGAAATATCATAAATTTGTAAATACAATGATTTTAAAATACACATATTGATTAGCTTGCTACACATAGTGAAGGTTAAGTAAAGTCTAGGGGTGGGAATTGGGTTGAACTAGATCACCTTTAAAATTTTTTATAGATTTCTGTTTTATATACATAAAAAAGAGTTTTTTATAAGAAAAAATAAAAGAAGCAGAAGAGTACAGCAGTTTGGGGGAAAATCAAACAAAGTTCAAACTAATATGAGCACACCTCTTAGACAATACGGCATCTACACATAAATCTGGTCTCAGTAATAATGATCTTGACTCACAATAGACTGATTAAGCTATGTTCGCTATGTTCTTTTCAATAATAGATATAATATGCATAATAGTAAACAGTAATATATTTGAGTCCATTCTCCATCAAAACCAGAGATGGTTTTTATTTTATTTATTTTTAAAGATTTTATTTATTTATCTTTTAAAGGGGAAGGGAAGGAGAGAAGGAGAGAAATATCAATGTATAGTTGCCTCTCGTGAGTCCCTTGCTGGGAACTGGCCTGCAACCCAGGCATGTGCCCTGACTGGGAATCGAACCACAATTGTGTGGTTTGCAGACTCGCGCTCAATCCACTGAGCTACACCAGCCAGGGCCAGAAATGGTTTTTAAAGGCTTGGTACTTCATGTGATATTCAGTTTGGGGGGAAAAATGAAATTATAGGGAAAGTTAGTCTTTAGTAATGTCATTAGATGATTGATGTCTGTACAAACGTAACTCAAAATTAGTGCCTGCGAGATAACTGGCTTCCTTTCATTCTTGTGTAACATTTCCCCCCACTCCTGCTTTTTATTTCCAGTTAACTACTTGCTTTCTGTTGTATAATCAGTTAGGTGTCTGAAAAGGAGCCAGGTTAATAATTACCCAGCCATAGCTGTTGGTAACTCTTGTTGCACAGGATCATTTGTAGCATGGTTTTGTGCTCCCCTGTCTTCTGCTGACATGCTTCCCATAGGACCTGAAATGGCACACAGCAGAGGTGACACCCTAGCCGCCCGAGACCAGGCTAACCTGAGAAAAAAGAAGCTGGTTCTAGTTACCATCGCATCCTGAGCAGCCACAGCAGGGTCTGCGTATCCTTCCTCTCTGCTTCCCTGTTAAGTAAGCACAGGGTTTTCTTTGTAACTATTCTTTTTTTAAGGTTAAGAAATGTAACCTTTATTGTATATTTTTTACATTATCTTTTAGTTCCGTATACCCCTCTCACCCCAACAATCACCACACTGTTGAGTCGTGAGTCTGTTTTTCTTTTCTGAATTGACAACTCATATAGAATTATTGGGACAAAAACCTGTGAACTGCAAACACATCGGTAATTCCTAAGAAAGTCCTACTGTTATTTTAAAGTTAGTCTTATATTTATTGAGTACTTTATGAAATATCTTGTCTTAAAACATGGGTTCTCTTTTTTTTCTTTGCAGCAATGATAGTATTTCAAAGATATTAATATGATTTTCAGTTTTTCAACTTTCAGGCAGTACCTTCTTCCCCGTCATAGAGCACCCTCTGCCTGGCTGTGCTGGGCGGCAGAAACGGGGTTCAACAGTGGTGGAGTGCAAATGCCCAGACAGAGGATGAGCTAACATTCGGTCTCAGATATGAAGTAGGACATTTGTAACGGTAAAGTAATCATGAGATCGAGACTCTGTGGAGCAGTGGTATTTTGTAAATTTGTTTCATACCCAACTCTTTCATCATATTAAGAACAGCCATGGTCAAGTTAATCTAAAGAGTGTCCCTTTCAAAATAGGAGGAAAGGAGGGCTAGCCAATGCAGGACCCTCTGGTTCCTGAGTGTGATGAGGACAAGAAGGGAGAAAGAGGTAGGAGAGATGAGTGATCAGTTTATCTCACCTTTGGGTAGAGATCTGGAGGAAAGGCTTATAAAGTTATATATCTATATCCATATATCTATATCGATATCTCTATACTATATCTGTATCTATATCTATCTATATCTATACAATCTATGCTAAGAAAACACTGGGATAAAGTGGTTTCTGCTCCTATCACCTTCCCAGATCTGGAAAGGGCCACACTGCAGTGCCAAGGCATGACTGGGCAGAGGGAGGTGCTGAACACGATCCTCTTGAATTAATACCTAAGTAGCATGCACAGTTTCCAGACTTCTTATTTATTGTTGACAGAGAAATGAGCATGCTAGCTGAGAGCCTGTTTAGGGAGCTTGACAGATGGAATTGTTTATGACCATGGCAAGGACAGATTATTCCAAAAGCCAGGGGCTGCATGGTAGACCGCATTGGCTGGAACTGTGTGAGAGGCACAGCTAGACCTCAGGAGGATGCTTCGGGTCCAGTGAAAGCAAAGGTGAGGCTATACAATCATGAAGTTTACTTGGTTCTGAACAAATGGAGACAAAAAGAAAAGAAGCTGATAAATTCACCAGTTACATGGTTTGACAGTGAACACAGAGGAACACTAATATTTATAGTTAACGTGCCACATGTTCGGAGTTGCCCAGAGCTGCCATTTCATTCCTGAGATGAGCAAGGATGCGGAAAATATCTTGACCTGAAGACACTATCCCTCTCTTGTTGGCAAGACATCCCATAAACCGCACACACCTCTCCACCGGGTGCCTTCTTAGAGAGGAAGAGAGAAAAGCCAGAAATCTGACAGATGATCATTTAACTCGATAAATATATAAATGAGATTGGCCTTATACTCTCCTTTTGGCTGTTTTACATACTGTACATATTAGGGTGTTTTTTTCCTTTGCTAATTAAAAGTTGGGGTTATATAAGAAAAATCAATTTATTCATAGTGAAATTTTCTTGTGAGTAAATTTGTAGCCCTGGAACTTTAACATATTTAATCATAACTCAGGACTTGTGTATCAGCTAGAGGAGTACAGCTGAGCAAAAATTGATATGAGCCTATAAGACACATTTCATCTGGTTCATTTCATTTGCCTAAAGTATCAGGTGACTAAGAATGCACACATGCAATTCTTATTTTTAAAATCTGTATTTACATATATAACTGTGCTTTATACATATTTGAACAAGGTACAGAAGGCAATGTTTAGGGTGAACAATTTTATTGAGTGGTAAAGTAACAGTATTATTTTAAAATTACAGAAGTATTGAGATGTAGGGACAATAATCATTTGTATAGTTTTGTCCCTTGAAGATAAAAACATAAATGGGATTATAAATATTAAGTGAATTAACCAAGATCTGATTGTAAGAAAAGATGATTATTCTATTTCAAGGCTATTTCTATCCCTAAGGTTTGGTGACTATATTCGTAACCTAAAGAAATTACTATTTTCAGACAATCTCTTCTGGTTACTCTTTTATGGTTTTCATTCACACAAAGTAAGAAATGACTAAAAGCAATTAATATGCTATGTGTTCTATAGATATATGCCATCTATTTAATAACACAAACTTATCACTGTAATTCTCAGTCTTCCTCTTATTTGGTCCATCAGCAGAATTGAAGCAATTGATCACTCTCTCCTCCTTGCTATTCATTCATCACTGGGCTTCCAGGATTGTGCACTCTCTTTTTTCTTTCTCCTTCATTGCTTAGTCCTTCTCAGTTTTGTGGTTCCCTTTTGCTTTTAAATCTCTTCACATTGGAAGTTGTAGTACTCAGTCTTCGATCCTGTCCTTGTCTGTATCTATAGTGTTTCCCTTGTTAGTCTTAACCATGCATGTGGCTTTAAAGAATTCATTTTTAGCGGGTTTCAATGAAACCAAATAGCTAGGTAAACATGCACTCTTGGAAAGTTTGTGAGAAATACTTAAAAATCTTCTGCAGTTCTGTGTACTTGAAATTTTTTTGAAAGGTAAGATGTTTTGGATATTTAACTTGAAGTGAAGTGGTGCCTGTCTGTTTACTTCTTCGTGCAGTTAATTGCCAAGAGCATTTAAAGCAGACTGACAGATTCAAAGGATGTGAATAAGCAAGTCTGTGATTCAGCTTTTTCCACCCAGGCTGAGCTTGTCTTTAGAAAAAAAAAGCCTAAGATAGCAGGGTTATATGTGTAATAGATGTAAATGCCAGAGAAATGGCATAAATGAGTACAGAATTTGGATTAGGGGAAAATGTCAGAGGAAGATATTAAGGGAATTAAAATATAGCTGAAACTATTTGGAGCAGGTAAGTCAACTACAGATGATCCCTGGAAGCGTTTGGCGATGACACCCCCAGAGGCCTCGCTGTACAAGTCCGGGAAACTGCCACCAGGAGAATCCTGACAGCCAAGAAGAGCAGGAAGCATCCAGTTGGGTAGTTTCCATTGCTTCTCTTTGTGAAAGCATTCATCATCCCCAGGGTAATTTGCACATATTGATTAATTAATCCCTAAGTGACTCATTTTTCATTATTTGACAGGTAATTAGATTTCCTGTAAATCTAGTTTAATAAAAGCCCACAGGAAGTGTTGTAAGCCAGTTTAATGATTGGCATTAGTTTTCAAGAAGAACGTGTTTTGGCTGAGCTGTTTGTTACCTTATTAGAAATAGCCCTGTAAGAAAACATTCTCTACATTAAGTGAAAGCTCTTTTCTTCCCAAAAACTTGACAGTAATTTTCAGCACTTTCCACTTCATGAAGGCCTTAAGGCTCTGGTGCTCTCTCCATGCCTGTCTCTGGTAATTCACAAAAAGAGATGTGTCTTTATTTTCATGATGTGAAAAAGATAAAAGGCATGGACAGTCTTTCCTTTGCCTCTGAATGTGACCACACAGAGGGCAGTGGACAACATAATGACAACAATGGGAGAAATTTCGAATATTTGTATCAAGAGGGCACTGAGAGAATTGGTTCACGTCCCTTAATTTACGGATTGAATCTCTCTAATCTAAATCACAAAAAAGTTTAATGATAACCCTAAGGACATGCGAATGAATTATAACAGAGCCAAGAGAAACAGATATCTAAGTATATACCTGTTGTTTTATAGAGATGATAGATGGATAGATGATAGGTAGATAGATAGACAGACAGACAGACAGACAGAATAATGCTAGAGGGTTAGGAGAGATTCAGTTACACAGCAGCACCCCTCAGTTATTTGGTTGGAACTCATCAGCTGTAAATTTCACACCCCTTTAGGAAGAAATTCCATTTTCTTTTTATAAAATATTTAGACAGATTCTTTCTGAAATGGTGGTAAGGAGAAGAGATGGATGTATTCAACTTTCTCATTCACTTTATATATTTTTCCAAACTGCTCAATTTACTGACCCAAACCCTGAATCAGAAGTTCTAAACAGAAGAGCCATTAATGTAGAAGTCAGGAGTCAGTGGAAGGTCTGAAAGGTCAGTTTGAAATATTTAAAAATTTAAGATAAATTATACATTTTACTAAGAAGTATGAATTATCATGGGACTTTTGATTTCCAGTAAGATGAGTAGTAAGAGAGATTATACAAAGACATACCTTTTTATGTTTTTAACTTCTATTTTTTTGTTATGAGTAAAGTAATTTCTATTAAATATATATCATTTTATACATGTAAAGTGTGTTTTATATATTAAGGATAATGTATTGTGAAACTTTATAAATATACAATTTTTAAGTAAACCATATTAATTTTCCTTGGCCTCTGATAAAATTTGGGTCTCTATTTCCCCTTATTTTTGATATTGTATGTTGATAGGAAAATTTCATTGCACTGAAAAGCTATTTCAAAATTAACACAGGGGGGTGGGTTGGAATGGGAGTAATAGACAGAAAACTGTACTTGAAAAAATAACTAAATAAGTTTAAAAAAATTAAACACACATACAATTAAAGTTCAAAGTCTAGAAATTGAACTTAATAAACTATATTTTATCCTGTAAAGTCACATTACAAATTTGGTGAAACCCAGTGATAAAATAAATTGTTGTGTATTATTTTAAAGTGTTTGTGTCTATACAGATATTATTATATATACAAGTACACACACTCACTTATATATTCTATCAAAGTAAAGCTTTATTGTTTAATTTCAGGAGAAAGGAACTGCAGTTATGAATAAGTTTGATTGCCTTATTACCCACCAAGGGAAAACAAATGGAGACAAATTGTGTTCCCTTCTGATTTATTTCCTATCATGTCTAATTTTCAGAAGTGTTGTTTTTTTACCTAAAATGTAAGAATATATGCTTTATAAAAATACACTCTGGTCTAGACACTTAGATGTCAGTCACTTTCAGGAGGTTAATAGCTTATCCTTTAAAGAGGTTCAGAGATTCCAAGAGGTTATTTGTGTATTGATCAACATTTCACCACAAAGAACTGGAGTGGAACCCAATGGGGCTGGAGGCTAATTACAGTGAACAACAGAGGTTTAGTTTACTGAAGTCTGTTTTCACATTAGCTCTCTCATGCAGTAGATGTGTAATTCTGGGCAAACCATTTAACATCGCTGGGCTGCAGTTTCCTCATCTCTCCAAGGAAAAGCTGTAGTCTGTTGGGTTCCTGGGTAGGGGACTCTGAGCTGGAGATCAGCATGTGCTTGTTTATTATGGAATGTGCTTGGGACCAACACCCATGGAAGGGAGAGAAAAGAAGCAGAATTTGGCCAAAGGAGAAGGTGTACTCTGACACAGCACTACTGGAATGCAAAGTAGTCTTAATTAAATATACTTTTTCCCTATTAGGCAACTTATATTTTTCTTCAGCAACTATAATAAATTTCTATTTGGATATTAAGAAAAATAAAAACTTGTTTGATATCACAATACAGCTCATAAATTTACAATGGGATATTGGCTTTACTCTTCTATTAGGAATAATATGTATACCAACATGAATTTCTGAATAGAAACTTGTTTTTATTTATATGATGTAGCATCAATACTTGAAAATAAAAAATAATGACCCTTCTATGACGTGACAAGTGAGATTGTTTTTTAAATATTAATAATAATTATTAATTTTGTCATTATAATAACCAATTCCTCTTACAAATTAAGCCCATTTCTATAACTTACGCAGAAATCTTAACTTGGGCTATGAAAAACCAATCTATGTACTCTCTCCACCGATGTTACAATCCTGGCTTTAGAATCCTCAGAATAGGATGTGATTAATTGAGCTTGGTGATAGGGGAAGTTTATGAGCTATGCAGCCAAACCATGCAGATCCAAAGGCAATCGAATAAAAACCAAACACAATAAAGCCAATTCTTAATGCTTTTCATTGAAAGTTTAAATTTAATTTGTTTGGTACTATGCTGCTTTTTGCAATTCAACGATGTGAAGGAATCCAATCTGCACAAATTACCATTTTCCTCAATTTGAAGAACTATGTACTTGGCTTCCTCAACAATGTTTTCTTTCCCACTTTATTCCTAATTCAAAACTGACAGTAACTTGGGCGCAAATATAAACACACTCACAAAGAATTAAAATCCGTGCTTCCAAGCAATGAATAGAACTGTTAGTTTGTGCTCTAATCTGGCTAATATATGTATCTATTTTTCATTAAATCATACAAAATATATGTAAAGTACAGGGAAATGTTTTTAATCACATTAAACACACATTAAAATAAACCATACCTCTGCCTTTGATTTGACATATGAATCCACCTCAAATGAGGAAGATAGCAAATTTTTTTAAATATATTTTATTGATTATACCATTACAGTTGTTCTATTCCCCCCCTTCATTCCCCTCCACCCGCACCCTCCCTCCCCCACCATTCTCCCCTGCCTTAGTTTATAACCACGTGTCTCAAGTTCTTTGGATTCTATATTTCCCCCACTATTCTCGCCCTCCCCCCTATCTATTTTCTACCTACCATCTATGCTATTTTCTGTGCCTTCCCCCCCCTTTTCCCCCTCCCACCCCGCTGTTTCTAACCCTCCATGTGTTCTTCATTTCTTTGGTTCCACTCCTGATCTAGCTGTCCTCTTGGTTTACTTTTGTTTTAGGTGTGGTTGTTAATAACTGTGTGTTTGCTGTCCTTTCACTGTTCATATTTTTTATCTTCTTTTTCTTATATAAGTCCCTTTAGCATTTCATATAATAAGGGCTTGGTAATGATGAACTCCTTGAACTTGACCTTATCTGAGAAGCACTTTATCTGTCCTTCCATTCTAAATGAAAGTTTTGCTGGATAAAGCAATCTTGGCTGTAGGTCTTTGGATTTCATGACTTGGAATACTTCTTTCCAGCCCCTTCTTGCCTGTAAGGTCTCTTTTGAGAAATCCGCTGACAGTCTGATGGGTACTCCTTTGTAGGTGACTGTCCCCTTATCCCTTGCTGCTTCTAGGATTCTCTCCTTCATTTTAGTCTTGGCTAATGTAATTATGATGTGCCTTGGTGTGTTCCTTCTTGGGTCCAACTTCTTTGGGACTCTCTGAGCTTCCTGGATTTCCTGGAAGTCTATTTCCTTTGCCAGACTGGGGAAGTTCTCCTTTATTATTTGTTCAAATAAGTTTTCCACTCGTGGCTGTTTCTTTCCCCCTTCTGGTACCCCTATAATCCGGATGTTGGAACGTTTAAAGATGTCCTGGAGGTTCCTAAGCTTCTCCTCATTTTGTTGAATTCTCATTTCTTCATTCCTTTCTGGTGGGATGTTTTGTTCTTCCTTCTGGTCCATTCCTTTGATTTGAGTCCCAGTTTCCTTTCCATCACTATTTGTTTCCTGTGCAACTCCCTTCATTTCAATTAGTTTAGCCTTCATATGTTCCTCTAATTTGTGACTATAATCTACAAGTTCTGTGAGCGTCCTGATAAATAGTGTCTTGAATTGTGCTTCTGAGAGGCTGGCAATTTCTCGGTCGCTTAGAGTTATTGGCTCTGGGACTTTGAGTTCTTCTTACACCATCTTTTGGGCTGTTCATGCCTGTTCCCTAGCAGGATCAGAGCCCTAAAGTGTTCACTAGAACAGGGCAACTAAGTCGCTGGGTTGTGACGCTGTATGTGGGGGCGGGGTCAAAGAGGGACTATGGCGTCCCCGTCTGCCGCCTGCCACCCCGGCCCTCACCGGTGCCGAAGTTGCTGCCGTCACTGGGCCCACGCGTTTCATCTCACTGCACGCGAGTGTACCACCGCCGTCAGCCCTCGCCCCCTGGAGCCTGCGCGTTCTGTCTCACTGTGCACGAATGTGCGACCGTGCTCAGTCTGCCCTGCACCCCAACTGGTTCTGGGCTGCCTGCGCACCTGGGTCGGGGGACCTGTCCTGCCCGACCCTGCTCGCTTCTGGCTCCGCCCTTCTTACTGTCCCCGTTGAACTGTTAGATGTAGTCGGACTTCCGTATAATTCAATTTTCTGTCCTTTGGTTGTGTCTTTGTTTCTCCAAACCTTTGTTGTATTCAAACTTGGTTGTGGGAGAAGGCACAGTGATTCCACCTATGCCTCCATCTTGGCGGAAGTCAGGAAGATAGCAAATTAACAGAGATGGTGTACTGTTCATATTTGTTTGTCTCTATACCCAACTCATGTTTCTATTATGGTGACTTAAGTGAGATGGTATTCAGTAAATGTCATCATACAGAATTTACTGTCAAACTGGAATATAATAGAGTTTTCTGTTACACTCTTTGACAATGAAACATATCTATTTTTGTAATAGTGCAAATTGGTGTAATCTTTTGAGTACCATACCTGGGCCAAGTTCATGAGAGTATCTCTGAAGTGTCCTGAGGTCTCTGAATAAATGTCTTCTTGAAGGTTACTGCTGTATTCTGGGTAAGAAAACATCTATGTTAAAGGTATGAGTTACTAGAGAACCATATACCAATGTACACTGAATATGCTAATGCTACTTCCTCAGTTGAGAATTTGAGAGGGGAACGTGAAGGAAACACAACCAACCTGTGGATAGTTCTTTGTCCTTTACTACTTTGTACTCAGATGAAGTGGATAAGCATTTCACCAAAGAAATATGACACATAACAGTAACCCAGGCATGGACCTGTTCTCTTAAAATGTATTATCTTCATTCCACAGTTGAAAAATAACATGGAGAGTCATTTCACATCCTCTAATTCTCAAAATTTAGAATTATGGATTATGTTTCCATAGACTGCTGCTCAGCCCAGAGCTTTCTCCAAGTGCTTCATCTCACTTTCATATTTCAAATGGAGGATCTTACTTCATTCCCCTTGGGTAAGTCTTGTATTTGTTCAAATGCAATATAACAGACCATCTGGAACATTTTCTTGACATTCAATGTCACATATTACATAATACATTAAACCTTTCTGAAAATGAGAATAAGTTAACTTCCTTACAGTTAACTTTTAAAATGTGTAAAACAATGATTTTGAGATAGATTACAGCAGTTGTGGAACTTATATAAAGTGAAGTAGTTACCCATATTTGAACCATTGCTGAGGACTTATTGTACTTTGCTTTGTTAGTTCCATGTACTTGGTCTCTCCTGAGTGAGAGAGAAAATGCTCATTGAACCACTGCGCTGGGCACTTTCCTGTCTTAATGTAAACGGTCACATCATAGAAGCTTCTAATTATTGTCCTGGAAAATTTGCTTAATTTGATTGTCTTGGGAATTGTTTCATTTTTAATATCTTAATCATTTACTTTACTCAGGCAGTTGATTGGTCTCAAGTGAGTCATAGTTCAAATATGAGTATCTTAGAAAACCCTTTAAATATATAAACTCATATTTTTGTGTTATTTAAAAAATATAAAGTTTAGCCCTGGCTGGTACAGCTTAGTCGACTGAGAGCCCGCCTGTGAACCAAAGGGTCACTGGTTTGATTCCCAATCAGGGCATGTGCCTGGGTGGAAGGCCAGGTCCCCAGTAGAGGGCGCACAAGGGGCAAGTGCACATTTGCTTTGATGTGTTTTTGCCTCTGGTGCACATTTGTTGCATCTCTCCTCTTTCTCCCTCCCTTTCCCTCTGTCCAAAAGTAAATAAATAAAATTAAAAAAAAGAAAAACATAAGGTTTATACATGTATAAAATAAATGTATTTTCCTTACGCATACAGTAGGCTTCTTGCATTTGGAAAATTTCTCCGTTTGTTCTTGAAGCTAATATATCAATGAGGCAATTCTCTTCGGTGCCAGCTCCCTGGAAAGACAGAAGCAGAGATAGACATGAAGGCATTTGTATTGGGAATAATAGTGAACCTCATGTAAAAAAAGGGATACAGCATTCCTGGAATTCTGAGAGGTGGCAGAGGCCAAGAGAAATGTGTTTGGGTTCGAGATAAGCCCAGTTCGGTTCTGGATCTGCAGTTTACCAGTTGTTTGGTTTTGAGAAGAAGATAATATTATTTGAAATCTGTTCCTTCATTTAGGATAAAACAACACAGGTATTTCTGAACAACGCGGGAAAAGATGTTTAAACAATGCTCATGACACTGACTATTCTGCTGCTCAAATATCACTTCTTTGGCAAGCTGAAATGGGAACCTGGGTTTCCCAATTTCCTAAAGGATGTTTAGGGACGTCTCCATGTCTTTTCCTAGATGTAGAATTCTGTACCATTTGCCTAAAAATTTGAATTGGGTAGTTTCCATAGTCTCTTACAGTCAAATGCATATACAGTTATTTGTATGGAAAATAATAAAATCACTCATAATCAATACAAGAATAAACACTCTGTTTCATGTTCTCAGAACCGTAAACCTACTTTTGCCCCACCTCCATTCTTCTCTGAAGGTAATTTTAAAAACAGAACATTTTTTTCAGGAATCCTTACTATTCTATGAGGTAAAGATAAAATACTTGTTTTATCTTAATGGTAACATGACTTCTTTCTTATAGTTTCTAGTCACACAATTTTGCAAGAGGTAGGAGTTGACCTAGGCAACCTAAAAAAAGCAACTGGTTCAAGTTCACATGAATTTCTAGACAATGACTGTTCTGATCTACAAATATACGATGGCGAATATTCTAGTTCCCTTAAATTTGTTTTCCCTCCCTGTTGCACACTGTTCATGGACTGTGGTGCTCTGCTCATTGGCAGGCATTGTATTGGAATGATTTCAACAGTTGTGCAGGTGTTTAGTGCCGACATTTGGAAAGATGTGAAAAGCCTTTTTGTTCCCCATCCCTAGCCAACCAAACTACTAACAAATCTGTAGTCAATTTATTTCATAGAAATTACTTTCCTGTGAGAAAGAAGATTCTAATCTTTCAGACGTTAAAAATTTAGCTGGATTTGAGCAATAGTTTTTGTAAAAGACTAACTTAAGATCACAAAAGTATCCAAATAAAAATGTCATCTATATTTGTGTCTGGCTCAGTATCCTGTTGTTACATAATGAACCAAATTTTTACAAATACCTTAAAGAGGTTCATATAGCATAACATTTGTCCTTAACACATGAATAGAACACACATTGCGGGGAGACAAATCCGAGTAAGTCCTTGATGCTTGTTTACTTTCTCCTTTTGGTATCTCAGCTGGGGCAACAAGTGAACTTGTGTACCAACGGAACAACCTAACCTCAGCCAGTGGGGTCTAGAGGCCCCTCTTCCTCACAGGACCGCTTCCCCTGACCACAGCATTCCCACAGTTTCTTCGTTTAAAAAGATTTATTTACTTATTTTTGGAGAGAGGGGAAGAAAGGAGAGAGGGAGAGAAAGACCAGTGTGCTAGAGAAACATTGATAGGTCACCCTGATCAGGAAGGGAACATGCGAGCCCCTGGTTTGCGGGACGATGCCCAACCCACTGAGCCACGCCAGTCAGGGCTCCATTGTTTCGTCTTTGCTCAGATATTCCCTCCCTGATCACATGTAGCGACATCACAGGGTAGTTTCTTTTCTCCCGAAATATGGGCCTGTACCAGTTACGGGTATATTTTTGCGTCAGGCCATTACCATTACCTTCATGGCATGCCAGAGTTCATGAGCGTCATAAGACGGCGGTGAGTACAGGAGGCCAACCATGACGTCTTTGAAGTGATGGGAAAGCTTTTCCCTCAAGTCACCAATCAGATCCTATAAAGAGAAAAGCACATGTTTTTATTATATCAGTTACCAACTTCACACGAGAGGTGGGATAATTGCAGAAAGTCTTCTAGTCAAAGCTCCTTTTCTGTGCTATTTCACTTAATAACAAGCCTGGGTTTGAGTCACACATATGTGCATGGATTACGAAGATGACAGACTCGAGAGTTTGCAATCGACTGGTGTAACCACTGTCTCCATGCGCTGTCATCTCTACAGACATTCTAGCCATATAAACATGGAATAATATTCTTATTTTCTAATTTCAATCCCAACCCTCTTTTGACCTCATTAAAAAATAACTAAAAATTGAAACATAGAAACATTTTGATTAGGAGTTCTTAGTTTTCTTGTGTGGAATTAATGAAACATTAGTCCTTAAATAAAATACATGTTTTATTTTATTATTATAACAGTCTCTCTTAGCAGGGGGTTTCTGGTTATACTATTGCCAAAAAACTTATGTAAATAATTTAAATAACCTTAGAACTTTCTTCAAATCGCCACATTACTACATTTGTTTAAAATATTGAAAGTTAAACAATTATAGAAAAAGTAAGCATCATGAATTTTTAACATTGGAAGACATATAAAAGTATAAAATTGATCATTTTATTTTGAATTTTATTTTTTTAGTATAAAGTATGTAGTAAAAATATATATGTTAAATTTATCTTTTGTATGGTTATAAAAGTATCTGTTTAAAATTTATCATCTTTTGCCAAAATGTATAAAGTATATTCAATGTTACTTTAAAATGCACAATATTTTAGTTCTGAGGAGGTTCCACAATAGAATTCAAGTGAAAGATCCCAGTGAGGCATAATGAGCTTTAATACAATAAAAAACAAAATAGCTATAATATTCATTGTATTTGGTATGATGTGACAGCACCTCTCCCATAATCTAATTTCTTTGTCAGCAAACGAAAGCGTTCACCCACATGGTGGTAATTGGTAACACAGAGGATCTGTTGATTTTTTGCCAGGGTCAATGCAATTTGTTTAATGAGCAATTATGTCTAGAATCGTGTCAGGTGGTCATGTACATATAAAAGCATAAAGTCTCCATTTTCATGGAACTTATGTTCTATTTAATTCCCCTATAATTTCCCAGTGACTTTTTCTAATTCCTTTACCAAATAGTTGTTAAGATGCTTTTATGATCCAGGCATTCTTCTAGGTACTAGGGCTAAAATAATAAATAAAACAGAAATGAACATATGAGCCTATAAAGCTTGTATTCTCATATCGACAGGGGATCAGTGAATATTTTTTGAATGAAAGGTTGCAGTTACTCAACAGATATTTGTTTAGTGCTGTTTCCCAGACATGGGGGTGTGGGAAAAATGCAATGCAGTCTGTCTTCAAGGAGGATCACATTCTACAAACCCACAGGTAAACATAAATAAAAATAAGCAAAAATGTGAGCTAACATACTTTTTAGGGCTGTCGATATAATTTTTCCTGGAAGATGCTAAGGCAGGAGTACAAGAAGATCAAGAGAATTCAGATGAGTGATCAGAACGGATTTATAGGATTAGGGAAGTGGGACATGTTTAGGCAAAGAACATCCAGTAGCATTGTGATGAAAGACAGAGAAGCCATTTGCAATGGTTCATTTTCTGTCCATGTGACATTTTTATGGGTCAATGTTTGATCCAGTTATTTGGTCAAACATCATTCCAGATGTTTCTGTAAAAGTGTTTTTTGATGAGTTAACATTTAGATCGGTAGACTATGATTAAAGCAAATTATTCTCCATGACGTGGTGGACCTCATTCCGTAAGTTGAAGCCTGGATAGAAAGGCTCTCCTCCCCAGAGCGAGAGAACTCCCCACCACCTTTGAAACTAAACTGTCCATCCTCCCCAAGCTGCTGGTAGAGAATACACATTTTGACATTACTGGTCTCTACAACCATAAGACCTAATCCCTTAAAATCTCTGCCTCTATAAATATAGATATAGATGATATAAATATGTGAAGAAAAGAGAAGAAGAAATACTGAGATACTTTTTTGGTGTGTAGACAGGCAGGGAAAGGATGGACTAGGATGTACGGTGACTCAGGAACCGCTCAGATAATACATACACAAATCAGCCGGGCTTGCAGCTCGGCTACAGCGATGCACTCTTCCCAGTAGAGGTCTGATCTCGCGGGATCTTAGGAGTCACGGGAGGCCCGGGATTCCTGTCCTGAGAAGCACGTGGGTGTCTGTGTGCTGAGGCTGTGTGTCTGAGACTCTTCAGTAACGAGTCTGCCCCACGGCTCCTATCACACGTACGCATACGTGTGCATAACCCTGACTTGCACACCATCCAGGAAGGTAAGTCAGTTGGTAAAGAGAAGTGTAGAGTCGGGGGTAATCCTGTCCTAGTGTGCTTGCGTTTGTGGTGGAAGGCGAGCTGGAGACCAAGAGATCCACTCGGAGCCAAGACGCCTATTAAATTAGGCTTCTAGCGCAGAACTGCACGGTGTTTGTGGATCTTTGCTCCTGTGGGAACGCAGGAAGCAGCGCAGCTTTAGGTGACAAAGACACTCTAAGGCTGTGCTCCATTAATTCACCAAATGATGATGGCTTCTTGAAATGATGATTTTCTCAATGGGCATCCGTAAGAGATATGACCTTAATTAATATTAGTTATTTTAACTTTAATGTCTACCCCCTTTTAAGTTCAAAATGGGATATCTCTTAGAAGACTTGTGCCCTTAGATTATTTTCTTAAATAATTTCCAGTTAGTTATTTTGTTGTTTTAAAAGTCTGGCATATAGCACCTAATTTTTTTCCTTAATGGACTCTCCCATGCAAAATAAATAAATAAAAGCTATTTAAAGGGAATTGGAGGTCTTCTAATTTAGTGGTTTTTGGCATTTTTTCCATTCTAGTATACCATAGAAAAAGTATACACCTCACATTAATATTAGTGCCATAAACTAATGATTCCTTTAATGGGGCTAGGGATGAGGCCATGTGAGAATTCTAGGGGAGAAGAAGAGTTTCTAAAGTTATTCAAATGAATTAAATATAGTACCCCATTTGAAAGTGGGATGATTGTTCTTTTACTCCAAGTGAATGTTGTTGAAGTGGAAGAAACAGTATACACATAATAAAAGCAAAGTTATAATCTAGTATATATTATTAAAGGCCAAACTGAGGCTCTCACAGGTAGTGCATGGAGACTCATTGAATTATAGGAATTCATAAAAGACAGATACTGTCAATAAAATGCAGGTTCATGGAAAGTGTGGATGAGCTAAACCTTGAAAGACGAGGTGGGAGTCAGTTAGGCAAGGACATAGGGGATAAAAACAATGGACAATATTTAAGGACAGAGAAAATACTGATCTGGGTAGAGGAAAATGTGCACATGAAAGGGAGAAGCCAGGTCTTAATAGACACTTGACTGAAATCTAGATGAAATCTAGAAATCTAGATGTTTTAAAGGAGACTTTGAATGTCAGTTGTGCTTTTGACTCTTTGAGTTGGGAGTGGAAATACCCTGATAATGGAAATTCAAGCTGATCAGGCAGAAGAGTGTGATAATTCTAATAACCACTAATATTTATTGCTCACTGTGTCAGACAGGAGTCAGAGCATTGGAATAGCTGTAATAACTTACTACAACAGCCCTGTGAATTAGGAACTATAATCACCCCACTGTGTAGATGATAAAACTGTGGCACACAGAGCGTAAGTAGCAAGTTTCATGTAAATCCACAAGTGTTAGAACCTGGATTTTGAATCAAGCCGTTTGGCCTTCTAGTTTCCTTGTATGTTACGTAGGGCATAGGAAGTCACCAGTCGTACATCATCAGCAAGGTGATGAGCATACTGTATAGGCGGTGAATGTAGCATTTATGGACACTTAAACTTAGTGGCCGTGCTTTGAAGGTTTAAATCCAAATGGAGAAATAATGGCACTTAGCAGGTGCTGGAAAGGTAAAGACATTCGACTCATCATCCCTCTTATGAGCCTTCCTCTGATGCCAAGTGAAGTGTACCATTTCTTTGTGAGCACAGCTCTGTCTTCCCATTTTATACACTAGATTTTAATGGCCCATATTATTGGCACTTATTTTCCCCCAAAGTCTATCAAGATTGGGTTTCTCATAAATTTTCCTAAACATATCAATTAGATCTAGCAAAGTGGTAAGTATACAAAATGTGCAGATTATAACATATATGTATGTATATATATCATATAAATAAATGTATAAACAACTGAAATAAACAAAAGAATGTGAAAAGAGAAAACTCTTAATTTACTGATTCTTTTGAAAGGATAGAGGAAACGTTCAAACTGAAGATGGGTTGGGCATTGCAAACGTCTTTTATTTACTTTTTAGTCACTTTTTTATCACCATCCCTCTCAAACATTTATAATATATCTTCATCTACTTGGCATGCTAATACTGAACACCTCTGCGTACATTCCACTGTAGGCTGAGATAAGTAACACCACTAGATGGCGCTGGTACGTTTTTGTTTTGTAATTGAGGCGTACACGTGTGCGTGTATGCAGGGCTCTAGCATAGCGATTTTATAAAAGATTGCAATGAATTTATATCATTTCAGGGAAAGAAACGATATCAGATGTCATCTAATGCCATTAGAGAGTACCGGTTCTGGAGGCTGATTGTTTAGTCTTGAGACCTGGCAGTGCAAAGTACTAGCTGTGGGCTTGCACTAAGTAGCCTATTGAGGCTGCTTAACCTCTTTGCATCTGCTTCCCTATCTGTGAAGTGAAAGTAAAAATAGAACCTACCTCAGAGCCTTGATCTAAGTAAGTATAAAAATATTTAACTTAGGTGAAATTTTAAAATACTTTCTGGCACATATGAGGCACTCAAAAAATGCCTGTTTTTTTTTCCTCCAAAAAATTAAGTAATTTACTACAAATCAAAAATGGCAAATACTAGATTATCTCCCTGTCTCTCTCTATCTCAGTCTCTCCACCTCAGAAGTTTATTCTATTTATCACAATGTTTACAATATCCAATTGCTCATAAATTTTATTGTCTCTAACTTACAAATACATCCAGAAACAGATGATTTTTTACCACTTTTATTGCTACAGCCCTTCTCCAGGACACCACTGTATTAACGTGGTAGCATTGCCCTCTCTTCTATATTAAAGTAATTATTGTCAGACAAAAAATGATTGTCTCCCTTCTGTGCTTGTACCCTATGGTCTCCCCTCAGCACAGCGGACAGTGTGATCCTGTAAAAATATGAAATCAGATTAGTCACTCCTCGGCTCGGAATGCCCTTTCCCATTCTAAACTCCAGGATCAACTACAGCTATTGTTGGGGAGTTGATCTCAGGATAAAGCGGACATGTCAGGTGTTTGGTCCTTGCGCGTGTCAAAGTCCTTACAGTGGTTCACAAGGTTCATGACATGTTCTTGGTCACTTCTCTCCCCTCATGTCCCAGTACACTCCTCCTAGCTCCTGATTTCTGTACTCCACCCACAGCAGGCTTGTTACTGATTCTGGAAAAGCAGGTCAGCTCCCACCCCAGGGTCTGTGCTTTTGTTCTTCCCTCTTTGAATGTTCGTTCTCTAGATATTCCCTGCCTGCTTCATGAAGCCTGTCTTGGTCACACTGCTTAAAATCACACCCGGTCCCCTAACACTTCCTGTATTTCTCACCAGGTGTCTTATTATTCCCCAAAGTATTTATTACCTTCTAACGTGACATATTTTACTAGTTTTTTTGTCTGCTTTTCTCCTTTGTCCCCAAACTCTTTTTAAACCGTATCTTATTGATGATGCTATTACAATTGCCCCATTTTCTCCCCCTCACTTCCCTCCATCCTTCACACCCCCTCCCACCCACATTCTCTGCCTTTAGGTCATGTCCACAGGTCCTGCATATAAGTTCTTTGGCTTCTACATTTCCTATACTATTCTTACCCACCCCCCATCTATTTTCTACCTACCATTTGTGCTACGTATTCTCTGTACCTTTTCCGCCTCTCTCCCCCTCCCACTCCCCTATTGATAACCCTCCATGTGATCTCCATTTCTGTGGTTCTTCTGTTCCTGTTCTAGCTGTTTGTTTAGTTTGCTTTTGTTTTTGTTTTAGGTGTGGTTGTTAATGATTGTGAGTTTACTGTCATTTTACTGTTCTTATTTTTTATCTTCTTTTTCTTAGATAAATCCCTTTCACATTTCATATAATAAGGGCTTGGTGATGATGAACTCCTTTAACTTCACCTTATCTAAGAAGCATTTTATCTGCCCTTCCATTCTCCATGAAAGTTTTGCTGGATAAAGTAATCTTGGATGTAGGTCCTTGCCTTTCATGACTTGGAATACTTCTTTCCAGCCCCTTCTTGCCTGTAAGGTCTCGTTTGAGAAATCAGCAGGCAGTCTGATAGGAACTCCTTTGTAAGTAACTGTCTTCTTTTCTCTTACTGCTTCTAAGATTCTCTTCTGATTTTTAATCTTGGGTAGTGTAATTATGATGTACCTTGGTGTGTTTCTCCTTGGTCCAACTTCTTTGGGACTCTCTGAGCTTCCTGGACTTCCTGGAAGTCTATTTCCTTTGCCAGATTGGGGAAGTTCTCCTTCACTATTTGTTCAAATAAGTTTTCAATTTGTTGCTCTTCCTCTTCTTCTGGCACCCCTATGATTCAGATGTTGGAACGTTTAAAGATATCTTGGAGGTTCCTAAGCCTCTCCTCATTTTTTTGAATTCTTGTTTCTTCATTCTTTACTGGTTGGATGTTTCTTTCTTACTTCTGGTCTACACCATGAATTTGAGTCCCAGTTTTCTTCCCATAACTATTGGTTCCCTGTACATTTTCCTTTATTTCACTTAGCATAGCCTTCAGTTTTTCATCTAATTTGTGACCCAATTCAACCAATTCTGTGTTTTGAACTGTGCATCTGATAGGTTGGCTATCTCTTCGTCACTTAGTTGTATGTTTTCTGAGGCTTTGATCTGTTGTTTCATTGGGGCCATGTTTTTTGTCTCCACATACCTGTTATGTAGTGAGGGGTGGAGCCTTAGGTGTTCACCAGGGCGGGGCAACCCACGTCTCTACGTTGTGACACTGTATGTGGGGCAGGGATCCAAGAGGGATCAATGGTGCTTGCTTGGCTCTTTGCTGCCTTTCAGTCCCTTCCCCCACTTCCCACAAGCAAATTGGGCGCTTCTGGTGCTGGTTCCCTGGTGGATGGGCTTTTGTATGTTCTAGGACCCTGTGGGTTTCTCCAACAAATTCTCCCTGGTTGGGAGTCTCTCCTGCTGACACCGGCACCCCCACGGGTGTTTTCAATCAAGTTTGAGGCTTTATTTCCCCATCCTGGTGCCCTGGGTTGCGAGGTCTGTCTCACTTCTCAGTTGTTCCTCCTGGTGTATCTGTCTGGGAATGTGGGACCGCCTGCTCCACCAGCTGCCGCCTGGTTGGTCTGCCAGCTGCCGCCTTGACCGCCCTGGTCCTCCACCACCACTTTGCCAAGAGTCCTCTCCGCCCAGCTGCCCATTTCTGCCCCTCCTACTGGTCTGGATGAGTATGTCTTCTTTAACTCCTTGTTTGTCAGACTTCCATACAGTTCAATCTCCTGTCAGTTGTGGTTGTTTTTTGTTTTTAAATTGTCGTTGTCCTTTTGGTTGTGTGCAGTGTGTCTACCTACACCTCCGTCTTGGCCCAGTTTTTTTTTTTTTTTTTTTAGTATGTTTCACCCAGGTAGAATGTAATCTCCATCATTGGCAGAGCTTTTGATCTGTTTTATTCATGGCTCTTTCACAGTCTGTAGAACTGTGCCTTATATGCAGCAAGTACTTACAAAATCTGTATAAAATGAATGAATCAGGACCTCTTGCAATCCAACCATTATTTGTATGAAGTCATTCTGGTCTACTCAAAGAGAAACAAGCAGTTTTATTTAATGGAGAGTGTAAAAACAGGGAAATTGACATTTTCCTACAGGCAAAAATGCTAAGTGCTACAACAGTGCAAATCGTATGATATTATCAGGACATCGAGAAGGAGACACTTTCAGTTGGGAAGATAAATATTGAATAAAAACATAAATATTATGTTTAAATAGCTGAATTTTGCAAGTACAAAGAGGAGCCTTTAAGTAGGTTCTCTAATTAGAGTCTGGAATTCTCACTTGGAGTGACTTTATACAAATAACTTTACGGAGGCAACTTGGGAGTGAGACTTCCCCCAGCTGACTGCCTCTGCTTTCTTGTCTGCCGAAGACTCGCCTTGAAGGACTCTGTGAGCATGGCAGCTGGGCCCTCACTAAGCTAATGAGTCCTTGCTTTTCAAATTGAGCCGATGAAACTGCAGATTACCCCATTGCACCTCTTCTGACCACTCTATTTACACTAAAAGGAAAATGGCGGTTTCTTCCTTGTCCCTCTTTCCTTTATCTAATTACGTTTAACCAAGGGCAAGAAGTAGGAGTATGACTAACATTTTGCATGTCTGGAAATGCTCGAGGGAACAGTTTTATAGTTTTATATGCTTTCAACTTACATGTTTTTTTCCTATTATCATTAAAAAATAATACCTGTTATTTCAACACTCGGTGATGGAGGCCTATATAAAGTGTAACTAAGGATTTGTTTTAATTCTACCTACCCCAATATTTATTGTGTAAGCACTTGCATAATTGTATATTACAGAAACATTTGTACAAATTGTATCTTCTGAACAGCTTCACTATGGGGATGTTTTCCCAGTTTATTTGCTGATTCACTTTCCAGTGGAAATTGGCATTGTTAGTTTTTTTCTGACAATAATGATAATACTTCAGACTTTTGGAGAATCAGTATATTAAAAGCTAAAACTTTCCCCCTCCAAACAAAAAAAATATAACAAACATTCCTTCAAAAAGCATAGTAGAGCTCAGAAGAAAGAGAAAACCCCTGGGTGTAAAAACCAGGAGACAGATGAAAGCCAGGGGACAAGCACAGGAGCTCACCTTGGCAATGACCTTGCAGGTGTCGGGGGAAAGTATAGGGCAGTGTGGTAACTGTTTAGTTTAGGTGTCCAAACCCAGTGTGAGACATTGTGTGAGGACTGGAGAATGTTTATTGGGCCAGTGTAAAAGAGGAAACTAGGGGAAAAACGCAGTTGATTCTTGAACCACATGGGCGGTAAGGGACACCAATTCACTGCACAGTGGACAATTTGTGTATAACTCAAGTCAGCCCTCCCTATACGTGGATGCCTACCTGCAGATTGACAGTCCGGACCATTCGTATTGGAAGGTGGGCAGAAAGCTCATCTCTCATTGTCTGGGTTTTGAATTGAAGAATATTTTTTCCTGAGAATTTGAAATAATAGACCTACTTCCTTGGGCTTGAATTTTCATACGAACTGAAATGTCCATGAATGTAAATCATCATGAAAGTTGGTTCTGAGCTGGTGATTCTTTTGGGACACCAGGAAAAAGCAAATGCAAAATAAATCTAGGGAAATTCTCTGACTCTCCAGGAAATAAAAAGATGCTCACTGAAGAAAGCAAGCTACGCTTTAAAAGTTTCCGCAATAAAAATGTAATATGCAGTTAGAATCAATTTTCCAGAGGGGTAGACTTTATAAACAGCAGAATTCAAAACCCACGACTTTGAGACAATAACAATCTGAAAGAACACTCTGAAAAAAATAATAGATTTGAAAAGAAAGCAGATGAAATTCTAGAAATTAAAACTATAGCTAAAAAGTACAATATATTTTAAAGAGTAGATAATAAGCAGCTAAGTATGGAATTAGTAAATTGGAAAGCTATCTGGAAAACGTGACCAACATTGCACAGAGACAGACAAGAAACAGGCCATGTGAACATAAGGTTAAGAGACTTGGAAGACTGAATGGCAAGAACAAACTTTTGTCGGGTGGGATTTATACAAGGAGAGGATGTAGATAATGCCAGAGAGATGCTATTTCAAGTCCTGTCTAACACGTGAAACCTTAGCTGTCTACATAAAAGTACACAAACCTGTTGACTAATGCAGGGAAATTGCAGAATACCACAGGTGAGGAAAATACCTTAAAAACAATCAGAGAATAATAGGTATCCCACAAAGGCAAACTTTTCGTGAGAGAAGAGATAAAAGCATCAAAAGAGATCAGGAAAAAATTTACATGCAAAGACCTAAGGAAAAATAACTAGAATGTAGCCTAGAATTCTATAGCCATCTAAATTAATATTCATCAAGGAAGAAAAAATGAACATATTCTTAAAGAAAAGACCTAAATAGTGTAATCATTATATATTATTTCTGGAGGAAAAGAAACTGAAAGAATATCCTTTTGAAAGATGGCATTAAACTCAGAAACATGGAGTTGGACATTGGAAGAAAAATGTACAAAAGAAGATGGAAATTATAAATGAAACTACAGAAGCATTAGCTTATAAACAGCAAAATAATGATTGTTTGGAGGAGTGTAAAGCAAGCTAGAATAAAACAATATTCAATAATGGTTATTTGCTGCCTAGAAAATACCCCTAGCCTGTATGCTAATGCCAGGCTTAAATTGAAGAGATGTCATTTTGAAGATGGAGCAGAAAATGCTACAGAGTGCATTTCAAAAACAAATTTATTTTTAAAAAAACTTCTCGAGTGTGAGCCAACTCCAAATCAGTTTCCCGTCTGTGGTCACTGAATCAAGAGCATACATAGCTGAAACATATGGTGTCAGTGGTGATGAACTTGCTACCTGATACGGGAATTTGTGTAGACCCAAAACATCAAAGTTGATGTTTGATAGAGGTGCGCCCAGCAAACACCCAGAAAAGAAGTATCTTGCTGTTTGATACTGATCTTTGCTCTCTCCTCAAGTCTCTCCCTCCTTTCTCCTTTGGCTGGGAGTTGATAGGGGTGGGACCATGGTCTTTCTGTCCCATTGTGGACTAAAGGCCATTCACGCTTGTCTGACTATGCAGAGGGTCACTCAGGAGTAGAAGAACTCAAGTGTTTTTTTCAATGAAATTGTTGAATACAGCTTCCAGGTCACCAATCTGTGTGGACCCACTGGTTGAATTTGGGGAATACTCAGATTCAAATGGTGGCTGTGAGCAAGGTTTGCAGTGGAAGCAGGGAAGCTAAAGGAGCCTGTGATTGGAGCCCTTTGGGCAGATTTGCTGTACTAATCTAATAGCTTCTGTTGTTGAATATAGTTGATGTTTATCTTTTACTTGTTTCTACTGGGAGTGTGAGTGCTTGTAAGTACCAAAGGGGATGCTCTTGATAGGAAAGAGCCACATACAGGGAAGAGCTTCTACCCTTAGCTACATATGGGACGGCCCGTTCTCCCAGTAGCCACTCTCTGGTACAAGTCTGTGTGACACATGCTTTGAGGAGGGGACCCTCAGGCGAGAGGAGGAAGCTTCCCAGAAGTTCCTGTTGGCGTTTCAAACCTGTTACCTTCCTCATATGACTTCCAGGTACATCACTTTTGAAAATCAGCTGTTGCTTTACTACTAGACTCTTTCAGAAACCAAATGCCTGATCTATGGAGTTTTGTGCCTGATAGTCCCATTTTTGGTGGGACAGCTGGGACTTGGTGACTAGCAACAGGGGAGGAAATCGTCTCACTTGTGAAATGGACGTGGCACCCTAAAGGAGGCAGCTCTTCTGGCCCCAGGCGCACCATGGCTTTACAGGGGGAAAAAAGGCAGTATTATTTTTTTTAAGAAAGCCTTTAACCCCTGCTTTGGGATTGAAACAAGCTATTGAATCAATAGAGGCTTTAATCAGTTGCCCTACATGCCTTGACCTGGTTCACTGGTGGCTCAGAAAACACTGAGACCAGATGGTGTCCACCGGGCTGCTGTGGCTGTTCACCTCGGTAATAGCTGTGTAGAATCAAGAATGGACGATTTTTGTTCTATGGGCAGAAATCAAGGCTGTTCTCATGGTTCTGGCCAGTGCTCCCCTTGATATTTCTTTATCTTTTTACCAAGTCTCAGGCTGTTCGACATATCTCTTTGTTTTAGTGCTTGGAAGAGTACAGATTGCATATGAAAGGGGGGTTTCTTTGAGGCTGTAATCTGTGGAAACATACTGTGGCTACTGGTAGGAATTTTTGTGTCATTCTTACAGATGTCCACTGTAAGGGCTTATTCCCTGATGATGCCACCTGGCACCCAGCTGCTGATCAGGCCTGCGGTGGCCAGATTATGCCGTTGCTCCCTTGATCCATCATCACAAAGCACATCAGACACATGCATCGTTATAGTCTGGGCACGCACAAAATACTCTATGTGTCTGATGCCAAGGTTACCACTGCTTGTCAGCTTTGTGACTGCAGTCAGAGGTTGCCTTGCTTTATTCATGGTGAAGGCAGTCAAAGTTCAAAGGTCATTGCTGCTGCACAGTCCTGTCAGATGGCCTTCATCAGTCTTTGATCCCCTCTCAGGGCTGCTGGTTGACTCCCAACTATTGACGCTTTTTCAAGGTGCAATGCGGCTAATTATCTGCAATCAGCCGACTCTGGACACACCATTACGGTCCTCAGAGTGAATCTGTGTCATGTATTTAGCGTTCCACACTACTTATAGTCTTATCCTGTACAAGTTTTACTACAGAAGCCACTTAGCAATAGACTGACAGTCAAGATATTTGATGAACCTTTTATGCCACCACCATTCATAGGCTTCTGGTGTTGGTGATAATTGATCAACTCAGTGAGATTTCTCACTGCTCCTTTAGCTCTTTCTGATGTACACAGCTGTGCGAGTCATTTGGTCCTGAATGCAGCTGTCCCCACTGACGAATGAGATGAAGGTGGAGAGTTATTGTGATGTAATTATCACTATGTATATTTGGTCTTCATCCCAGTTCTGGAAACAGAGCTCCTGAAACCTTGTCATTTTCTGAGTGGTAGGAATGATAGTAACGTCTTATGTTGTTTATAATAAACCTCTTTCAACCATACCTGAGCTTATGCTAATGAGAGGAAAGGGGCTGGTTGCCATGGAAACCCTCAGCCCTACCCCTGTTCTTTAGGAAGGAGAGAATTGACTTACCAGTGACCAATGAGTTAGTTATTAAAGCATGCCTATGTCATGAAGCCTCATAGGGACTCCAACTTAAGAGGCATGAGGTGCTTCCAGGTTGGTGAGCACACCCAGGTGCCGGGAAGGTGGGCTGCCTGCGGAAGACACAAAAGCTGCGCCCTCTCCCACCCACTTGGCCCTTCCGTCTCTTTCCCTTGGTTCTTCCTGAGTTGTATCCTCTATCACACACCGGTGATTGTGAACACTTTCCTGAGTTCTGGGAGCCTTTCCAGCACATTGTCAACCCCCTGGAGGGAGTTGTGGGAACCCCTGGTTTACAGTCAGTCAGTCAGAAGAACAGGCGACAGTCTGGGACGTGCGTTTGGCATGTGCAGTGGCATGCAGTGTTCTGAGATGGAGCCCTTAACCCGTGAGGTCTGCAGTCACTCTGGGCAGTTAGTATCAAAATCGTTTGATTCGAGGAGAAGAATTCCACACAGCTGGTGTCAGAAGTGAAGTGCTGAATTGGTGTACATGTAGGGAGAAACAGTTTTCCTTTAGTTATGTAGACATATTTTGAAAATTTGGGACTCTTCCCTAACCATAAAATGTGGGACTCTTCCCCAACTGCACATGACAGTTCTTTGTTTTAAATTGTCAACCTCAGGGTGTCCTGGTTGGTGTATTCTGAGGGTGGCAGTCTAACTGCTGAATGTGGGCATAGGACTTCAGACAGTGTTGGTTCAGCCACCCAGGTGACCTCTGGACCCTGGTAATTCTAGATCTTAAAGATAATGACTACTTAGGTGAATGCACTGATTGTGTGTGGGACACAGTGACTTTCTTGAAGTTTTATTAAAATGCCTTTTTCCCTCCTGCACCCGACCATTCCAAAAGAAAGTTCTGAGTGTGATTTGGAAATAATAGGGAACATGGCAAAGCTACAACTACCAGGATAATGACATTTTCCTAGTGGTACATGGAAAACAACAACCTTGGTCTCTGGGGAGGGGATGTCTGATCACACCCCTTTGGACCTAGTAGGTATTCAGGACAGCCTTGGTTCACTGGCCACATTGTTAGGGATGATAGACTAGCCCTGGACTTCCTCTTTGTAGGCCAAGGTAAAGTCTGTGCCACGGCTAACACATCCTGCTGTATCTAGATGAAAACTTCAAACCAAGCGGAAAGGTCATTACTAAAACCTAAAGAGAAAGTCACTCAGTTTTTTTAGGATAGGCCCTGATGATTTATGGGATTTGTTCAGCTCGTTGGGCCCAGGCTCCCATGGGGGCGTGCTGGGGATCAATGCTGCCAATTGACCTCCTCCTGCTTCTTGGAGTCCTTTGATAATTAAATGCTGCATGAGACAAGTTGATGGATGTGGTCTCAGCTTTTGTTGGTCAGAGTCATAGAAGTGGCTTAGGGATTGGTGTGCTCAGAAAAAAAATGTCAGTAGTGAAAGTGGCATAGAAATGAGGGGTGATATTGTTGAAAGACAATTTTTCTATGGTTATTGTGTTTCTGAATGTTCTGCAGAGGGAGCCACTGACAGCCCTTCATTCTGCATTGCCTTCCCAAGGATGTTTGTATAGTGAATAGCGTTGCGGGGTAGGGCTAGTGTCTCCCTATGCGTTCTACCCATTAAAAGTGATTCAAGCTTCTAAAGTCATGGATTTTCTTTGGCAGTGCAGCGGCTGCATGTGCAGGTGTTATCTGGACATCTTTGCATTGACCTGTGGGATTGAGGCTTGGGGGATTGGTGCAAAAATGCTGGTAGTCGGGCTACCCCTATTACTGTGGATATTTTTGTCTTTGACTCAGGAGTCTCCTGGGTTCTCCAGCGTCTGTGTCATCTTGGCTGGTTAGGGTGCTATCTTGTACACAGTATTGTCTAATACCCTTCACATTTCCTGACGTAAGATTGACAACATAGTGTGAGACAAATCCATATGCTCGAAGAAAGTATTTTCAGTCTACATATATAAGACATGACTAAGGTTCAGTTTATATTAAAAAAAAAACTACAAACCAATACATTGCTGCCTGCTGAACAAAAAATGCACAAAGAATATGAAGAGTTAACTTAAAAGAAGTAGGAACCAGAATGTAAAAGAAACCTATGAAAAGGTGCTCGACGTTACATGTTATTAGGGAAAATGCACGTTAAAACCATAGTGAGATTCCATTCACATCCATAAGAATGGCCACAACCTAAGAAGTTTTATGAGAATTTAAAAGAAATGAGAATCATGATATATTGCATGTGGGAGTGTAGATTTACAGAACTGCTTTAAAGAGTGTTTTGAAGCCTGATACGGTCTGGCGTGGGCAGTATCAAATTTTCCTTCCCCCTCCTTTCTTCCCACCCTCCCACCCGCCGCCCCCCCCCCCCGTCAGAGATTTTGTATGTTATTTCAAATAATTCAAATAATTGTTCAGGCTATCACAGAGATTCGCAGGGGGGTTACTAGACCTGTAAAACTTTGGCTCTATAGAAAACCTTTTTGAAAAATAGTGTTTTTTGGGTGGTTAAGTTCCTAGTTTCACCAGAAGGAGTATATTTAACCCATGATATATTTGAAAGATAAGGTAGTTGTACCATTTTACATTGTTTAATTCATGCTTATAAAATTGATCTGTGATGAAAAGGTATAATGTAATTCAGCTTTTGAGGGTACAACTGCACGTGCCCCATCGCTTCCAAACTAAAAGTGAGGATAGAAAAAATACAAACCTATTACTGGTACTAGTGACATGGTAATCCTACCTCTAAAGTGGATCCATTAATTTTCTAGCCAGCACTTCCTAGGTATGTTGATACTTCAAGATCAGTATTTTTAACCGTGAAGATGAGAGGAGGTGGGGGAAGAAATTATGAGAAGAAGATGGGTGTGAAGTGCACTTGAACTCTTCATACAATCACAACTTCTTATTGAGTAGCAACTGTACTAGTCTGCTTGGGCTGCCGTCCCACGGGGCACCACAGGCTGTGTGGTAGAGTCTGGAAGGCCAAGATTAAGGGGCCTCACGGTTGGTTTCTAGTGAGACCTTGTTTCCTGGCTTGCTGCTGGCCACCTTGTTGTGTCCTCCATGGCCTTCCCTTTGTGTGTCCTGCTGATACCTTTTCTTCTTCTTAAAAGGACACCCATCCTATTGGATTATGACGCCACCCTGATGACCTCCTTTAATCCTAATCATCTGCTTAAAGACACTATTTCCAGGCAGGCCCAGTGGGGGTTTGAGCTTCAACATCTAGACTTTGAAGGGGCACATTTCAGTCTGTTCTGCCAGTTACGTGCCCGCCCCTGTTGTAAATGCCGGGGACACGTGGGTGTACGAACGGGCAGTTCTTTTCCTCACTGGGCTTGTGTTCTAGCGGAGGGTGGCAAACTAAGTATTAATTACAACATGTAAATAAATTATGTAATGTGCTAGAAGGCAGTACATATAGAGAAAAGCAAAAGGGCAGGGGAAACAGATGTGGGGTACTAGTACAGGTTTTGGGGTGGGTGGTGACGACTTAAAAACGGGCATCAGACCAGGCCCTCCTGAGTAGCTGACTTTGGGTAAAGCTTTGAAGGATATGAGGGAATCAGCAGCGCAGACATCTGCCCTTGTTATGTCTGGTGTTTATTCCGTTGGGAACAACAGGCCTTATTGAGAAGCTTTGGCAGGCTCGATTAAGAGTCAGATAACCTTGGTGCAGGTCCTCACTTCGTGTGATTTGGGGCAAATCAGTCTCCTCACTGAATTACACAAGGGTTAATGAAGTCCAGATGCCAGGAGAGTTCAGAGCTGATCATTCCTTTCTGAATGAAAACTGGGAAAACAAATGGCTTCACTGCTGAATGTGAGCTCCTTCATTATCAGGTACAGACAGGCCCTCTCCCCGGCCTCGGAGGCGTCTCATTGTTCCCTCGCTTTCCCACACTGTCGGTGGAACAGCACTTTCTTTGGTGTGGAGGATCAGAGTGACCTCATTACTGATATTGATAAACGTGTCAGTCAGAGGATTTCCAAAGGGCTTTTCAGCTGAGTCTAGGGATCAGTTTCTGCTTTGGGTGAGGCAAAGTTGTTGATGGAATTCAGCAGTCTTCTTCACTGATGCTAAATATTAAATAATGAGTATTTATGGAACAGGCCTAGAATTGCACTTTATACTCTGTAGCTGAGAAAAAAAGTGTCAAATCTGGATTACCCTTGTTAATAAAAAATAAAGGTATCAACGGTTAAGATACAGGAAATCTATAAACTCTTGCCACGGAAAGGGAGAGTTATCGGATGACAAACCTTGATGAAACAAGAAGGGATTCTGAAAGTGAGCAGCAGGGGGGTTGAGTAGGTTAACCTGGGAGCTGCTGGAACGAGGGAGAAGAGAAATTTAAGCCATTTCTGAATATTCATTTTAACTACAAAGTGGCTAATAAAGGGGTGTTATCCTTTTTTTAAAAAAATAAAAAAGCACAGGCAGAACCTAATTCCTGGGATTTCCTTATTCCATAAGTAAAGTGCTTCTTCTGTGACAGGTCCTGGGCTGAGCTCTGCAGCAAATAACACAGTCCCAGATTTTCCAGAAGGTTCCAGCCCAGTCAGAAAGGGATAGCAGGAACCCAACCCGCCCTAGTGTGGCAAGGCCAGGGGAGCATAATGCACAGAGAGCTCTGGGAGCCTAGCAGGAAGCCCCACCCAGGCCAGAGCAGAGAGTGAGCGTGCCAGGCGAGGGTTCCGGGGAGCATGGGGGGCAGCCCAGCCCAAACCTTACCGCGTATTACTAGAGGTGGTGCAATTAGCTGTGCCTTCACGTTGTCACTCAACAAACATTAATTAAGTGATGTTGGCAAGTGAGATAGACCATTTGTGCTGAACTCCGGGGATGAACAAGATGCATTCCAGCTTTCGAGGATTTTGACTCAGACCCACGGAAACGGATATAAAAAGCTCGGAATGTGTCATGGGGCATCAAGGGGAAGTTACATAAACGGTGCAGTAGCAGCGTGAGTCTGTTCTACTCTTTTGGGGGAGTAGTGGTGTGAGGACAAGGCCTGGTGCCTAGGAAGGTCAGTAGGTGTGCAGCGTGTGGAGTGGAGAATCAGGCCATTGAAGCCAGGTGAAACACCGTGACTAGAGGGGAAGGGATGGGAGTGGCCAGTCTGTAGAACTAGTTTCCTGTTGGCTCGCCTGGAGGGGATGTGAAGAAAAGGGAGAGAGCTGAAGACTGAGAGCAGAAACGAAGCAGGCAAGGCTTTGTGAGTCCTGGACAGGCATTTGGGTTTATTCCAGGTACATGTGGATACTTGTTAGAAATAAGGTAGAGATTCAGGAAGTATCAAGTGGGAAGTATAAATCTGGCTACAGTGTGGATAGGCCGGGTGGGATGGAACAGGGAATAGCATCTACTTGCTGCAAATTTGACCACTAGTGTGAACCCGAAATGATGAAGGCCTAAATCAAGTCTGTGTAGGTGAGGGAAAAAGAGAGACATGTGAGAGGAAGAGTAACTTACAAGACATGGTAACTGATTTCATGACAAGCGTATTTAAAGGGCAAGGGGCCAGCGAGGTTTTCTACCGTGGTTAGTAGCTACGCTTCCCTACATGGCATGGATTACTCAGCAGAAGTGGAGTTTAACAAACTCTGAGACCTTAGACGTATGATGAAAGTGCTCCACTAGAGTGTAAATGTTTAATGGCTTTTACATTCCTTGAGTGAGTACCTCATTTTTGATCATTTTAATCTGTTGTAATGTAATATTGTAGAGATTAATAAAGTAATGCTTTAACCTAATTTACCTCACGTATTAAAATCAAAGACACATGGTAATCTTTGGGTTAAAAAAAGTCACATAAAAGTGACCTCTCATATCAGTATGCATATTAAAATATTAGATTATTAATGCTTCAACTTGTATGATTTTTGCATTTTCTTTCAAAAGAAAACGAGTGCCTGTGTCATAGGAGCATACATTAAGGTAACAGTTTTACCTGGATTAAAAAAATCATAATTGATTTCCCTCTATGGCCTAATTCAACTAATTTCACTGGCAGTCCTGGCTTTTTGGATTATTAATTCATTCTAAAACAGAAGGCTATCCTTTATTTTATGTATGGTAGTTCAAAGACTGGGTTTTCTACTGGAGGTAAATTTATATGAACTAACTCTACAGAGACGAGTTTTATGATAATGTCTCAGTGACAATGCTCTGTTGACAAAGTAATGGATATTTCAGACCCTTTTGGCTGAACAGTTTTTATTCTGAATCTGTGTTTTAAATGTATAACAAAAGAAAGCAATCTTTAATGGTACCTGCTTGAAATTAGGATGTGATTACTTTAAAATGCTATGGAGAGTTTTATTGCTTTAAACTATTTTTAACTGCCATTCTTTTTTAATGGTCTCTATAACTGCATGCTGTTAAGGGAAGAACTAGTAGCGAATTCACTTTGGTTGAGAGTTAGGTGAGGACCTGTGGAAAATTACAGGAAAAGATTTTGCTTTTTTGACCTTGTGATCATTATTAGTCCTTCCCAGGCCTTCCCTAAAGCTTGACACGGGTATTCCCGATGCAACATTTATAGCCTAATTGGACCAACGAGGTCAGGCTAACAGAAATTTCATTTTACGAAGCCGAATTATTTTTGAGAAAAGACTAGTGGACTCACTGTGGGTGTGAACATAGAGCACACATGGATACATCTGATGATGGATCTTTCCTTGAAGCATACTAGAGACCTGGGAACTGTTTCTGACACATATACCATGATGTCTGAAATCTTTGTCCTCCATGAGCTGAAAGGAAGAACAGCACCTTGCTCTCTGAGAGTGTTGTCATTTCTCAGGCATTTGCCCTAAAATTACAGCCAAGATGAAGAGACCTTACCCGGCCATACACGCTCTGGTACGCTTGTGCAATCATCAGCCTTTGTGAGTTACAGCGTTGCGTTAGAACGTTGATCAGCATGTCTTTGTCACAGCCTGGGAAAGAATAATAATCGAAGATTAGTGAAGTCACGGCTTTGTAGTGAAGGACAATCCATTATCTAAGAATGGAAACCAATGTGCAAGCTTTGTCCCTGATGGTACTTCAAAGCAGGGAGCAATTTCAACTAAGATGGGAGGTCCCAGAGCAACCCTTGATGAAGCCAAGGTTCTTCAGTCTCTTATTTTGGTGCTATTACTGCAGATTTTCCATTTGAATAAAAAAAATGCAGGTAAGTAAAAATGTAATCCTTCTTCAACCACCTCTCCTACCCCACAGGAAAAGGCGTCCGTGCCCTGCAAGCTGATTAGTGTTTTATGGGGCACGTTATCTTTCTCGTTTTACAGTTGAAGTGTTGTGACTGATAATGAATATACATTAAGACACAAATATGTTAAGACAAAAAAGAACTTCCAGAAGAAGAAAGAGAAATAGAGAAGGAAATTATAAAAGTGTAAGGGGTGTGTACCCAGCTGAGGGGTGGGGCGACTCTCCCATGATTTGCAGGAAACATGGTCAGTCTTGTAATAAGGGCTGGATTGTGGGCTAGGAAGTGTTTAGTGTTCGTATAGCAGCTCATTGAACTGACAGCACGCCTGAATGCACAACTAGTTTAAATAGATTGAGCTGTAATTGTAGTCACAGTAGAGCATGAGGGAGGCCTTAACATTTTCCTCAGCTTGACTAAAATGTGGGTTTCTTCACAACCATACACCTTTGATCTCCATTTTCTGAGAGCTTTTATTTTAGAAAACTTGCCATTGTAAATTCTCTTTGTACCCTTTGGAGATGTAAATCTTCTCCCAACCACTTGTCAGTTTTACCACTCAGAAATGTCTTTCTTAAGGACTTGGAATCTGTCTCTGTAAAAGATAGTTGTCAAGAAAGGTCTCCCTGTCTCCCGGTTTCTGTTGAAAGGTAGACACCGAACATAAATACCAATCAACAGGTACAGACGGCCTAATCACAGTGACCAACACCCTGAACACCAGCATCCTCCAGTACTTTCCACTCGCTCACCCCAGGCGTAAATACTCTCCTGTGTTTTGTTTCCAAGGGCTAGAGCTCAATTTCTCACCTCAATTTTAAAAAAAGTCTCACCCCTACTGCAATAGAATTGAATAAAGTCTTCCTAGCCTGCTCAGTTCCTGGTGGTACAAATTTTCTTTGATGAAATGAGACATTTCATGGAGATGAGGGAAAAAATGAATTGAAAGGCTAGGATGTTGAGCAGATCATCATCCTGGAAAAGTAGAGCCACCTGGATGGCCATAAGCACCTAGGAAAGGTGTGAGTCAGGTACCGACTCTGCCAATGAGGAACAGGTCAGCAGGGTGTTTTCTGTGGGTGAGAGAAATGGTCTGAAAGCTGTAAAATGGAGGAAGAGAGGCATAGAATTGGCTCCAAAGACCCAAACTGGATGATTTGTGATTAGAAAGGCAGCCTCCAGTGCAGAGGCCTGGAGCAGCGTGGTACCATGGGGCTAGTCTGGGGAACGCGCTGTGCTCAAAGGACCTTGGGTCCTAGAGGAGCCTGTTGGATAACGGGTATGCCAAAATTAACGTATTTTAAATAGTAAATGGAAGAATTTTCAGTTATATCCATTGCTCTTTTTACTGTCATCACATTTAAGTAATTATTATTTGTTTTTTGTTTTTAAACTCTCGTGGTTATCCACTTAATTAATCCACAAGCTGCCTCTCTGAATTACTCTTTATTTTTCAAAGTGTTCATACCAATTCTTGCTCATTTATCCTTCCAGAGATATTTCAGAACTTTATTAAAAGAACTTTATTAAGAACTTTTAATTCTTAAGAACTTTATTAAACATTTTTAATTAAAATAACTGTAAACTTAGGAATCAATTAATAAGGATTGTCTTTCCATCACTAACATGATGTATCTGCTGAATTATTTGTTTTTCTTTCCTAAATGACTTAGTAAAGACTTGTAGAATTTTTGAAAATGACAAGAAACTTAATTTTGTTAAAATTATCTATTTTGCCTTTCTATTGATATTTCAAGTCATATTTTTATTCTGTTTCTTAACATATAATTGCTTATGTTTACCTTATATTCAGAAATGTATTGAATGCATAATTTTAGTAACTTTTTAATTGATTCCCTTGGATTTTGAGATATATAATAATCTGTAAATAATATGAATTTTGATTTTTTAAAAATTATTGTACATTTTTCTCTTTCTGGCCTTATTGCATTTAGACAGGAATTTTTAAATAATTGTTATTTTCTGCTTTAAAAGAAAAGCCTAGCACAAGGAGCCATAGCAATTTATAGACTTTTATGATGCACAGCTGATTCCTATTATTTGTGGTCATTTTCTGCAAAGTTGCCATGAGCATTGCATTACTAAATGCATTGCTCCTTGGGAAAGTATAGGGTTAGTTTTTACGTCCTTGTGGTCCCAACATTTTTGTTAGCAGAAATACCAGGTATATTATATATTTTTGTTCATAAATGTCCTTGTAAAATAGTCTCATCAGCATTGAAAAAATCCTCTTTTCCACATATGCTTTTCCTGTGTGAAACTTAGGAGGTGTTTCTAAAGATTACCTTAAGTGGGTATTCTGCACCTTCCTGATCTGCAGGACGGGTAGTTTAACAGTTTTTATGCAGGATCAGCTCTTGGAACATGCAAACCAGCCAGCACTACTTTCAAAAGAAAGCTGACCCTGACACTTTTTATTGTTCTTATCAGTTACCATCTCATGAACTCACAAATGTATCTGCTTTTCCAAGCTTCGTAACATATTTTTTAGCACATTCTACACAGCTGCCTGCACAGGTCAGTAAGGCTTCTCTTTTCTATTTCAATAATCAAAACAAAAAATAACCTACAAAATGGAATACAATGTTTGCAAACCACATATCTGGTAAGACAGTATCTAAAATATATAAGGTTCTCATTATAACTCAATAGCAAAAAACAAATAATTAGATTAAAAATGGGCAAAAAACCTGAACAGGCATTTTTCCAGAGAAGTGCATGAAAAAGTGCTCAACATTGGTACTCCTCCTGGAAATGCAAATCAAAAGCAGGAGATACCCCCTCACACTTGTGAGCCCAGCTGTTACTGACAAGATGAGAGAGGTGAAAAGGGAATCCTTCTGCCCTGTTGTTGAGACTGTAAGTTGGTACGGCCAGTATGGAAGACAGTAGAAAGGTTTCTTTAGAAGTAGAATTAGAACCACCATATGATATAGCAATCCTACTTCTAGGTATTTAGCTAGATGAAATGAAATCCGTATCTTGTAGCGATATTACACCCCCATGTTCCTTGTAGCAATATTCACAATGGCCAGGATATAGAAATCACATAGATGTTCATGTATAGATAAATGGATATAGAAAATGTGATATATACATATGTATAGATACATGGTGAGGTATTATTCGGTTATAAAAAGAAGAAAATCCTGCCCTTGGTACAACATGAATGAAAGCATTATGCCAAGTGCAGTGAGTCAGAGTAAGACAAATGTAGTAGCACTTATATGTAAAATCTATAAAAGCTGAACTCAGAAACGTTCAGTTGTTGGAGGGTGGGGGAAATGGGAGATGTGGTCAAAGGGTACAGACTTCCAGTTACAGAGGAACAGGGATCGAATAGAGTTACAGGGATCCAATGTACAGCGTGGTGACCTCAGCTAACAATACATCTGTATTGCTTACTTGAACGTTGCTGAAAGAGTAAATCTAAATGTCTCACCATAACCACAAAAAAATGATACTTATGTGAAGTGAAGGGTGTTAACCTTTATCCTGTTAATCATTTCATAACATGTAAGTATATCAAATCATCACATTGTACATTTTAAACATACATAATGTTATATATCTATTGTATCTTAATAAAGCTGGAAAAACATCACAGTCATCAAGGCAAATGTTAGAATTTGTCTTTCTCAGTTGCACTTGGCCTGAGTCTTGAGGATGGATACGCTTTTCAGCATTTGGAGCTGTGTTTGTGCTCTGGCAAACAGAGTGGACACTACAGTCAAAACCCAAACCTCCTCAATATCTTCAGTCTAAAACACTGACAAACAAAAAATTACAATGGCTAGAATGAATCTGTATTCCATCCCTAAAATTACAGTGGCAGGAAAATGAAAACTGGAGCACAGAAAATTTTATCCAGTGAATAGATTGCTCGGATTTACACTTTTAAAGGAAAAATTACTCTTCTGCATAAAATGTTCATCCGTAACTTTTTGTTATCTTGTCTCTGTATTTTTCTAGTGATTATTGATATTTTAAAAAGTATGACAGCTTTGCAAACTCCTGAAGTCGACTTTATAGAGCACATTTAAAGTCCTTTATTGTTTTCCTGTGGGTTCTGCTAATGAATAAAACACAAAGTGAATCAAGTTCTCATAAAGGTGACCTTGTCTTTGAAGTTAAGAGCTTGCTTTCCTATGAAAGGCTTTGCATGTTTTACGCTAACGTTTTCTTTATTGTTGCCAACGTTTATCTTCATGCTCACCACAAGTCTTCTTAAAGTAGCTATTACTTAACAAAAGTATGTGGATGTTTAACAGTTCCATATCATATCTTGAAGATTAAATCTTTTTAAAAAAAGACCAACACATTTTCCTCCTGTCTTTATGTATCTCTTTTCTACACTCCAGTTTCATTCATTTCATATCCGTTTATTAAACCCCCTCACACCACACTCAGAACTCCCGGAGCTGACAGACCAGTCAGCAAGGGAGACAAAGAAGGACAAGAACAGTGAGATCAGTAACACAAAAGTACAGAAGCAGGTTGCCCAGGGTTCCGTATATCTGGTTGTGTTTGAAGTTCCCAAAGCAGGATTTAAAGAGAAAGACTCATTTCAGGAGAATCCTAGAGGAAGAGAATCTGGATGCAAAGTAAACAGCAGAGAACAGCACTCCAGGCAGGGAGATTATTGGGCCAGTTTACAAAGATGTGGAAAAAAAAGATCTTTTTGAGGGGATAGCAGGAAGTTTGATTTAGCTGGAAGCGGAAGAAGCAAAAGAAACAGACTAGGAAACAAGGGCAAAGAAGGATGTTTTACCCTAAATTAAGGGTTTTTTTTTTGACTTGGGATTTCATTTAGTAGTGAGTGATGAGACATAGAGGATTTAAGGCAGAAACATGTCAAGATCAGATTTGCAGTTGAGAGGGGGGCAAATGTGTTCACCACTATTGTCTTGTTCTATTATTTTTCTTCTTCTTCTAGTTCTTTGCCCAGCTTTTGAACAAATGGTTGTCTTCTGTTAGACATCAGCTATGTAAACCCATATTTCAGTCTAGAAGAAGGTAAAGCCAAAAAAATTATTATCAAAAGTGACAGAAATTACCAGGCTTACCAAGTCCTTGGAGCGCTCCCCCTAGCATTTGGGCATCCATTATGGGGTTGAAATTGGGCGCTGGAAAGATGGTTCCTTGAACCTGGTGGGAAGAGTTCATGAGAGACATTGCAGTCATTTGCCAAAAGATTTCAACATTTCTTCACATAAATAAAAACAAAATTATATTCTATATGTTTAAATTACTCTGAGATATACATATACATCTATAAAGTATGGCTTAGGTAATATAGTTAATATTATTGTAATAACTATGTATGGTGCTGGTTGAGCACTGGAAATATCAAAGGAACCACTTTGTAAAGTATATGACTATATATACTTTATCAAGTGTGTATATATATATATGTATATGTATGTATATATATATATATATATATATAACCACTATGCTGTAGAGATGAAACTAATACAAGATGATATTGAATGTAAGTTGCAATTGAAAATTTAAAAAATCCTTTTAGGAAAAAAGTGTTAATTGTATTTTAATTGCAGAGAGCAAATTTGGTTGAATTTTTAAGAATCCATTGGCTTTTATTGGCATCTAGAAGCCACTGGCACTATATTGGCATTTATTATTAATATAGAAAGTGAGATACTGAAACCAATAATAGGAAAATGTGAGACTCAATGAAATACATAGCTTCTTAAAAAACAACAGCATTTTAGGAATTAGTAACTTTTATAGAAACCGAAAGAACTATATTGGGGAATTCATGTCATTTACATGAATTATAAGTAGCACTTGCCACCACAGCGTTTTTATACATCAGGGATCCTAAAATAGTGGAGGAAATTGAAATGTTTGAATTTAGATTATGTGACTCATAAAAATATAGACGATGTAGCGAGGGTAGAGAAGTCTTAGCTGAAGCTTTCAGCCTGTAGAGGAAAACATGGAAACCTGACAGACGTTCCATTTAAATTCTGTCTCTTGCCAATATAATCAAATGCAGAACATTTAAGTTTAGGCTTTGAAACCACGCGGTCTATTATTTCAGACAGAGCCAGTCAGTACTAGGCACCATCTGACCACACTCAGCAGCAGAGAACTGTCAATCGAAATTTATTAAAGGGGAGCTCTCCCCCTCTTTGTTGTTCACGTGCCCAGGAGCGTTGGGAAAAATGCCTTTCCACAGCAAACAGCAGCCCGGCCTTGAGAACTGGGGCGTTCCCTGAGTTCTTCTGCAGCAGTAACAGCTGAAGATGGAGCCTCTCGGTGCCCATTGTCTAACGGTAGAAAATTAATTAATTAAGGGGAATTTGTAGTCCAAGAAATATGCCAGTATGAAAAATATTTATGAAAAGCTTTTTTGGAGGGGCAAGGATATTGTTCACTTGAGTTAAAACTAACAATTATGTTCAGTTTGAACTCCTTTTGACTCAGGAATCTATCGGAAGTAGACTGGAAACCTTATATTAATCGTGATATGGCCATATTTCCATACTTAAAAGTACAACCTTGTTAGTGAAATACTGTTCTAAAATGCCTCTGTGGACAGATACATGTAATTAAAACAAGGACATCGGGTTTTTTTCCACCTTATTTTGCTATAGTGCATGAATTTACAAACTAAAATCCAGTTTACTTCTGATACCTCAAGTTTATTGGAGATGATGTAGAAAAGAAATTCTTGTGAGCCGATCCTCAATTCTAAAGCTATTATATTATGAGAGAACATGAGTTTCATCTTCCTTATTTGCTAACCTGTCCCATTGGGTGAGACTCTATTAGGAAAACAGGCTTCGATTCCTCTTTTATTTGGATGAAATCAGTTGGATAGCTGAATGTAATATAAATTCCTGGGTTGAGTTCTCACCCCTAGGGTTTCCTCTTGCATCTTATAACCCTAGAGGAATTTAGGATTTAAACTTTTGAAAGAAAAGCCATACAATTAAATGTGAAAATGATTTTCCTTGCTGCTATTTGTACTGCCTTCTACTATCCTTTGTGTCTATGTAGTTTTTTCTTAGTTTATCCCCTCCCCCCACCCACCAGTGGGGAAATTAAGAGTTATTTTTAGGCATGGAAAAGAGGTACTTTATTTTCCCTCTTTTAGGGCTTAGAAGACTTATTTGGACAAGTCTTGTGTGGACAGTACTATTTATTGACGTGGTGATGTTAATCTTTCTGAGTGTCATCAGTCAAAGGAATGTTTTAAAGTATAAAAGGGAAAATGCATTTGAAGCAATAAGACGTACTGTTAAATATGTGTAAGTTACCTACGCAATTGTTAGCAGAGTGCACAAATATCCAGCACAAATCATTTCATTACGGGCCAGACTAGGATCCCCTAGAGTTTCTGCTAGAGTAAATGCTATAAAATGAAACCATATATATATATATATCTAAAGCTTTTAAAGTTATACATAAGGAGAGTTAGAAATACCTGCAGTGATTTTTCTAGACAGTCTATAGGCAAAAATAAGAAGTCCGTGGTTTTTTATTTATAGTTTTTAAATCCTTGTACATATTACAATTTTTTACAGTATAATGTAAAATTTATCTTTTTATTTTTTATAGTTCTCATTTCCTTTGCCATTTAAAATTATTATCTCCATGTCATTTGTCCCTAAATTAAAATACTAAAAATGTTTTGGAAATAAATTCAACACTAAAAGATAAAAAATTGTGAATGCTTTGTAATTCACAAAGCACATACTTTCTAGTAAGCATTTGCCATTCTTGCCCATTTATATGGCGTAGTAAATCATTTTATTCATTTTTATGCCAATTATTATGCTTCAATTAAGCTCAAGTCAGTGACATTGTTTCATGTAAAGTACAGAGTGTTCCTTTTACATATTATGTCATTGACATACTGAATTTGTCTTTGAATGACCATTTTGCAGCTAGATTAAGATATAATTGATACATAACATTGTGTAAGTCATACATAACATTATGTAAGTAAGGGAATATGATATGATGATATGTGTATATATTGTGAATAATTACCACAATAAGGTTAGTTAACACATCCATTGCCGCGCAAAGTTTCCCTTTTGTTTTCTGATGAGGACATTCAAGGTCTACTCTCTTAGCAATTTTGAAGTGCGCTACACAATGCAGCATTGTGAACTGGAGTCACCAGGCTGTACGTTACAGGCCGGAGACTTACCTTGTAACTCGTGCCCTTTGACAGATGCTTTTCAAGCACCATTCCCCCACCCACTGCAGCCCCTGGCAACCACCAGCCTTTCCGTGATCGTTAATTGCTCTGGGCCATAAAGCTTTTTGTTTTTCAAATGACTACAGTATACCTAGAGGTATATATTAATCTACTGTAAGGTAATTTGATCTCCTTTGTATTAAATTTTTTTCCAGAGTTTGTGCTCAAGCATATTCTATGCATTTCTTAATACCTCTCTTTCAGATGAAGTCAGGGTATACCAAGCATTTCACTAACTCCTTAACACTCACTGCGTTTTTATTTACAATTAGTACCTTAGGTTTTCTTATTTGCCACCTGTTCTTAAACTTGGGATTTTGACTATGTTGTATATAATATTGTCTTGCAATGCATTGCCATGGCTTCATTTCTTACCCTTCTAATTATATTTATGTGCCCTTTCTGCAGAAGATATATTGAGTCTATACCATGATTTTCTGTGTAGTGAGACTTCTTTCTAAAATGTTCTCATATTAGAAGAGTGATGTCACTTAAATGATGTCTTTAAAAAGTTTTTAAATGAGATTTTTGGCTGAATGACCTTGTGGCTTTATACATAATTAACATGAAACTTTTTTTTACAAATGCAGAGCATACGTGAATTAATCAGATTTTTAAAATCATTGTATTTCTTGCCTTGTATCAGTAAAACGGAACAGAGACAAGTAAGAAGTAGCCAGGAGAAGAGGGTGCAGTGGGAGGAGATGGTCCTGGTTGGCAGGGCAACCTTTCCCCAGCCCTATGTGAGAGCAAACAAGGGAGGAAGAGGACTACAGTCAGGCTTGACATTTGACTCCCGTGAGAGGCAACAGATAGAGGTGAGGTGTGGCAAAGGCCTGATGGCTAAGGGACTTCTAAGTTTTTAAGCAAGAAAATGAAATAATCTAATTTGAGTTCAAGTAGTAAGACCTTATAACAAGATAAAGGACGAAATGAAAATGCTGCTTTAGGTTGTGGGTAGTTCATTTGAAACCCAGGTGAAAGATAAAGCACATTTGAATGGAAGCAATTAGCATGTTTTTTTTAAAAAAAAAATACAGACTGCTTGGTTAACTGAATGTGATTTAACTTCCTGATTTTTGAGGTATATTATAAATTAAGCCAGTAACTTTGGTTTAACCTCTTGAAAGAGTCAGAGGCTGTGATTTCAGGTGTTTTTCGGCATATGGACCTTTCCCCTTCACCTAAAGATGTTTACTAATTTTTACAGAGACAGAGAGACAGAGAGGTAGGTTTTGAGGGAGAGAAACACTGAGGTGAGAGAGAAACATCAATCAGTTGCCTTCCACATGTGCCCTGACCAGGGTTCGAACCTGCGTCCTAGGTATGTGCCCTAAATGGAAATTGAACCGGCAACTTGTTGGTGTGAAGGATGATGCTCCAACCAACTGAGCCAGCCAGCCAGGGTGCATAGGTACCTTTTTAAGCAATGTCATTTTTAATATTCATCTATGTAATTTTTTCATGTCCTAGAGAAGATTGGAAATTTTGAAAAAGTGGATACTTTCCAATTTGACATGAGAGATAGTACGTATATGGTAAAAGTATTTTATTTTTCTTGCTTTGAAAATTGACAAATTCAGGAATAGTATCGTTTATATAAAGCAAAATAAATTCTGCTGTCTGTCATTTCAATTTGAATTCTTACCACAAGGTAATCAAAATATAATCTTTGCTTTTACTCATGTGTAAATTTAGGTTTTGACAGAGGAATGAAAAATACTGCCTTTTTGAAAGACAAAATAAACTGCTCTATAATCGCACGGTGCAGAAGAGCATGAGTAATTTGTAGATACAAAGTTGGTTCTGGAATCCATCCTCTGAGTAAATAATGAATTAATTTCTTTAACTGACAGAAAACTGTCAAAATTATTCTCTGAAACTGAATACAGACTGAAAGTAAGCATCTGTATTTGGCTCGTGAAGTAGATAAAATTATTTTCATCATTTCAAAGCAGCAGGTACATCAATAAATGCATATTTCATTTATTCAGAGCTAATCCAGTGGCTGGACTCGGTAAACCCATAGCCCTCCAAGTTCACTGTTCATAGGCCAACCATATTTTAGACCTTTTTCCCAAGTGGCTTTTGAGCCGCACTCACATTGACAACCTGAGTATCTCAAGACTTTCAGACTTTGAAATATTACCAAGGGGAGTTGGGAATTTGACTAACTGGATGCCCTTTTAGTGAGTAATTCAGCATCATTGAAATACCTTAGGTTTAATGTAGTTGAAGATGACTAGATCTCTAGTTAATAGGGGGTTTTCAGAATCCTGAGAAGAAATTCTACAGAAATCTTAGGGTACTTCCGTTTCCATAAGGTACTTCCCTTGAACCAAGCACTTATTCACCTTTGGGACATTGGTTTTTGGCTCAGGTCAAAATCCCCTAAACTTTCCCGAAGTTCCTCATATCTGACCAAAGTTGTTCTGAAGTATTTTCTATGGCTTTAAACACAAGCAACGCTAAAGGACCGAGTAACGAGTGTATTGTTTCTCTCTCTTACTCTTCCACAACTAATGTGTGCTTCCATACGAGACTGTCAGTTCTCTCCTCTAAATAGCTTTCGTGTGATTCCCCTCCTGTTACTACTAACTTAGCAAAGCCTCTACTTCTTTTCCCTTGGGTTATATCCAATAGGCTGTTAAGCAGGCCCAATTCATTTTCACTGCCACAGTGGTACTTCTAAGAGATAAACCCATCATTTGTTTTTCCATGCCTGAAATCCTTAATTCCCAGAGTAAGGCTTCTCAATATTTGTTTTCTACTCTGGCCCACAGGATGGATGACTATTAGATCAAAGAAACATCCCTGGGAACATCTGGGTTTGTGAACACATTGCAGTGTGCTGGCCTTACCGACATTCCATTCCAGCCTTCTCCACAGAGTGCACGGTAATGCAGCTGAGTGAGAAGATCACATTAGAGGGCAAAGTATAAATTGTATAGAATAGAAAAAGACATTCAAATTTTGGTCATTATTATTAATGACAGTATTTTCAGTGTAATACTACAACTCATTCCTATGACTGAGACTAGGAATTGTGGAATTTAATCCTAATATTTTAGTGTAATAAATAATGTCTTTCATGACCTAGTCCTTTATTATGTCTTACTACCTCAGGTTTAATTTCTCTCTCCTGAACCTCTCTACTCCCATACCATGACACACAGCAACACATACTCTAGCCCAAGGGATTTCTGTGGCATTATTCTTTCTGTGTCATCTGTTTGAAATTTCCCCCCTCCCCATCCACTTTACTTTTCCCATCTCATGATTCCACATTGTGATCATGCTGAACATCTATTCGGTATTTAATTCTCAGACTTCAGCTGCATTGTCATCCTTCACATGGAGCTCTTTTCCCTTTCTGATGCCTCTAGGAGCATGGTGTTCTTTCTTCTCCCTAGGGTTTCCAGTGGTGGGCCAGGTCTGCAGCACCCCCTACTGGAGCACCAGTAGTAGTACATGAGCGGAAAATACCCACTTCTGTTAACAGATTTCTAAGAAAAATGAGTTCTATGAACAGGGCTTCCTTTGTTTTGTCAAGAGTGAGTGTTCGCGTGAAGGGTTGTGCAGACTTGGATGTTGAACTGTTCTCATGAATAAGGAATACTCGGAAATACAGGAAACAATTTGGGAAGAGCTATGGCATGTAACAGAAATGAACAGTGAGGTAGAGTTTCTGTGATTAACCTGCTTCATAACTTGTCATTAATATTTGTTAAAAGGGATTGTATGTGGACTTCTTTGTGCAGAAACTAGGGAAAATGATGAATTGTTTGGATTGATTCTGGGTGAAAAAAAGAAGTCACGTGAAGCTTTAAAAGTTTATATGGAGGGAAGGTGACAACCTAAGAGGTGGAGAATTTGAAGTCTGGGGAAGGCTTTGCACTTCGTAGCACATAAGCAAGGCATTTGGGACAATCTTATGTGTGCAGTCCCCCCACCCGCCCCCATCAACACACATATTCTGGCTTGTGCTTTTTCTGCTGCTTCATGGCTCTAAGTCATCAAAGCCGTAGTTTGTGCGGTATTTTATTGGAGGTGCTAGGTATGCTTTGAAATAATTGATGACTTACTCTTTTCAAAGTTATTAGCAGATTGTTAGAATTTTGATAACCTTTCTTCACCAAATTAACTTGACATTTAGGATAATATTACATATTGACATCAGTTCTAGGTATTTCCTCTCCATATTTAAAATTCACACAAGTGGAATTTAGATCTACACGAAATAATGTTATGACTAGGTATACAGTTCATGTGCAAATTCCAAATTAAGTTACTTACTAAATAGTCCAATTTAAGGGAATTATTTCCTAATCATCTGATCTCGGTCATAAACTCTCCCTCCTGTTATTACCTTCATATTTCAAATTGGACTAGGGTGATTGAAAAAGATGTCAGTATGTCATTGATCCAGAGATACTGTGGTTGACATGGGTTTTAGAGAATGGGAAGATGAAAATGGAGAATTAAAAAGTTGAGAACTAAAAGTGCATCTGTGTAAAAAGAACACATTCCAGGGAAAAATTGAGATTGAGATTATGTAGGAAATACAGAAAATATTTTTAGTGTGTATTATATACTAGAATATAGGGATGTTATTTAATATCTTAAAAGATTTGAACCTTGAATTTAGTTCAGTAGCACAGCAAATGGTCTCAGTCCTTAATTCCAAGTATTTAATACATTGATAATATATTTTTAGTCAAATTTTGGAATTCATGGATATAAGAAAGAATGAGACCATTAACTTGAAAAAAATGTGTATGTGGATATAATTGTCGGTCACACTAACTGTGGTTTTATAGAATTTAAATATTCTGGGCCTTATACTGAACAGTTAGGTAAGTTATTTCATGTTCATAGGTAACATGATTTCTTATTTTATGCAGGTTTTTATTTCATAATTTAAGGTACTTTATTTATTAATTGATTTTAGCTGTACATATAATGGCTTATTTTATTCCCTGTCAATTTATTCAGTATTCTTTGCAGAAAGTAAAAGTAAGCAATTAATAGGTTGTGTAATAGGTTGTACTACATACTATTATTAGTTTTACTACTATGAATGCAGTACATGTACACAACTAACTAAAGGCAGAGGTAGTATGTTACAAAAGCCTAAAAAGACTCCATGGACTTTGGAGGAAAGAAATAAAAATCTTCAGGTGATAAGCAGGAGAAAGTTCAAGGGAAGACTTCTTGGAAAAGTTTCATTTGAGGCAAAACTCTCATGTTTGATTAGATTTCAACAGGTGGAAATGCATTGCTTAAAGATCTCCTTTCTTCTGGAGGTTCTACCTCATTCCTGAGGTAGTATTACGGGCTGACATTATTAGTTCCTTTTTCATTATGTAATATTATTTCCAGTGGAGTTTTGTTGTTAGAAAATAGTACTAAATACTTGGAATGAAGAGAACAAAAGACCTATGAGATATACTCTTACACATAATGGAAAATATATATCTTACTATATATTATCACATATATTATATAATATATAGTACTTTATAATACAACATTTTATATAAAATGTCTCTAAGAAAGATTCTAGATAAAAATAAAGCTATTCATAATTAAATATAAAAAAGCTTTAGAGTTACTAAATAGTTCCAACTAGTAGAATTTCTGTTATCTTTGATTATTTATACAAATATTCTCTATGAGCTAGATGGTTTAGAATTAATGATATAATATGTAGATAAAAATAGAAAACAATAATTTTAGCTTTTTTATATTATCTTTCTCCAAATAATAGACTATACATAAAGATGTTATTACACAATTTAATGATATTTTCAGAATTACTTCCTTTTCACTTAAACTATATATATATGTATTTTTTAAAACAAATGTCTAAAAGTTGCCTCTCACATTATGAAGTGATTCTGACTGAGAAGTGCTCTACAGTACAGAATAGATTCTAAAAGCCTTAACACCTTCCTCTGAGTGAAACACCAGCTAGATTTTGAATTATTTAGGCAGCAGCACCCCATTTGTTAGTATGATTTAGTAGGAAAGACAGAACACGGGCGCCATCACGGCAAACCCCCTGCTCTGAGAGCCTGATCACATTACAGTCACTTCACCCTCAGACTGGGCTAAAGGCTTTTTCAGGAGCTGAGAGCACAGCCTAAATCAAAGAAGTCACCATAGTGTCCTCCCCAAAATAGAACCATGTGACTCTGGCCACAGTGTGACACCATTAGATGATACTCTACGTAATCATTGCAGCTGAAAGCGAGGAACTTGTGTTTGTATTTCGTCTTTCTGAAGCTCAGTTGCTTACTCTCCCATGCTAACAAGACGGACCGTACATTCCCCCCACCCCACTTTTTTTTCTTTATAGCCTTGCAGTGTCTACAACCCTTGTCCAATGGCAGAACAGCAAACAGGAGAGTCAGTTCCTGTTCTCAGGGGGCTTAGACTACCACTATGGTAAGAAACCATAGCACAGTGTGGTTTATGCTTGCTAAAAGTTCGACTGTTTTTATTTTCATCAACAATATATTATGTATAGAACTGAAGTCACATTTAAATCTAATGAACATGTCCATGTCCCAAATAAAATGTGTAAATGTATTGTGCAAACCATGGTGTCCTGGAGGTGAGAGGCCCTATACTGCTAACTATGTGTATAGATACTTTGCACTTAAACAGCACCTTTATATTCTTTATTTAATTGGAAGTTATCACCAAGGTTGTATCCGGCAAGGTAAGTGTCCTTACTTCTATATTACATATCAGAATGATGACTCAGTCTTTATAAAGGCCATTGGCTTGACAATTGGCAGTCCAGAATAACACTGCTCTGACTGTGAAACTGGTGCTTTCCAAGTCTATCTTATCTCTGAATCCTCTTCCCTTCCACTCTGTTATTATTCTCATTTTTCAAAAATTAATGCTATTTTCACATGTGTTTATATTCCTTCCAAAATAGTTAAAAAATTCGAATACACAAAATGTATGCCTAAAGGGGATAAAACATATAATAATGTTTTTAAAGGGTTAAATAAAAAGCATATTCAGTGTAGGATCTAAGCGATTGCTCATACTCAGGGAGCACATGCAACCCTGAGTTTTGTACTTAAAATACAGATTATGCTGACATTTCATTTGTGAAGAATCGGATTTCATGGATCCTTTAATTTAGATAATAGTGCTTTATTGATGTGTCATTTACATATGGCAAAGACACAAATACATGAACATAGCTCTGTTATTTGGGACATATGTATATATCCAGGTAACTGTCACTCAGATCAAGATACAGAACGTTCCAGGACCCCATGGTGTTTCCTGTGTCCCTTCCCAGTCAGTCCCCGTGTCCTCCTTAGGGTCAGGCCATCAGTGTTCTGTCTCCCACATTAATTTATCCCAAATCCTTTTCAGTATGCCAGTTTTTGTGACTGGCTTACTTGTCACTCAACATTAATTAATTAATTTTAATTTTTATTGAATTTATTCGGGGTACATTGGTTAATAAAATTATATAGGTTGCAAGTGTACACTTACGTAGGTTTCAGGTGTACAGTTCTATAATATATCCTCTCTATCTTGTATTGTGTGTTCACCACCCAAAGTCAAGTCTCCTTCCATCACCATTTATCCTTCTTTACCCTCCTCTACCTCCCCTCACCTCCCTTTTTATCTGGTAACCACCCTACTATTGTCTGTGACTGTGGGTTTTGTTTTGTGTTGGTTTGGTTTCATCCCCTTGCCTTTCTCACCCAGCCCTTGTTCCTCCCTGACATTCTGACACCTGTCAGTTTGTTTTCTGTGTCTGTGAGTCTGGATTCATAGACCAATTTCTGTAGAGTGTTGCAGCTCTTTGATGGTGATCCTAAAATCTCAGCAACTTTCCTCTAACTTGCTATTTTTATAGAGGTAAGTAACCAGCATTCTCTTAGCCCAGCATGCTATTTCACAAATAGAAATAGCCTTCTGGTGATTAAAAATTCTTAGCTTAAATAACAGAAATCAATGAAAATGTTATCTAGTGAACTGTGTGTTCTTGAGATGTTAGTGGGGAAAAATGGTCCCTTTTGCCTATCATTATGCTCCCTTTTTTTTAGGCACTGAAAGACTGCTGTGGAAAATATCTTGGTGCTCTACTCCCAACACATTCTACCTTTATAATAATGCTTGGTTTTAGCTGGCTTTACTGTTTTTCCACCCCCGTCTGAGTTAATAATAACTAAGCAGGAGAATATGATTTTAAAGAAAAGCCTGTTTGTAGCTCAGTGAAATCTTAGCTGGATAATTCTAAAAAAGTTGTGTGTGTGTGTGTTTTCTATATTAAAGGAAATTTAACCCAGACAAAAGTTTTAGAATTTTGGAGCTAATATTCATAGATACATGACTAATAAATATTACAGAGTTTGAGTAATAGCCAGTTTGTTTAGGGTATTTTTTTTGCCTTGAACAACAGTAAATAAATAAGTGTTCTGCATAGCATTTCTATTCTAGTCAGTGAGTAAAGATGTATACCGAAGGGAAAAATATGATGTCACAGTAAAGGCAGAGGGCATTCATTATTAGAAGTTTTCTGTATAGATGTTGGCTATTTATTTAGTTATAATTTGGCTTGGTGATGAAGGAGATAAAAGAATTTAAGTAAGGTATCTCAGTTAACTTAAAAAAACTGAAATTCTTTTAAAAAGTTTGAAGTATTTTAAGCTAATCTTTACATTTCTCAGGAGTACCTGGTTTTATAAGGGCATTGGATTTAATATTGTTACGCTTTTACTTATGAAACTTGATCGATGTTCTGATGAATAGAGACTGATGTGATCTCCTTATGTAGTACATATTTCAGAAGTCAACAAATGTTTAGAAAGAAAAAAATAATTCAGAAAATGTCGATGCTCATCAAATTATACAGTGAGGCATCTCTCCTTTTACATTAATCTGCAACGTAGTCTGTCAGCCATTTGCCAAAACAAACAAAAATACCGGGATAGTCAGCCTTCCAAATGGGAAGTCCAGTCTTGTTATTTTATTCTTCAAAGTCATACTCAATTGTTTATTTTATACTTTGAAGCATTAGTGATGCACCTAACATTTTCCTAATATGTACTCAAATACACAATTCCATTTCCTGCCTTAAATTGCATTTGGAATGTTTTTGTAACATGTTTCTTCATTTAAAAAGTGTAGTAGCTGCAGAAGTGAACAGAGTGTAAGCTAAAGCAGCGCTAGTGTTTGTATGTTACAAACACTGTGAACATAAGCCAAAGGGACTAAAATCCATCAACATTCATAGGGCGTCTTATGTTAAAGGGAGAATATCTGCCAGATAAACGTGTTGCATTGGAAAGGAGTCAGTTACGGATGGCTGCCCACAAGACAGATGTCAGTCTCCTTTCCGGAAAGTGAGGGTTGATAGAAATGTTCCTTTGATAGACAGAAAGTTAAGAGGTTTATATGACACTCTAATATTTTAACTTCAGTATCCTTATAATTTAGTTTTTATTGAGGCTATCACTCACTGGCAAGTGTGTCCACATTCCAAAGTAAAGGACAGGCCCTCTAGATGGGGTTTGCAAAGAAAATTGTAGAAACCAGTTCTGCAACTTTTAGCCACTCACCAACGTAGGGGAGTTGAAGAGGTTCTATTTAAAATTGTGGAAGAGACTTATTTGGGTAGAATTGATGTTGTGGTGTGAGACCTTCCTGCCTGCCATGAGAAGTGAGGTGAAAGGTGAAGGGTGGTGACAGCGTCCCCATGGAGACCACCAGGGAACTGGATGTGTAGTTGCGGAGTTTGGGGAGCACAGTGGACTCACGCTGGAAAAAGGCAAAAGCGGAGATTACATGGACAACTAGCTGCTGTCAGTGAGGGGGGTGGCTTCACTGAGCAGTGCCTGAACTTGACCAGTTTATGGCACGTTCAGAGTTTGTGGCACGTTCAGAGTTTGCTGGGACATAGGATGTATGAGTGTTTGCCATGGACCACCTGACAGCTACAAGTAGGAAGACTTAGTCATGTCATTTTTTTTTGAATCTGACTCCAAATCTTTTTTCAGGAAGAGTAATAGAAACTCTGAGAACAGACTGGCAAACTTCAGGAGAAGAGTACTAGCAATAAGAGATATTTAAAAAACAGTGGCCCCAAAGAAACATCTCCCATGGCCAGAGAGCATTAGTGCTGTGTGACTAAAATACCTGTTAAATAAAACCAAGGGCTTTGCCAAACTTTTAGGAGCCTCAGTGAGACTGCTATCAGAGGTGAGGGTCTGACCAAAGAAGGATCAGAAAGTTGTTTTTGCCCTCTTTATCAGTACAGGTTTTAGAATAGAAGCTGGCAGGAGCAGGTGGGGGAGAGAAATTCTAGTTAAAAAGAAATGTTCAGAATTTTTACCTTGCACAAATGTAGACATATCTAATTTTATAAACTTTTATGGGTGGATGATTTATGAATACTTAATTAGCTGAAAGTAACACAGAAGTCATGAGATCTTGTATAAACTGAATGTTTGGGCCCCCCCATATTCATATGATGAAGCCTAACAACCCTCCTCTCCTCCCCCAACCCCGCCCTGGCCCAGAGTGATGGTATTTGGAGGTGGAGCCTCTGGCCGGTGACTAGATTTAGATGGGATCATGAGGGTGGGGTCCCAGGATGGGATTAATCTGAAAATAGCTGGAAACATCCCTACCAAAAGATGTGCCATGATCAATCAATTTTATACCTATGAATATGACAACTTAAATTCTATGACAGAAAAACTATCAAAACTCACTCAAAAAACATAACGTGAGCAGCCTGATACTTATTGAGAAAACTGGATTTATAGTTAGAAATATGTTAGCAAAGGGAACCTCAGTTACATAGTTTCACTAGGAATTTCTACAAAATATTCAAAGAATAAATAACTGACTGTCTTACAGAAAATAGAAAAGAACACTTTCTAATTTATTTTATGGAGCCAGAATAATATCGACATTATACCAAAATAATACCGACATTACAAGACAGTAAAACCAGTAACTCTTAAAAACGTGGATATAAAAATGCCCAACCTAATATAAGAAAATCCAATGTAGCAATATATATATAAAATAATGTGGCATGATCAACTGAGGATTACCTCAAGGATGCAAATTGATTTGACATTCAGAATCAATCAGTTTATTTCATCATATTAATATATTTAAAAGAAAATACGATCATCAAAATATGATAAACTTGACAAGTATAGCATTCATTTGTTTTAAAAACGCTCAGCAAAGTCGAAAGAGAAGGCAACTTTTAAAATCTGATTAAAGACAGCTACAAAACCTTTGCAAATATACTTAACTACACAACATTACATTTAATGGAGAAATATTGAATGTTTCTCCACCCCCCACCACTGCCGCTCCCATACTGGGAAGAAAGCAAGGATTTTTTTTTTGTCATTACTTCTTAAACATTCTACTGAAGATCATGGTGCAGTAAGGAAATAGAAAGAAATAAAAGGCATATATAATGGGACACAGAAACAAAACAGTGCTAACAATCGTTGAAGAAAGACCTAAATGGATGGAGATATATGCCATTTTTATTGCAGCAAAACAGCAGCATTTTGTGTAGCTTTGGACAATTTGATTCTAAAATACCTGTAGAAAAGCAAAGGATCTAGAAAGCTACTGGAAAAAATTTAAAAAAGAAAAACAATATTAAAGGACTAATGCTAATTGATATTTAGAATGTTTATCAAGCCAAAGAGGGTAGAATTGACTAATATTCCAGAAAAATAGACCAATGGAATATAATGGAGACTTTAGCAATAGAGCTATATAAATACAGAAAAATAATTTTTGATAAAGTTATAAAAGCAATTTATTAGGGAAAATCGCTTTGCCAAGATATGACTGTAAAAACTGTGTATCTGTATGAAAAAAATTAAACTTGAACTATACCTCAAACTTTACATAAAAATTAATCCCAATTTGAGCATAGACTTATATAAAAATATGTGTGTAAAATATTTGAGAGAAAATATAGGACAAAATCTGTGTGACTTTGGGTTAGCCAAATAATTTTTTTGATGGCAACAAAAATATAACCTGCAAAGAAAAAATTCATAAATTGGACTTTGTCAAAACTGAAAACTTCTGCTCTGTGAAAAATACAGTTTAAAAGGATGAAAAGACAAGTCACTGAACTGGGGAACAAACTTGTAAATCACATTTCTCGTGATGACCTTTTATCCAAAATATATCAAGGACAATTAAAAATAAACAAATCACCTGATTTAAAAATAGGTATTTTAGACACATTCTCAATTAAAGTATAGTTAATAAACATATGAAAAACTGTCAATGTCACTACGTAGAAAGACACGCAAAGTGAAACTGTTGCAACACGCTGCTTGGTTGGAGTGTCACTTTGTAGAGCCACTTTGAAAAAACAGTTGGCCAGTTACCTATAAAGTGAAGCAGACCCTCACTGGCAGTAGTCCTTCTCGATCTTTATCCAGAAGAAATGGAAACTTATCTTTACTCAAAAACCTTACCTGGAGTGTTCACTCCAGAAATGTTTTTGTATGTTCTGAAAGTTAGAAACAACCCAGATGTTTTTCAGACTGAATGGGTAAACAAATTATGGTGCACCCGTACAAGAGAGTCCTTATTCAGCAGTACAAAGACAGAACTGTTGATTCATTCAACAATGTGGATAAAGATGAAATGCATCTACTACTAAGTGAAAGGAGCCAGATCCAAGAGGTTTTATCGTCTGTGATTCCATTTATGTGACAGTCAGGGAGAAGTGGGACTGTAGTTGTGGAAAACAGGTCAACATTTGCCAGGGCTTGAGGGTTGGGGTCACTGTTGACTGTAAACGGTAAGTATGGAAGAATTTTTGGATGATGGAAGTCTTCTATAAGGAAATGTGGTATTAGATACCATACTTAAAACTCATACAACTATACACCACAAAGAGCATATTTTACCACTCGTAATTTTAATTGGACAAAATCAGCTGCAATGTAGGGAGAACCCAACAGGGAACATAGATAGCAAACCAATTTGTCCAAATTACAACTGAACCACATTGAAGTGGTTTGGGAGAAGGGACATGCTGAACTTTGGAAAACAGTGTCTGGCTGAGTGATGTAAAGACAAAAGATGAAAAGAACTCAGTGTTTTCTTGTTGGCCAATTGCATTTCACAGGGCTATGATTTAGCAGGTTTTAATCAACATATATATGTAGGATTGAACAAATACACACATATATTTTAGATTTTGATAGTCATGGTTTTTATGGTATGAGAAGTTATCAATAGAAGGCTAAATTTTTTTACTGTTTATTATTTTATTTTTAAATATATTTTATTGATTATGCCATTACAGTTGTTCTATTCCCCCCCCTTCATTCTCCTCCACTGTGCACACCTTCTCCCCAACCATTCCTCCCCTTTAGTTTATGCCCACATGTCTCAAGTTCTTTAGATTCTATATTTCCCCTACTATTCTTGCCCTACCCCCTGTCTATTTTCTGCCTACTATCTATGCTACTTACTTTCTGTACCTTCTCCCCATTTCCCCTCCTCCCACTCCCCTGTTGCTAACCCTCCATGTGATCTTCATTTCTATGGTTCCACTCCTGATCTAGCTGTCCTCTTAGTTTGCTTTTGTTTTAGGTGTGGTTGTTAATAACTGTGAGTTTGCTGTCCTTTCACTGTTCGTATTTTTTATCTTCTTTTTCTTAGATAAGTCCCTTTAACATTTCATATAATAAGGGCTTGGTGATGATAAACTCCTTGAATTTGATCTTATCTGAGAAGCACTTTATCTGCCCTTCCATTCTAAATGAAAGCTTTGCTGGATAGAACAATTTTGGATGTAGGTCTTTGGATTTCATGACTTGGAATACTTCTTTCCAGCTCCTTCTTGCCTGTAAGGTCTCTTTTGAGAAATCTACTGACAGTCTGATGGGAAGTCCTTTGTAGGTGACTGTCCCCTTATCTCTTGCTGCTTCTAGAATTCTCTCCATTTTAATCTTGGCTAATGTAATTATGATGTGCCTTGGTGTGTTCCTCCTTGGGTCCAACTTTTTTGGGACTCTCTGAGCTTCTTGGATTTCCTGGAAGTCTATTTCCTTTGCCAGATCAGGGAAGTTCTCCTTTACTATTTGTTCAAATAAGTTTTCCACTTGTTGCTGTTCCTCTTCCCCTTCTGGTACCCCTATAATTCAGATGTTGAAGCGTTTAAATATGTCCTAGAGGTTCCTAAGCCTCTCCTCATTTTCTTGAATTTTTGTTTCTTCATATTTTTCTGTTTGGTCATTTATTTCTTCCTTCTGGTCCACTCCCTTGATTTGAGTCCCAGTTTCCTTTCTGAAAGGAAACCAAACTATTGGTTTCCTGTGCATTTCCCTTCATTTCCATTAGTTTAGCCTTCATTTGTTCCTCTAATTTGTGACTAAAATCGACCAGTTCTGTGAGCATCCTGATCACCAATGTTTTGAACTGTGCATCTGAGAGGTTCGCTATTTCTTGTTTGCTTAGTGTTGTCGGCTCTGGGGCTTTGAGTTCTTCTTGAGCCATATTTTGGTCTGTTCACACCTGATATGTATTAGGAGTGGAGCCCTAGGTGTTCAGCAGGGCAGGGCAACTCAGTTGCTGGGTTGTGACGATGTATGTGGGGGCGGGGTCCAAGAGGGGCAATGATGGTCCCCTCTGCTGCTTCCCACCACTGGGGCCTGCGTGGTCTGTTTCACTGCTCACTCCTTCACTGGTTTATCTGCACACGAATGTGTGACCGCGGTCAGCCAGCTGCCTTATGCCCTCCCTGGGTCCCCCTGTTGCTACCCCGCACCTGGGATCTGCCCACAGCTGCCTGCGTGCCTGGCTTAGGAGATCTTTCCTGCCCATCCCTGCTCCGCTGCTGGCTCTGCCCCTTTTACTGGTCCGGCTGAAAGGTTCATTGTTGTCGGTATCAGATTTCCGTATAGTTCAATTTTCTGTGTTTTGGCTGCGGTTTTGTTACTGCAACTTTGTTGACTTTAAACTTGGTTGTGTGAGGAGGCAGTGTTTCCACCTCCGCCTCCATCTTAGCGGAAGTCCAGAAGGCTAAACTTTTGATACTGGTGGGCTGAAGGTATCAATATGAAGATAGATGTGTGTGTTTGTGAGGGAATGGTAGTTAGACACATCCATACATACAGATATACATATAGAGTAGGTGTGTGCAGAGGTATGGGTTAGTATATGGACATAACTCTTGGCTTTGTCATCTGAAAGAGCGGTGAGCAGTTACTCCCTTGGAACACTGAGCACATCTAGCATCCAGACCTTGGTGTAAATACCATTTTTAATTAAGGGAATCGGGGTCTTTGGAGAAGTAGTTAATTCCAGGGAGGGCTGGGGCAGAGGGAAATACAGTAGACAATTTACCACACTGAAGAGTTCACTACACCTGTTATAAAATTGGTTTCTCCATCAAATTCTAGACTGCACAGATTTTCTTTTACATACTTTCTAAATCACAAAAACAATGAGGAAAATAAAGTAAATGAACCTAGATCATAAAGGAGCACTCCGGTATCTTTTAGGAGAGACTGGCCCCCGTGTTTCCCATTGCTACATGTAGCCCTGTGATTCCAAGAAGAAGTTTCTTGTTTAAGAAACTTTCTTTATTTAAGACTTGCTTCCCTCTGCTAAGTAACTAGAACCATTTTCATGTCTGAAACATTTAAATTACTTCAAATCTGTATTACAAATAAAAAGGCCAAGTTCACTAAGTCGTGAAATCAGGAACACTCAGTATCTTGAAGGACGAGGTGACCCGTCCATACACAGTCACGCTCTTATTCAGTGTCTGCAAGGAAACCAAGTCAGCGCTGTAGGAGAGTGAGTGTGGAGGAGCTGCTGCTGATCATTAAGTTGTTAACGGTTCAGTTGTAACTTCGGTTGCACAAAAAGTTCTCATTTCAAAACCAATAATTAACCCATCACTGAGGGTTCATAAATCTACCATTTTGGGCTTTGAAGGGACTGCTACAGTCACCTCTAATATTCACTGTTTATATACAGTCCACATGTTTGATTGTACACCTAGCAGTCAGCACAGCAGGCATAAAATGTACCAGAAGTTATGTGTGTCCCAGGTACAAATGCCTCTGTCTTTTAGTGCCTTTGTCTGTTTTCTTATCCACCATTTAAAACAATGACATTTTGAAACTGGTGGCTGCATGAAAGCTTAGAAGAATGTGTACATACATGTAATATTTCTAAAGAATTGAACAATGATTCAAAATTACTGTTAGGATGGCAACAAGATAAGAATCATCTGACTATGAAATACAATATGAATGTTACATTTTTAACACCATTACTAATACACATTACTTAGGACAATGTGCCTGCTGGGGTTAAAGTGCTTTTATATGATATTTGAAAAGATATTTATGCAATTATTAGAGATATGATGATAAAATACATTGAATTATTCTGTTGCTTAATTACAAATTGTGACAAAATAAAGACGTCAAGCCACTCATAGCAGGCTATGAGTGAAGCTGATTCCACTGTATCCATAATAGGAGTATGTAAAACACATTATCTTATGTACAATAGCCTATAATTACTTTTATGTTTTGTGCATTATAGCTTGTCATGGTCTGTTAACTTTTTTTTCTGGTTCCTTTCAGCATAATTGCCAGAATGTCTGAAGGACATAAATAAAAGTGTAATTGAGAAAGAATATATTCATAACTACATATTGTGCTAAGACGGGATTCAGGTAAAAAATGGGTCTCGAGAAATAGTTTTTTCTCCTGGAATATAATGGCTTCTGTGTTTCTTCTTTCTCTCTCTTTTCCCTTTATTTTTATTGTTGACGCTGTTACAGATGTCCTCGTTTCCCCGGCTTTGCCCTCCTCCTCCCAACCTCCACTTCCCCTTCCCTCTGGCCACCACCACACTCTTGTCTGTGTCCATGGATTATATATCTATATGTATATGTTCTTTGGCTAATAATCCCTTTACCTTCTTTCATCCAGTCCCCCTTCCCGTACCCGCTCTGACCTCTGTCAGTCTGTTCCATGTGTCCATGCCTCTGTTTCTCTTTTGTTCAGAGGTTTATTTTGTTCGTTAGATTCCACGTATAAGTGAGATCATATGGTATTTGTTTTCTCTAAGTGGCTTATTTTATTTCACCAGAACACAGACTCATCTATACTAGCTGTTTAAATTTGTAAAAGTGCTCTGTGATATTAAATCTTATGAGGAAGTCCAAGCAGGTACTGTTAATACCTTGCTCTTGGTTTAAGACCAAACCCTCTGAAAAACATTTGAGCCAATGTAGGGAATAAAAAGCAGGTACTTTTTTATATTTAAAAAATTGGTCTTTTCTATGCCTCATCTGACAAAGGCAGGTATACAACCTATAGCAATTTTAAGGCTCCTTGGACACAATCCGAAAGAGGCTGAGGCAGGGAGATTGACAGCATAAACTCTGAAGTACTTTAAAAAATTCCTGTAGTTCTTTCCTTTTTGGTGACTCAGACTGAGTCCCTCCTGATTCCAGGGGTCTCTGACCTGTGAAAATGCTATTTTCACACCCATTTTACAGGTAGGAGAATTGAGACAAAGTATTAAGTAAATTGTCCTCAGTAATATGGATTCTATTGGGTAAACCAGGCTCTGCCTGTGTGTTTACTACTTTACAGTCATGCTTGCCAGCCTTTACATTAAAAGCAATCTGCAGCTAGTAGATTTATATAAATTTAACAACTTGCTTATATAACACTTGAAGGAAAAAGTTAGTACTTTTAATTTTTCCAGTTCAATGTAGATTAGTTCAAAAGAGGCTTTAGTAAGAGTTGAAGCCATAACCATTTGTTGAATCAAAGTATGTAAAGTTCAGACAATGTAGTCCTGTGATAGTAAAAAGCAATCTAAAGTATGAGTAACCTTTTATTAATATTTGTTCAGTAAGTCATATTGCAGATAAACAGTCAAAGTCTGATTTGTCAGATGGATTTTTTCCTCTCAGGAATACCTTTCAGTAGGAAAAGCCTGCTTTAAAAAATTTTTTACCTACTCAACAGCCTCTGCTCCCATGGGAGGTCTCCTCAGTCACAGTCCCTCCTGGATAGAATGCCCGGAATTTGTTCCTGATTTTCTCAGTGTTCTCCCTTCATGACACGTAATTCACCCCTGAGCACCAATGCAGGTATTCCATACCAGGTGGGCCAAAATGCAGGACGTCCTGTAGCCCACACTGGACATGGCCCGGATTGCTGTTGCCTGACTTTGTTACTCTTGAACCATTTGGGGGGGCAAGATTGTTAAGTAAGAGCATCTTTGTAAAGACACTGCTGCTAATTTTATATCTTGTAATTAAGTTCACAAAATAATGTATTTTTTGCCTCAGAATTTGAAGTCAGGATAATCATTATATTGAGGCACTTTTATCTTGTTTATTTTTGTGGGAGAAACGATCTTGGAGTTTGGAAGGACCCTACTTCACCACTGCCTGGCTTTTCAGTCCTGGGGAAAGTATTTAACTGCTCTACACCTCAGAATATTCATGTGGAAAATGGAGGCAGTAAGACCTTCCTTGAAGGTTGTCAAGACTAAAAATATATGGAAAACCACCGAGTAGAATATCTAGTGTCTCCAAGAAGAATTTCCAAACCTTTTCATGCTAAGTGGTGTTCTTGTAAAAAGATTTGCTTTGACTATTAAATTAGACAAGGTATGCAAAGCTCAGGGTATGAAAACACAGGGTATTTCCATAATTGTTTCTCTACTTTAAGTGTAATGTATATGTTAAGTGTGAAATATGATACAAATAGGTTATATTGCTTGTAATACTCCTATGATTAATACTTTCCTATCAGTTCATGAGTATGATAGAAATAAGAAAGTTGTCAACAAGATAGGAAAAGGAATAGGATTAAAGTTTACTTAGAGGCAAAAACAAAAGGTCTAATCAAATAAATTAAACTATAGTAAATAAAATGCTACTATACAAAAAACTGGGGGTGAGCTGGTGACTAACAGGACAAAAATAGCCAATAATTTCATTAGAAGAACAGGACATATATTTGAAAGAAGCATTCTATTTTAGCTTGAATTACAATCACACAGAGATGCCTGGGTTTGGATTCTCACCTGGGTTTTTATTTATTTTTTTTAACACTCTACAGTGCAGTTTCCTCCATCTAAGAGGGGTACTGTCTTCCTGAATGGTGATTTATATCTGAGTAATTAATAAATCAAAACAGTTCCAGGCTTACCATATCATTTAATTAAATCTTGCTTTCAATAGAGAATCTTACAGTAAAAGAATCTTACAAGCACATGAGTACAATACACTTATGAATCAAAGGTATATTTATCTTCTTAGAGTAACTAACCCATTTAAACTGCCTTAATCATTGAGGGCCATCAAACTTCATGTTTCTAGAAAGTTACTTTAAAGCATTGTGTATGCTTATTTCTTGTGGAAATGTAACTGCTTTTTTAGGATTCTTGCCTCCTAGTTGAGTTTTTAAATTTTTCTATTTTTAGTTTTGTAACAAAGTAATAAATTACATCGGTGGCTCTCAAGAGTGGTCATGCATATGTCAAGCATATAAAGTCAGATGTCACACATTTAAATCAGAACTACTGAGTAGAGGGCCAGGCCTCTATTTGTTAACCAGCAGCCCAGTCGATTATCACACACATTATAATATGCGAACTTGTGCTTTCTTGCCTGTGCCAGAACAAGTTTTTTGTCTGAGGATGCTGGACCCAAAATGAAGATTAACCGGAAACATTTGCCTTCAAATATTGGTCTCTCTAATACCAAATTCTAACCACTTGGATGTGTCTTGAGATAATAAATAATTGCTTTAAAATATGATAACACTGATTATGTAAAACCATTCTATCATCAAAACTTGCAGAAATAATACATAAGAAATTTTTATCTGATATAGATGACTAAAACACTTAAAATGAATTTTAGTTATATTTAAATGCAGCTCTTTAACCTCTGACATTCTTTATCTGTTTCAGAAGTACAGCAAATAATTATGATTCTTTAAAATCTTATCATTGCAACTTTTAATAATCCCTGGAGTATCATTTAAATATTCTCTACTTGTTTTTTGATAAATTAGCATATACATGTTAATGTAATTTGTAAGATATAGCGCAAATAATATAATATTAATTATTTCCAAATAATTGTGCTTGAATAAATATAAATGGAGAAAACTATGTGGCTTTTTACAAATTAAACAATTTACTGGCCTAAATTACCTAATAAGTTTTATTTCCCTGTACTGTAATGTAACTACCTCAAAATTAACAAAACAATAACGAGAAGTTTCAACTGCCAACAAGATCCTAAAATCTCAAGGTGAAATAAAGATTCTAAAGACAACGGTGATGGAAAGTAGTCACATTTTAGGTCTCATCTAATTTTGAATTTGAAAAACAAAATAAGTAAATTAAAATCCAGGCAGTCCAGTAATCATTACTTTGTAAATAAGTAAATAATCTTGTTTTGTGCCAAAGTTTAACCAAATAATTATGTTGTAGTTTTTTTGGTATAAAGTAAAAAGCTTTCTGAAAGCATTTTTCATACAGATTTCTGAAAAAATTATACAGGCCACACTAAGGTGTAATTTCTAAGGTCATGTGAATTGGATATCTTTTCATACAACGTATATTTGGATGAGTCGGTGTCTGTGTCAGTTCCTCAAAGGTTTGTGGACCATTAGAATAGTTGGATCAACACGATTCAGACAAGGGAAAAAAGGAAGTGACCAACCTGAGTTATATACTGCTTAAATTCAACAGACAATTATTTAAAAATAACCTGTATTTTCGGAAGAGGTCATGACTTTAAAAATTAACAATCATGTTTATTTTCAGTTTCTGATAACAAGAAATATGGAGGCAAAATGTTTTATTAGAATTTACAGTTATAATTCTAATTCTTACAGTTAGAATTATGAAAGGAAGTGTAACTAAATTGCATCTATGGAATAATATGTTACTTCAATATTAGCATGGATTTGAGGTTTAATAATATTAACTTTGTTTAATAGTTATATTGAGCCCCTACTAATTAAAAATTTAATAAGATAAATTAAAACACCAATATTCCTGTTAAAAATGGCAAGTACCACAAATGAAATTTTATGTTTTAAATCTCAAAAGACTAGAAAGTTTTACGGAAAAAGCTATTATACTTACATAGTCTCCACAAAACATTTTGGTGATAGTGGCTAACTTCAGAGTACGTCAGATTTTTAGAAGGTGATCAGCTGTACAGACTTGTTTCCCTGTGTAGCTAGAAAGAACTGATGTTCACTGTTCAATCAAGTTTAAACATGTCTGCCTTTCACTCTGGTCTTTCGGGCAGGAAAATGCAGGGTCAATTCTGGATATAGCGTGTCTCGAGATACTATATCTATGCTGAGCTATCAGTCCTAGGTGACTAGGCAGAATTGTTGCACAAAATAAATAGAACCAGTAGCCTAACCCCTGGTCCTGTGTTGATTTAAAAAACATAAGTTAGCCAATCAATGAAAGAAGTATAATCTTTTGAGAAAACCAATGACTTATGGAAAAGGTCATTAATCATAAAGTTAATCATTTATTTTCTGCTTTATCATTTTTAACATCCAGACTTTGGGGAACTTATACCCCTACCTTCATTTTTTTAAATTGCTAGCTTCTCTGTGTGTCTGTAGCATTTAAAAAATAGTTTTGATGATTATATAGCTAGTTGTGTTAAAAAATAGTGTATTTAGGACAGAATTAACCAGAAATAAAAGTCTTTGAAGAAATTATATATTGACCATTATTTTCATACTTTCTATACACTTGATTTTAATACTTAACTTTATTACATTTTAAGGAAACATTTAAAAATACTTTAAAGTCCCATATATTGTTTGGAAATATCTATCACTAAACATTTCATACATTATTCCAGAAATCAAAATAAATATACATGATGCCACTTTACAGTCACTAACCATTGAGTGAATAGTACAGTGTTCATTTAGTCTCTAAAAACTGAAAATATTTGGAAGACAAATTAGGGAGAAGTACGTCTTCAAAGAACAGAAGATTGCAATAGTAAGTACCCACTGATCAGCAGTCATGACTAGGGCTGCTTCCCCCCATATAAATCCGGTATTAAATATAAATTAAAATGATTAAACCAGATATCTTCACGTAGTATATACTATGAGCAGAAAAACATGTGATTTCTGCAGCATTCAGTTCATTAGAGGATCTGATGGACTTAACAGTGTACTTGTTACTGGGGAAGATGTAAGGCATGGCCGCTTTTAAAGAAGTTATCATCAACTAAGTCAGCCGTGTACATGCGTGTTTCTGTCTTTGTGAGTGTCTGAATCTGTGCGTACATTTAAACAGCATAGTATTACTAAGTGAATAGGTTACACTTAGGTGTTTAGGATTTAGAACAAATTAAAAACAAAGGAAAATGAGGTTTTGAACTAAAGCTATCTATTATTTTCTTTTTTATAATTCAAAGGTGGTGTGGTTTGTGGCTTTAATTATAGACTAAATGTGTCAACACAAATTGAAAATTGTTGAGATAGTTGAGGCAAACATATTTTCCTTAATATTATCAGATTTAATCATATGAGATTTGATTATGTTTCTTAATTTTCCTCCAGACAATGATTACTCAGTGTTTATTTTTATTCACCATTGTTTTAGTGACACTGCCTCCCTGAACACTACACATTACTTAAAACAACAGGCATGAGAAAGGAAGCTCTGGAAAGGACAAGTTTCTCTTCAGCTTGACAGTGGTCTTCAAAATGTTGGCACTAATATTCCCTAAAATTTTTTGAAAAACTATGCACTTTTAAATTTCTGTGTAAAGTCTTCATAGAAATATTTCCATTCAAGATTAGATACCTGCAATTAATTTCTTTACTTTACTAAAAGCATCCAATGGAATCCAAATACCACACCAATACAGTACCCACATCATTCATCTAGAAAAACATGCAATAAGCCCTTAGTTGACTGTTGAGTATTTTACATCATTTCTCTATCTCTCAGAATAAATTTGACATTCTTCCCTTATGTTTGAATATCTTTTTGGAGGGTTCACCTTATCATTTACTGTATTTTGCTGTGTATAATGCACATATTTTTGCCCAAATTTTTGAGTGAAAAATAAGGATGCACATTATACATGGGTATAATAATTACATACCATGGCTATACTAATGTGCAAAAATGGCAAAATAGTGGGTACACATTGTACATGGCAAATTATGGTGTTTATAAATTATATGTGTATATTTTTTTCTGTAATTTTGCCTGCAAAGGTTTCCATATTCAATTAAATCTGGGAACAAATGGCTCTAGCTCTTTTCTAGTAATCTTTGTTATTTTCATAAACAACTTTAATACAAATTATCTGTGGTCATCTACATCCTCTTACAGTGTATTATTCAGTATATTTTGAAGATCTATTTCTCTATCTGTGAAACTAAAATCACAACCACGACTCAGAACATTCCCATCACCCATATTGTCAGCTTTTCTCATAGTTGTTTCCCTCCCCATTCATCTTTTCTCCCAATCACTCAGCTGTGTTCTTCAACTGTAGGTTAGTTTACTTTACCTAGAACTTCATTTAAATGGAATTATATGATACGTACTTTTGTATGTCTGGATTTTTTTGAGCATGATACTTGTGAGATTCATTTATGTTGTATATATAAAATAGTGTTCATTCCTTTTTTAATAGTTCATTTTTATTCAAAATTTTCCATCACCATTTATCCCCCTTATATTCTCTTCCAGCGTCACCCCTCCCTCTCCCCCACTGCAAGCACCACACTGTTGTCCATGAATTTTTTCCTTTTTGCTCAAACCCTCCATCTCTCAAGCCCTCCCCAAGCTGTCAGCCTGCTCTCTATTTATGTGTCTGTCTCTGTTTAGCTTGTTAGTTCAATTTGTTCATTACATTCCACATATGAGTGAAATCATACGGTAGTTGTCTTTCTCTGGCTGGCTTATTTCACTTAGTATAATGTTCTCTAGGTTCATCCATGCTGTTGCGAAGAGTAATTTTTTTTTTTTTGGCTGAGTAGTATATGATCATATAAATGTACCATAGCTGTTTTACCCACTCATCTACTGATGAACACATTGGGATGCTTCCAGATCCTGGCTATCATAAATAATGCTGCAGTGAACATAAGGGTGCATATATTTTTTCAAATTAGTGTTTCAGGTTTCTTCAAATAAATTCCCAGAAGTAGAATTGCTGGGCATTATCTAAAATTTATAAAGAACTTATAAAACTCAACATCAAAAAACAAACTATCCAAATAAAAAAATGGGCAAAGGACCTGAATAGAGATTTTTCCAGAGGACATGCAGATGGCAAGTAGACATATAAAAATATACTCAGCATCACTAATCATCAGAGAAATGCAAATTAAAACCACAATGAGATACTGCCTCACACCTGTTAGAATGGCTATCATCAATAAATCAGAAAACAAGTGTTCATGAGGATGTGGACAAAGGGGAACCTGTCTGCACTGTTTTTGAGAATGCAGATTGGTGCAGTCACTGTGAAAAGTAGTATGGAGTCACCTCAAAAAACAAAAAACAGAATTCCTTTTATTGATGAGTGATTCTATTACATTGATATACTGCGTATTATTTACACATTTTCCTGTTCATCTTTTATAAAGATGCTTTTATGCCAATACTTGATATTATCATTCTTTAAATTGTAGTCATCTAATTGTGCAGTTGTATCACATTGTGCTTCTAATTTGCAATTCCTTTGTAAATAAGTCTTTAGAGTATCTTTTTTATGTTAAATGGACATTTTTACATCTTCTCGTGGAAATTGTTCAAATTCTTTATCCATTTTCCAGCTGAGTTGATGGTTTTAGTATTGAGTTTTAAGGAATCTTGTACATTCTAGATAAAAATTCTTTGGCAACTTTGATTTACAAATGCTTGCTCTCAGCGTGAACCTTGTCTTTTCAATTTGGAAATGGTGTCTTATGAATAGGAAAAGTTTTTTTATTTTTAATTAATAATTGGGCACAATCCAATTAATAATGTCTAACTTTGTTATTTGTGTAGTCTAAATTTTTTGTCCACTCCAATATTATGATATTTCTTCCAGAAGTTTGCAGTTATATCTTTTTCAAGACATATATATGATCAATACTTGTATATTGTATGAAATAAAGTAACAGTAATGTTTCATTTTTTTCCCCATAGGGAAACTCAGTTGTAAAACCGTTTGTTTAAAAGATTTTCTTTTCTCCATTGATTTATCCTGGCACTTCAGTCAAAAGTCTCTTTATTATGTCTGCTTGGCTCTGCTGCTGGACTGTACATCACCCTCCATTGATCTGAGCGTCTTCCCTTTCACACCGTCTTAATTCATAGCTGTGGCTTTGCACTGCATGTGGAAATCAAGCAATGGGAGCTCTCCGGCTTCATTCATCTCCCCCTCCTCCTGTTTTTAATTGCTTGGGCTCCTGTAGGTGATTTTTATTATTTTATGAGTTTTAAACAGCTTGTCCATTTCTTTTAAATAGCCTGCTGTAAGCTTCATTGGGATATCATAGAATTTGCATATAGATTCATTTGGAGGAAAAATGATTTTTAAACAACAGGTAATCTGATTTGTGGACATGATGCATTCCTTAATTTATTGAAGTCTTTTTACTTTTGTGAATATTTTGGGGGTTTTTTGATGCATTTTATTTATTTGTTTGTCTATTTGTTTATTTATTTTATTGTTCAATTACAGTTGTCTCCATTTATTTTAATTTTATCTGAAATACCCCACTTTTCTGATTCCTTTGAAAATCATATTATATTTGTGGTTTTCATTTTACCATTATTTTGTGCTAATAAATGGGTATGCTGTTGATTTCTATACATTCACATCCTATACTAAAATCCTTTACTACTTTTGTCTAACCTGAATTATCAGCAAGTCCTGTTGATTTTATCTTTATAATGTAACTCAAATAGGATCACTTTTTGCCTGATCCATCCCACCTACCTTAATTCAAGCTGAAGAGACAGCACATTCCTCCTCTGAATGCTCCTTTGACAACTTGCTCTCCTATGTAGGTTCTGTTCTGCACACAGGAGCCAAAGTAAATCAGACTTGCCATTCATCTCTTTAAAACCCTTCAGTAATTTCTGACAACTCTGCAAATAAAAACAAAACTTCTCCCCAACTCATACAAGGCTTTACATGATTTTGTCCATGAAAACTTTCTGTCTTCTTCTCCAACCTCTCTTCCCGTGGCTGATTCTACGCCAAACTAAATATCATCTTCTTGGTGTTTTGGAGACTTAGCTTGCTTCTTACTCAAAATCACAGCACTTGACATTAAACTTGATCTTCATTCATGTAGACCCCAACCCCCATGTTTTGTTTGGTAAGGATGGCTCTTTCTTCTCATATAGAACTGTGCTGAAATATTGCTTCTTTACTATGTCACACCGTTTTTAATAGATCCTTCTGCTTGCATCACTGTCTCTACTCTTATTCTGTTTTTAATTTATTTCTTCAGTAATGAAAATTATATTTTCCTTTATTTTTTAAAAATGTATTTCTACCACTGGAATAAGCACTAAAAGGATAGAAAATTTCTTGGTCTCGTTCTCTAATATACTTATGGTAAATAAAATCATGTATAAAATATAAAAGTATCTAACAAATATTTTTTGAATGAATGAATTACTGTATTTTTCAGATAATAAGACATACCTAGGTTTCAGAGGAGGAAAATAGGAAAAAAATTTTGAAGCAAAAAATGTGGTAAAATATTTAATAACATAAATAACATAATATTTCCCCAATGTAAATATAAACAGAACTCAACAGCAGCATTAACAACCATTATTCCTCCAAAATTTGTGGGGGGGGGGAGTGTGTTTTATAGTCTGAAAATACGGTAGATTTTTAAGAATTTGGAACCGAGGTCAAGAAAGTAAATAGTGTTGGTGGGGCCATTAGACTTTCCTTACTGACCATCTTCTGTGGCAGTTCTAACCTCTGATGTACATATAGTTTATCTCTTACTTTAAGGAGAAAAGTTATATGTCACCTAGGTCCACGGTTTTTTTTTTCTTTGAATTTCTTTATCCAGAACTTTATTTTTTTTATTTTTATTTTTTAAAAGTATTTCTTTCTTTATTTTTAGAGAGCGCGGAAGGGAGGGAGGAAGAGAGGAAGAGAAACTTGGATGTTTGTGAGAGATACACCAATAGGTTGCCTCTTGCATGCCTTGAACTGGGGACCTGGCCTGCAACCCAGGCAAGTGCCCTGACTTGGAATCAAACTGGTTACCTTTCGGTTTGCAGGCTGGTGCTCAATCCACTGAGCCACACCAGCCAGGGCTGGAAGTCTTTTATTTTCATTGTACTTGCTCTATTAGAGGTAATTTTGTCAACTCAATCCCTTTTCTTCTCATCCCTTTATTTGGTGTCTGTCTAGTATGTATGATATGTATAGTTTTGGATAAGTAGAGGTGACATAGTACTTTCATCATGCTCGTCCAGTGGCTCTGGAGGCCTCTCAAATCCTGACTGTGCCATGGTAAAAATGTGAAGTAATTCACTGCATGATGACTATAGGAACTGGTCAGATGTGCATTAAACATAACCCCATAACTATACTGGCTCTGCTTTTGCTTCTCAATATTAAATGTCCAAATTAATTTAATATTGAGGGGTCAAGCACTATTATTTATTTCCTTCAAAGAGACATAATGATGTTTCTCTTCAAGGATATAGCATTCTGAAGATTCAGGCCAGTCAATCCTAGAAAAAGACTACCCTCTAGGACTACCCTTGGATTACCTATGACATTATAGCAGTTTAGTGCATATCTGCCTACTGAATACTGCCTTCATCATTTATACACCTGGCTCCCAGTAGGTAATCAATAAATATGATGAATGGTCTACAGTTGCTAGACTGAAGCCATGACATGCTCATGTAATAGCTTCTATTATTTTTCTTTAAAAATATTTTTACAGATTTTATTTTTATTTTTTTTTTAATTTATTTACCTTTAGAGGGGAAAGGAAGGAGAGAAGGAGAGAAATATCAATGTATGGTTGCCTCTCGTGAGTCCCCTGCTGGGAACTGGCCCGCAACCCGGGCATGTGCCCTGACTGGGAGTCGAATCACGATCGTGTGATTCACAGGCCAGAGCTCAATCCATTGAGCTACACCAGCCAGGGCATATCCAGAACTTTAAAACACTTTATCATTGGTCATTCGAGCTAGCAATCTCCATAACTCACTCTTTGTATTTTTCAAGATATTTCTAAAACAAAAGAGAAAAAAATGATCTTTTCTGAATATTGCTTATCACTTACAATAAATTTTTGTTTTACACATCACACTCATCCTACTCAGAATACCACTCTCAATTTTTATACATTGACAAAATCAATGTTAAAATTTAAGGCAATTTTTTTTTCAGATAAATCCACATTCAGTGTACATTGATCCATGTCACAGATTGATGAACAAAACATGATTTTAAAATCATTTTTACCTCTGTACTTTGGATATATTATCATGTTCTAAAGTCCATTTAAGGCTCACTCTAATTGATAACTTGCACTGACACTTCTTCCCATTTTGTAACAATAGAATTCATGAATAAAAAGAACCATTTTTTAATTATTCTTCAAATTAGAGGTCCAAATCCTTATAAAAGAAATTTAATTAAAAGTCAAAGAAAAAAGTCACATACTGTAAAATTATTTTTATTACTTTGAAAATTAGATTCTATCACCGTTATGTATATTAATTTGAAACAAAATTCACATTCCTGGAATAATATTTTTATTTATTTTGTAGAGATGAGAAGTTAGAGAATCACATCCTTAAAGATGACATATTTGAGCTGCCAAATTGGCTTCATCTGAAATTATTATTAAGATCAGAGTATATTAAAGAGTAATGTCAAGTATTTGATATTTGAATATCAAATGTTCAAATGTGTCATATTTACCTTTTAGTTTATACATTTTTTCTTTTGATATAAACTACATGTGATACATTTTAGCCATATTTGATATTTTTGACCTAGTAATAGGGAGGAGCATATTTTCTTATGGAGTTAATGTGGCAAAATTAGAGCCTTAACTGGATTAAACTTTTCTTGAGATCAGTAAATAAAGCTCATATAATATGAGAATATTCTGTTTTATATATATATATATATATATATATATATATATATATATATGCTAATCTTATCCATTGAAATGTGTAATGTTTTAGGTAAAATAAATTTTGTCATGTAACTATGAAGTAATTAAAAATAAACATTAGAATTTATATATCCAAGTGTGTGTAGTCCCTTACCTTTGGAGGTTATATATTTTCAGTGATAATAATGCCATTATTTAAGTGAGAATTTTGTAAGCACCTAATATACCAGCTCTGTTCTAAATTCTTTAAATGATTTAATTTATTCCTCAAAACAACTTTATGAAGTATTATTACTCCATAATGTAAATGGGGGACTGCATGGATTGAAGATTAGATTCAGGTCATTAGAATCACTCATAATACTTCACAGAGCATCCTTGTGTGAGGCCCTCAGTGAATGTAAGGACACCACGGCAGGGAAAGAGAGCTCAGGCTAACAGGACATCCTTGGCAAGGTCCTTGTCACTTGCTCAAATGTGATTCATCTCCAGATTGCACTGTCATTAGTGCAGCGAATCTTGTTCTGGGCGAGCTTGCTAAGTTTCTGTTGGGGTCTTTTATGCTACTCTGATTATATGGCCAAGCCGGGCTGACTGGCCAGTAAGAACAGCTACTGGAGTTATTTTGGGAGTCATTAGGGGATTAGTTTGGAAGAGCTACATTTTGATACCCACCTCTGATTCCAAATTTCGTAATACAGCACCGCACATGGGACTCCTTTGATCTTCCAGTCTCCTTGGGCCCATTTACTGGACCATTGCAACTCTATTGGCTACTCAACAAGAATTGGCAAAGTCACTTTTTGCTATTGCCTAGTTCCTCTGATGCTGCAAGGAACGCCACTCAGTGCGGCCCATTCAGCAGATGTATCTTTTGCCTCTTTGTTAATGTAACATCATTAGCACTTCAACAGTGCAGCTGTTTCTTATGTTGAATGTGGTTTTGACTGGTTTTCTAACCTTGAGGACCATCTACAAATTATACTGCTCATTTGAACACTCTTTGATAACATGTCAGAGGGTGGGTGTGGGGGCAACTTTCTTCGCAAGTCCCCCTGTGTGCCATGGATGAGAGTAAGCATGACAGAGACATGATGTGATCTGCTTGGGGGTGGGAGAAGTGGCCACTTTCCCAGAGGAAAAAGGCCTTGAGCAGTGGCCAGTTTCTCAGGGGAAAAAGACCTTGAACCCCTTCCTCCAGGGGCTTTTGTTGGGTTGTAATACACAGGTGTACAGGGAGGCAAGGATCAAACAGTAGATAGTCTGAGTCAGAGTCTGTCAGGAACAGAGTTTTAGGGTTTCCTGCTCGAACCCTTAACATATGAATGAAAGCACTCTTAGCAGAGCAGATTTCACAGGTTTATCAGGAAGCCTTTGTGATGCCAGATTTTTCCCCAGGACACGCTCTAGCAAGGCAAGGAGCTGCACCCTTCCCCATCAGGTATTCAGGCTTAAGGGGATTAGAGCCAGGAAGTGCTTCTCCCAGAAGACATGGGGATTTGAGCTTGGTCAAAGCCAGGGGTTGAGAGTCCATTGCTCTTTGTTGCAGCCATCCCCCCCTCCCCCAGAGTCCTTCCATGAAAGCATCCCAAGTGATGGTGTCTGGCCTAGGTTGGCCCTCCTCTAAGGGGTCTTACCTGCCAAGGACTTCCAACCATGCTTTGGGGACAGGGGGGAAACTGAGGCAGTGTTTGCTACCAGACACAAGCTTCGTCTCCTGGGGCTCACCTTGCAGAGGTAGTCGCTCACTCATCCTTAAGCCACAGGGGGTAGAGAGTTACAATTCCTGGAACCCTGCAGAGCGGTCCACAACAGGTGAGGACCACCCATTGCCTCCTCATAAAACTCCACAGGAAGAGGGTTGCAGCGCCCAGAGGGATGGCAGCCTTTGTCACCTAGATGATGAGTCCTCTTAGTGCTCCGTTCTATCGTGTGTTCTTGAATATAGCATTTTCATTTCATGAAGAAATACCTCTCTCCATTTCCCTCTGTGTAGGATGATGATGTGACATTGACCAAGAGGATGGGTATCTCAGGTTTCAAAATAAATTGATGAGTTCTCATGGACATGGACAACAATGTGGTGATTGCTGGGGGTGGGGAGGGAAGTATAAGGGGACTAAATAGTAATGGAAAAAATACCATGAAGATTAAAAAATAAAGAAGAAGGAAACATTTCAATGACATTTCCCAATATCAATAACAAGCCAAGGATTGTCTTTAAATGGTGTACCTTGCAGTTATGTCAGATTTGTTTCTAGTCTAAAATATCAGCAGTTACCAGTAGATGACAGTAATGGGATTTTGGCAAATGTTCCAGCCAGCTTTTGAGGGATACTTTTCAACATGGGGGGCTTGGGTGACCCTAGAGTAGTAGGATCAGGAAGGGCTAGATGGTGCTGTAGTTGTTTAAAGATCTAAAAAAGGAAAACGATTGCTGCTGTTCAAAGTCCCCCCTCATACTGAGTTTGTCTTTCTTGTTAAATTTAAAAACGGGCTAAAAAATTCTGAGGTTGTATGATTTCTACAGAAACAAACAACCCAGTAAATTTTTATACTGCTTGCTTTGATTTTTGAGTTGGCGGTGACCTATTTTTGGTTATTTGAGAAGTTTCCTAGTCACTCTTATCTAAGCGATGTCTGTCTGTTTCACCGTTTTGGGGGAGCCCTCTCCCGTGGTTTGGCTAATCAGCTATCCGTTCAGGTCATAGGACTAGCAAGCACAATTCCATTTTAGTTTAGGATTTAGATTGAGATACAAACAGTATATTATTAATATAATAAATAACTAGACTTTTCAATTGAGTTGGCTTAAGTCTTATCTCTAAAATCAAATTATAAAGAACTCATACAACTCATTAGCAAAAATACAAACAATCCAATTTAAACATTGGCAGAGGAACTGAATAGATGCTTTCACAAAGAAGACCTATACAGATGGCCAACAGGTACCAGGAAGGATGCAACATCAGGTACAGCATCACTGATCATCAAAATGCAAATCAAAACCACGCTGATATATCATCTAATTCCTTTTAGATGGCTACCACCAAAAGATGAGAGATCCAAGTGGTGGAGAGGGTATGGAGAACAGGAATTCACTGTCAGTGGCATTATAAATTGGTGCAGCCACTATGGAAAACTGTGTGGAAGTTCCTCAAGAAATTAAAAATAGAACTACCATATGATCCAGTAACTCCACTTTTGGGTGTCTGTTCAGAAGTAATGAAAGCAGAAAAGGAAGGAATATCTGTATTCTCATGTGCATTGCAGCATTATTCATAACAGCCAAGGCTCGGAACCAACCTACCGTATTTTGCTGTGTACAATGCACTCCTGTGTATAATGCACTCCTGTGTACAGCGTGCACCCAGGTTTTTGTGAACATTCAGCACAGGGTTATTGTACCCATTATTATGTCCATGCTATGTAGTCATCATGTGCATGTATAATGTGTATCCTTTTTAAAAAATAGTTTATTTATTTATTTTCAGAGAGAAGGGAAGGGAAGGAGAGAGGGAGAGAAATATCAATGTGTGATTGCCTCTCATGAGTCCCCCACTGGGAACTGGCCTGCAACGCAGGCATGTGCCCTGACTGGGAATTGAACTGCGATCCTTTGCTTCACAGGCCCACGCTCGATCCACTGAGCTACACCAGCCAGGGCACGTATCCTTATTTTTCCCCAAAAAATGTAGGCAAAGAAGTACACATTATAAATGGCAAAATATGGTAAGCATTCATCAATGGACGAATGAATAAAGAAAATGTGATATGTACACACATATGTGTGTGTGTATAGTCTGTCCAGAGAAAGTCCAACCATTGTTAATATAACAAGAATGGTTTGTGTGACATTGATGTAACCTGGCAGCCAAGGAGAGTGGACTGTGACGACTTCACTGTACTAGTCAGTAGGGGTGGTAGAGGCCTTTGAGTGAGCATGTGGACTGTGTGGCTGTTGTGTTCAAAATGACTGAACAAGTAGCCCAATGAATCTATCAAATTTTGTGTTAAACTTGAAGGTTTTTTTCTGTGGAAACTATTTGGATGATTCAGAAGGACACAGCTATGGGGAACTGGCGATTGGCGGCTTCGTCATGACAATGCACATGCATCACATCTTGTTTAGAGTTTTTTGAGGAAACATCAAATCACCCAGGTGACTCAGCCCCCCTAAATTCCAGATTTGGTGCCCTAACACTTCTGATTTTTCCCAGAACTAAAATCACATTTGAAAGGGAAGAGATTTCAGACCATCGATGAGATTCAGGAAAATATGCAGGACAGCTGATGGCGATTGGGAGAAATGTGTGAGGTCCTAAGGTACCTACTCCGAAGAGGACTGAGACTTCATTGTCCTATGTATAACGTTTCTTTTATCTTGTATTTTATTTAATAAATGTCTCTACTTTTCATAGTACATGGCTGGATACTTTATGGACAGGCCTTTGTGTGTGTGTGTATGTGTGTGAGACATATATGTATGTATATATGTATATATACATATATATACACATACAATGGAATATACTGAGCTATGCAAAAGAACATGCTGCCATTTGTGACATGGATGGACCTTGAAGGCATTAGGTTAAGTGAAATAAGTCAAGGAAAAACAAATATTGTATGACGTCACTTATATGTGGAATGTAAAAAAGCCAAATCCGATGTCCCATAGTAGAATGGTGGTTACCAGGGCTATAAGGTAAGGGAAATGAGCAGACAGGTATTGGTCAAAGGTACAAACTTCCAGTTATAAAACAATTACGTTCTGGGTATCAAATATATAGGGAAAAGGTCTGTTTATTTCCTTAGTTGTGGCAATGACAGGAACATTTTAGTATCTTTGTGAAAACACAGTAAAAATATGTTTTTCCATATATCTCACATGAATGCAAAACGGCTTTGTATTTCTTCATGAGTAGAAATGGAACACATTAGCCACACTGGTTACAAAATTATAGTCTCCCTTAGCTTGTTACACAGTTCGAATCATTAATATCCTAGTGTGCACTATTTGTGGCATGAGATACTATTTATTAAGATTTCTGCAACCTACAGTGAATCTCCAGGATTCATCAGCTTTTCTCACAGGCCATTAAACAAGGAATTTGTGAGTATTGATATAACTGCATCTAAAAGGTTTTTAATTAAAATCAAAATTTCTTCACGTACCTTAGGTTTCCAACCCTAGTGTATCCTAATTGTTTTAAATTAGCCACTGGAGTGGGCTTAGATAATTTTAAAAGTTTCTCTTTACCATGCTCTATTAAAAGAGCGTGAAGAACAGATTTGCAGGACAACCTTTTCCTCAGTAAATTGGTAAGATAATAGTCTTCCATATGAACATTACATCTATTCTGATAATACATTCTGGTAGGATGAGAAAACCATAGAAGAGTTTTGTTAATAAATTCCTACATTTTAAGCCATGCTTTTCACCTGTATCTTCTAGAGTTTCTCACCATATCTCCTCAATATAATTATCCTGCATGTTAATGTTTTATTATCATCCTTTAGGTGACTTTGTATTGGGCATAGTGTCTAGCAATCTAAAGTTTCACCACCACCTCTGGCCATTTTCCCTGTATCGATGTAAATAACCTTGGTTGTTGGGGGTGGAGCCCAGGGACCTTGATCATCCTGTCATCCAGTCATAATCTTCTCCTCTGTTCTATGCAGTTGTAATTGACATTGACTCAGGATGATTATAAATCCCATTTTGCACAATAGATTTTTAAAAATTTATTAAGGCTAGGGAAAATTAAGCACACCTGTCACACTGCTTTGACAGTTTGAAGAACTGATAGGCAGCCAGATCCCTTTATCCTTATATCGTGGTTCACTGAAATTTTAGTGGTCATATCATCTATCTTCTCCTTTTTCATGATATTTTAATCAGCCTTTTGAACAGTTAACATTCAGTTTAATTTTTATTTTTTTTCCATTTTACCCTTTTCATTTTTATTTTCTTTCTTTTAAGCAATCCTAATCACTTTTTTTCATAACTAGCTGCATTTGCATTAATTGGCAAAGTGTCTCCACATATTTTCCCTTATCTCATTTCATCCCTATGATGAAGTTCTACTCATAGAAGAAGTTCAAGTCCCTGGAGCCTCTTATATCACAACATCAGCTATATCTTCACCAAAAGTATAGAGTTAGGAGACACCTTAGAGTGGTTGCAGCTGATGTGTTACTATTTTCCCTCAACATTTCAGTGGCCTCAGAAGAAGTATTCCACTTAGTATCTAAGGGTGGATTTGGACAGTCCTTTTCAGGGCTTGTATTACTTGTCTTTGGGTTTATAGAGTCTAACAGATTAGAAGTTTGTTCCTCTAGCTACATTTCTGCAAAGCTGCAGCGAGAGACCTGAGTGAGAAGTATCGGGCTTCTCCGTTTGACGGTATCTCATCCAAGGGAAATGGCTTCTGGACTCCCATAAGCAGCAATTGATTTCAGTAAAGCTTCAGAAGTGAGTTTGTGATCATCTACAAAACAGTGTAACTATTTAATTGAATATTCCACCGAAGTGTTCCTTGGGCCAGAAGGGGAATTTCTGCCTTCAAAATAGAAATACAAATTTTCTAGTCCCTCCCCAGACCTACTACAAGCTACACGGAAGGAACTTGTGGTTGTTGTTTGAACCAACTCTCCAAATGATTCTGTCTTCTAAAGGATGAGAACTACAGCTTTAAAGAATTATTGTGCTCTCCACAATAATTGTCTAGAAGCAGTGATTCTTAATTCAGGAGAATCCTGCTCTTTGTTTCCAATTTCTGCCATTCTACAAATGTTGAATCTCTCCTCGTAGTCTTCTTCCAATTTTGAACTTGGTCTTAGTAAAGTGGTGTGGAAGCTGTCTCGTGGCTCTGAGAACTGGAGGTTTGGCCAAGGACACACCCATTTTGGGATGAGTGAGGAACAGTGTCGGGGGCAGTACTATGAACCAGGAGTGAAGGCTGGAAATCAGCTCTGCTTCCGTGAAGTTGCTTTAGCTCTCAAGCCAAGACCTGTAAAAATGGGGCAAATGGAGTACAAGATGTTTAAACTTCCATTACTAATATTACGTGCTAGACATTCCAGCTGTTCCCTGAAGGGCTTTGATGTGCTGAATGGGAAGGCTGTTATTCATGAAAGTCCTGTCACCAAAAACTTGTGATTCCGTAGTCCCTTTCTGGTTGCATATCTTTGTCCAAGGAACGTGTCATCCGATAATATATCTGTTTTTTATGATGTACCATTATATACCAATTTAGCTGATTTATCATGGGCTCTTTAGCTTTGTTCAATAATCACATAAATTAATCTGTCATAAATTATGCAGTTTATTTAAAATATAAAGCTCCCCAATTTTAATATATTTTATATATGATTTAAATGAAAGTCCAATGGATGCCAAAACCTTTTTAATTTTAAATATAAAGTGACTTCTTTTGAAAGGAGAATTCTCACAATGTTGTAAAGCATATTTTACTAACTAGCAATATGGGAATGTTTCAGGATATAAATGCACTGCAATTATTTGCCTTAAGAACTAGACAAGGAGCCTGACTAGTGTAACCCAGTTGGTTGGGTGTCATCCTGAAAATCGAGGGGCCACTGGTTCATTCCTTATTGGGGTACATGCCTGGGTTGCAGATTGTGTGCTGGCTGGGGTGCCTATGAAAGGCAACTGATCAATGTTTCTTTCCCTCTCTCCCTCCCTTCCTCTCTAAAAATAAATAAGTAAAATCTTAAAAAAAACTAGACAAGGAGGCAATCAAGCACAGTTAATAGAGCGGCAGGGTAACTTTAGCACATGAGCATGTAAGTGCTGAAGGAAGGATGTCTGACCACAGCATTGCATGGTCAATCTCTGCGTGTTTGACTTCACAGTCCGTGCCCCCATCTAGGAGGCAGATTGCACGGGTCAGAGGAGCGAAATGCCCACCTTCCAGTATTCTGCTGTTACCTTGACAACAGGCAATTGGCATTAACTGTTGTTTCACTTGTTAAGGAAACTGATATTTTTAACAGGCAGTTTTATTAACAGCAGTTAGTTTAAATATATAATTGCGGGCAGCTCAGTGGAATTAGTGCTGTAGATACAGATGGCTGAAAATGTCACTGTAATTACTTTTTATGATTTTAACTGCAATATCCATTCATCAAGCAAGTGTGTGGCAGTTAACTCTCTGAGGGTTAGGGGTATGAAAATAATTTTCTTTTCTTATTTATCATGTCCCTCCCACAGTTCTATCTTCTCTCTATGCACTTGTACTTGGCTTTTTAATCCTTTAAAAACTGTATGTGGACCTCTTGAACATCATAGGTGTGTGGTTGATGAATCAGTACATTTACATAATCTGTTCATATATCTGGATACCAAAATTGGATACTGTGGTTCTACCCCAGTAAAAAAAGAAAGTCATCAACACCTAATAGCACAAATAAATAAACAAGGGTGGTGATTTTAAAGTCATTTAAAGTTCAGATTTACAGGAAGAAACATCTTTTTGTCGGGTGAACTGTGTGACAAAGAGAATCTGATTGCTCTCTGTGTGTCTGTATTGGGTGTGTGTATGTTTGTGTTGTGTGTGTGTATGTGAGGCGTGTGGGGGGCAGTGTGTGTTGCTCAAGTGTGAGGCAGGCACAAAGTGGTGTTGAGTGTAGGGAGGGCATGAGGGCAGAATTGAAGGGGAAAATCCCGTGCATATTTTTCCAAAGAGATTTGTCTACATTGTTGTCTTGAGTACATTTTTTGTACTGTATTTTTCAGCTGTTGCTTGTGTGAGAAGCGTGAATCATCAGAGATGAAAATACAGTAAGAAAGCCTGCAGAGAGAATCATTTTGCAAAAACCTTGAAAACACTTCTGTGATTTTTTTCTGGATCATTACAGAGTAGAAGTTAGGTTTATTTTGTTACTTAATTCTTAGAGTTGTAGGTAGTTGCGAGGTCAGCACAGGACTAATTGAATACTTAGAGATTTTATTGTTTCATTTTTCCAGTTTCATAAAAAGGCATTTTTTTACTTCAGGTATGATTTTTTCTCTTAAATTTCTTAGTGTAGTGATTTTCACTCTAACATCATGACATTGTATTGTTAGTCTTATAAAGAGCAAAGGCTAAATATGTGTATACAGTCTAATTAAATTGAAGCCAACAGTGAAATATTACAAATCCAATGTTCTGTTATATGAAGGTTTCATTTTTGTGAAATTCTGGTGCAATTCTGCATGTAGTGATTTTTCACTATTTTTTAAGCAATGTGGAGTAAATTAGCATCTGTTTTCCAATGAAAACATGCAGGAGATATGCCTTACAATGAAAGTACTTTTTTATTTATTGGGGTGACATTAGTTAATAAAAATTATATAAATTCCAGGTGTACAGTTCTATCACACATCAGCTGTATAATGTCCTGTCTGTTCATCATGCAAAGTCAAGTCCCTTTGCATCACTGTTACCATTTATTTGACCTTTACCCTCTCCTGTCTCCCCTACCCCCTTTTCCTCTTGTAAGCAGTCACCATACTGTGCTTTTGTTCTTTCTTCTTGCTTCATCCCTTCACCCCTTTTACCAGATCCCTTAGACTTCCTCCCCACTTACAGCTGTCGGTCTGTTTTCTGTATCTATGAATCTGTTTCTGTTCATTCACTTTGTTTCTAGATTCCACATATAAGTGAAATCATATGATATTTGTTTTAAAACACTTTTAAATATAGAGGGTACTTTTGCTGGGAAAAATTCCAACACTCATACTTTACAGTGGTTGCAAAAAAACAGTTTTGAACTGTGAAGTTTACAGATAATATTAACCATTACATATAAATCAGTAGAGTTTTAAATCTTTGGATTTGATTATTTTCATTCTCCCATGTTGTGCTTTCTGATGATACAATAAAATAGTACATTTATCTTTGAGAATTCATTCTTTCAAGTTTTTGTATCCATTACATGTTACAAATGACTTGTTTTATGCATAAGGTAGTTTCAATACTTTATTTTTATTTCTATTATTTCTATATTATATTTTTTGTTGTTCTACTTATGTTTTTATTGTTTAGATAAGTAGTATGAAAGGTTTTTAGATTGTGCTTAAATATGTATAGATATATATGCCATTGTAATAAGAACATTTTTAACATGAGATAATACCCTCTTATACTTTTAAGTGTACTTTTAATACATGTTGTTAACTGTAGGCATGATGTGGTGTATAGCAGATATCTAGAAATTATTCATCTTGCACAAGTTGGATATTATTGTTTTATTATATTTAATAAAAGTCAACATTTATCTGAAGAAAATAAAGTAAAATGTCTACACTAATGACTGTATTTTAGAGTACTGAATAGTCTATGAGAAATTTTAGTTTTGATTTCACATATTTTCAAGAGCTGGTAGAATAGCAGTCTCCAGGAAACTCTTCAGAGCAAAATGCTTAGACTGAACTCATTTCTTAAACTCAAATAATAAAAGAAAAAATACTTTTTTCATGCATTTGATTGAACATGTACTTGTTTTTCAATGAAAACATGATATTTTCAAATTGATTACCTTTGTTCTACTCTTAGAAACTAATTTGTTATTTCTAAATAATATTTAGATCAATAAAGGAGAATTGCTAGGGAATCTACCATCTGACTGATTTTGGCTGTAACGATGAGGTTTTAGAAGCTAAATTAAACACACACATATCATACAACTCATGGCTTATGGATTTTTCTAAGGGAAATAATAGAAAAGGTAGCTTGTATTGAACATTTGACTCTGCATTGTGTGAATATGATACAAATGACTTAATTTTTGGAAATAATTTGACAGTGGTTGTCAATTTAATATGAAATTCTTGGTGTTTATAATTTTAGTCTAAATATATTTACCTTTATTGTCTGTTCTATTAAAGTACATGGTTGAAAGAATAAATTTATAGAGGAATTGTGGGATCTTTGCTATATTTTTTAAAGAATTGAGATATAACATCTAGGCTTTTTGTTTTGGAGTTAAGGTATATCAAATAAATAAAACTCTTCTATATGCCTATTTAAAATTATACCATGAAATTTGAATTTTAACCTCTTAAAATAGTACAGAAATACTTCCTTCTACATGAATTTTGTGTGTAAATTCCATCTGAAGTATTCTGTTCAAGAGCTCCAAAATTACCTGAGAAGGAAAACAATGAAGGTTATTTTTAAATATTTAAAGTATTGTAATAGAGTTCACCCCCCAACTAAATCTGTAGACTTAATTTTCTCCTAAGAAAATAAGTTTTAATTCCATTACTAACACCAAACTACTTTGACTATTTTTATTCAATCTAGTATGTTAGTGGCTGGTGATGACTGACTAATTGTGGCAGGAAAAGGTTAATATAACCTAAACCTGTAGCACAGCATGAAAATATTGCAGTTGTACCAGTCTATGCTGTCACCTTGAACTGAAGTAAAAATCTCAGCTGATGCCCTGAAGTTGCTGTTTTGATGTGACCATTTTCTCCTGATCGTTGAGCACACACAAGGCTCCTGTGTATTTGGGGTTGCTGACAATGTGGTGTCACCTGAGAGGTGTGCAAGTGGGCAGAGAGAGAGCAGCCAGGGCCCAGAAAAAGAAAACAGACCAACCGCACCTGGGAAGTAACCTAGAATCAGCAGAAAAGAAAAGCAGCCTGGTAGTCAAGAATTTTTTGACCTTAAGGATCTGTTACCCAACCCTACCCTACCTTTGGAACTTAACCAGCAGTGGAGCCGGACCGATGCTTCCAGCCCGAGGGTAGTGTAGAGGATAACTTCTAATGCATATGTGATCATTTTGTAACGGGCATAAATTGTTCCAGAACACTATTACTGTGTTCTGATACTTAGATTTCCACTTTAAGCTCCATGTTCCCCAAAATGGCAAAAATTCATCTCAGTGTACTTGAGATTTACCTCATTTTATTTTATCCAGAGACTGTACGTAAATTTTGGAAGTCAGAAAGGCATTCTAAGGGCAAATATTGGGATGGAACACCTTGTCCTCAGAGCCATCATCCAGTTATACCAGTATCCGCTGACTCCTTCTTGTATGTGGTTGTACTTGACACATTCTTGTCCTGGGTTGTTGGCCCAAACAGGTGTGTGTTGTGACCTGTCCAGTCCAGGCTTGTTCACTCTGGATTTGGACAGGTGGAAGAAATCCACAGAGCTGTTGGGATATCAGATGTGCCTTTATTCAAGGGTGGGCAATCCAGGCATGCTGCAAGCCACACGTCTCTGCATGGCACCCAGTGAGAAGTTGGGAAATCCCAACTCTCTAATATACCACATGCACACAAAGTGGGCAGGATGCCAAGATATTATACAACAGAGCTTCATTCTATGAATTTGAGCCCTCTCAAGGCTGTGGCAACCTTGTATCAGACTCCGTCTCAAGGCTATGAGGACACTGCTTATCTTAGTTTCCCAGACATCTGGTTGAGGGAGCCAGACTAACTTCATTACCCTACAAAATGACAGCAAAACTCTCCATTGTTTCTAAACACAAGTGGGGCCTTTGCTGTGTTGGTCTTGGTTTCTTAGGTTGGGACATTCTCTGAGGTGTTTATCGTACCTCAATACGGATATATACTAGATTTTTTCCCCTTACAACGTGATGGTTGTGGTAAAGGCTCGGATGTTAGCTGCTCACGAGGCTTTATCACAGGACTATTGCCTTCTACTCTTGTGTTCCTAAAGCCGCCTCCCCCCATCCTCACCCACATCCCCACAATTGATATAAGGTTATAATTCCACTTCTCAGTGTCTAAGTCCTCTTACACTCTCCTTCCCAATGCTCAGGAAATTGCTATCTCACTAAGGTCCTGCGATTAATTCCATCAATACGTGATGGTGTACATCATATGTTTTGCCAAATATCTCATTATACATATGAAATATAAAAGTTAAGATTTGATCAAATTTGATTTCTGCATTCTTTTGTGTTTTCCCACTCCTGAAACAAATAACACAACTTCCTGGGCTGTGGAAGGGGACACAGGATTTAGGAAATGCATAGAAAAATCACCTCGATTGATGTTTCACAGTGTATCGGCACAATTACAATTGCTGTAAGTATTGATAATAAAAGGAAAATGTCAGCAGGATGACTGGATGTTTCTGTCAGTGTGTAACTAATATACTTTAGGCATTGTGTTGGGCACTGAATTGGAGCTTTAACAAGGTAGATACCGTGTTCTTATAAAACTTAGCTTTTTTCCCTGGCCAGTGTGGCTCAGTTGGTTAGAGTGTCATCCATAAACCAAAGGGTCATGGATTTGTTTTCCAGTTAGGGCACATGCCTGGGTTGCAGGTTTGATCACCTGTTGGGATGTGAACAAGAGGCAACCAGTTGATGTTTGTCTCTCTATTTCTCACTCTCTTCTCCTTTCTCTAAAATCAATAAGCATATCCTTGGGTAAGGATTAAAGAAAGAACCACTTAGCTTTTTATGGTACAGTATCTTGCTGTGGGCTAAGTCTGTTTCAAAGATCTGGGGGACTGGATGAAAGAAGGGGAAGGCATTAACCAAAGAACACATATGCATAACCCATGGACACGAACAGCACTGTGGGGATTGCCTGAGGGAGGAAGGGGGAGCCGGGTGGAGATGAGCAAAGGGAGAAAAAGCAGGAACAACTGTAATAGCATAAATAATAAAAGACAATAAAATGTCTGTAAATCTAACAGTTTTAGCCCCTCTGGTCACATTAACACAACCCAATTAAATTCACTGAAGGTGTCCAGTGGAACAGTGCACAACCAGTCGTTAATAGTTGTTCTCTCAGTGTACATCCTCTTCCTGGGAACGCAGAGGGAGGCGATCTCTTTAAGACATGATTGGGAGCAATAATTAGAATGAGGTGAACCAGATGGTTGTGGAGAATATTGTATTAAAATTGACTAGGTGAAATTTGGGATATTTTTGTGTACACAGTCACTGGGGGTGCTTTGGAATACAGAATACTTTCCTTTGCACACTGTTGCATTATACAACTACAGCTTCTCAGCCTGCAGCATCACTTAAAATATATTGTACAGCTTTTCTAAAAGTGTTCTCACACTGTCCCAGTGTTTGCATTACAATCAAATTGACATCATTTTTAACCATATTAAATTGATTTTTTCCTGTATATGTCTCCCACATGCAACTTGTATTTGTATCTTTCTCAAGCTCTCATCACCATCATATGCACAAATAATTCCTTATGGTTAGTTAATTCTATAAATGATAAGATAATGCAGTGAGACTGTCAACTCATGAAGGCCCACCCATTTTGTTTACTGCTTTATCCATGGTTTTCAGTGTGTTGCATGATCTGTAGCAAGGGGCTCAATATGTGTTTATTAGCAGGATAAATAAATGTGTGGATGTTGAATTGTGCTATTTTCAGAGAGAAACTTTGCACTCCAAATTCTGGGAGCAGCTCACTGTGTACTTTTGCATGCAGTAGTCCTACTGGCTCCAGAACATCTTAGGTAGCGTCACAAGCGTAGCAGGTTGTCAGTCTTTGTTTATATGGACTACGGAGTTGCCTAAACAGGCCCAGTATTCTTGCTTTGGGTTTTGCCAGCAGAGGTATGAAGATGGTTAGATTGCCAACTATCTACTGAACTTAGTGACCAGTATGACCCCGCACACTGCCAACTACACATGTCAGACACATTGTTAGCTCTGCCACTTACCTTGTCTCTAAATCCGATTTAGAGACAATCCTTGTCTCTAAATCGATGTTTTGTGTCATGTACAAAACATCCAATAAATTACCTAAAGCTAAAAGTTGTTGCCCCATTATTATGTAGTTGACGGCCTTGGTGTCATTGCTTGAGCTATTAAAACAACCTCCTAATTGATCTTATCACTAAATTCCTTTTTTTTGACCAATATTTGCCTCCATTTTCATATAATGATCAGTTTATGGACATCTTTGAAAATCAGTTTTCAAATATTTTTTTCCAAAAATTTTATTTTACTTTATTGTATTTATTGATTTGAGAAAGTGGGGAAAGAGAGAGAGAGAAAAATTGAGGTTTGTTTTTCCACCTATTTATGTATCATTGGTTGACTCCTGTATGTGCCCTGACTGGGGATCAATCCCACAACCTTAGCATATTGGGACAATACTCTAACTGAGTTACCTGGCCAGGGCTTCAGAAATTTCAGATTTTAAAGTAGCCAATTTTTTTTGTCTAAAGGATAAAATTTTTTTCTTATTTTGATTTTATGAAGCCATTTACAATGTAACACTAACTCATTACTCCAACCTTGTCTCTAGGCATAATCCAGATTTCTCCTCTCTTTCTTCCCTTTAAGTCTTGTGGTACACTGAGTAATTCTCTATGCTAAGTCCTTCAGGGCAAAACCCCTGGAATGATATTTTTCTCCCTTCGTTTGGCAAGCACCTGATCATTCTTCAAGATTTGGCTAACGTGTTTCTTCCTGTGAGGGTCAATTGAGCTTAAACAAGAAAAATTTTGAATATAAATAAATAACAAATTTATATTTCTATTAAAAGGATTTTAATTTCAAAAGTTATTAATTCATACTATAAAACTTAAAATTATAATGAAAGTCATTATCATTAAGTAAAACATTATATATGCTGTATGGCTAATATGAATTTTATATCATAATATTTATTTTCCATGATATTCTGTCAGTGTTTCTGCTGACAGTCTTTGTGTCTTTGGTAAATTAGCCCAGGAGTCATCTTTAATAAGGTTATACCAATTAATATGTTTGTCTTACTTAGAAATATAACATAAAGTTTGTATTCTATAATTTCTGATATCTTTTCTTTTTGAACCATGCACTATTTAGTTAGCAATCTTCAGCACGTCACTACCACCTTAGCATTGTAATTCAAAGTGATCGAGGTCATTAAACACACAGTTAACTGCTGGCACTGGAATTATTAGAGAAAGAGCAGCTTTTAAAAAAACTATAATGACATGCACTTTGTGAATTAGAACTCTGCACTCTTCTAGCATATCAATGAGCTAGAAGTCAATATGACAAGTCATATTTTTTGGTGACGCAATTACATTTGTAATGTGGAAAATTTTCTTTGAATAAATTAAGGATTTATGTAGAATATTTTTAAAAACACATACATTTTCCCCTTATACCTTAGTTTAATAACATGTATGTAATTTTATATATACATGTATGTGTCTATATATATGTGTGTGTGTGTGTGTGTGTGTGTGTGTGTGTGTGTATATATATATATATATATATATATATATATATATAATACTAACTTTGGGGAGCTGGGTCTTCTTAGGCCTTCAGATTTGGACTGAAACATGCCTCTTCTTGGGTCTCCAAGCTGCTGGCTCTCAGCGCGGCATTTACACCTTTGGCTCCCCTGGTCCTGGGCTTTCAGACTTGGATGGAACTATGCACGTCAGTTCTCCTGGTCTCCAGCTTACCAGCTTCAAACCTTGGGACTTCTCAGTCTCCATAATTATGCAAGCCAATTACTTATAAAATCTCAACTTTCTCTCCCTCTCTCTCTCTCTTCTCCCTCTTTCCCCTCCTCCCCTCTCCTCTCTCTCTTCCACCTTCTTTCTCCATATGTGTGTACACAGATACACACTTCCTATTGACTCGGTTGCTCTGGAGAACCCTAACTAGTAACAGTGGAATAAGGGTCTATACAGTACTTGATACCATTTAACAGAAAACAGTTTGGGTGCATTTTGTCTCTGTGGAAATGGCTGAGAGAAAATGTGCAGAGGACAAAGAGGCAGGCACAAAGGATTTTGCTTTCTAAAAATACAGGTGGGCTTGAAACACTAACCTTTCAGTTAACAGCTGAGCTAGCTAACCAGTAGCATCGCCGAGATCCAGGGAGAGCTTGGGTGCATTCTGAAGAAACCCAGTATCTTTTTAAAGAGTCCTCAAACCATATCAGGAATTAATAAAGGAAAATGAATGATTTAGCTTGGATAGACCAAGAGGAGAAATAATAGCCTTCAATATCAAGGGAGGTGCAATGATGAAAAGGGCACCTGTTATTTGTATGGCTGATCTGATAGATTTGTATGGTTGAAAAGGACAGCACTGTCCTGAGCTGAGCCAGCTTACCGTACAATAACACAGGTTAGAGGGAGGCAGGAGTGGACTCCTCTTGACTGTTGAGCTGATATTGTTTTATTGTAAAGAGATAAGCTCCATGATGATGCTGGAAATGCTTAATTGAAGAACCAATAGGAGTACCTGAGAAAAGTTTTAAAATTTTTAACAGAAATGCTTCTCTACAATTTTTCCAGCTATACAGTTTACTGAATCTCTATTCAAACTTATTAGAGAATATAGAGGTTTATGTATTTGACTTTGCTTTTTTGTTCAGGTTATCCTCAAGGATAAATGAACTTCTAATTTTCTTCTAGATTTATTGATATTCAATTTCTAGATAAAATGAATTTGTGATCATATATTATTGTGATTTTAAAAATATCTGTGAACAATGTAGAAAAGAATCTTTGCCATTTTTTATTATAATAAAAAACAGATACAGCCCTGCCTGGTGTGGCTCAGTGGATTGAGCACTGGCTTATGAACCAAAGACTTGCTGGTTTGATTCCCAGTCAGGGCTCATGTCTGGGTTGTGGGCCAGGTGTCCTGTAAGAAGTGTGTGAGAGGCAACCAACACCAAAATGATGTTTCCCTCTCTTTCTTCTTCCCTTCCCCTCTGCCTAAAAATAAATAAATGCATCTTGGGAAAAAAAGGACACAGAAATATTTTCTTCTGGTAACAAACATGAGTTAGTCGTATAGATTAGAGGGAATGGAAAGGGCTGTAAATTATTTATGATCTCAACTACTATTGTAAATTCTGGACTTAGATTAGCACCTATAAATATACTGAAAATGAAATGACAATGAATACATGTTGTACAAGTACATCTAATGTTAATGCAACTGGACAAAACTGTAAATATTTATAATTATATATTTAAGACAGACTGGAGGCCCTTCCATGTAGTCTGCCAATTCTTCCTTCATTTTAAAATGTATTTTATTTTAAATTTAGAAAGAATCCTAAAAATAACCTAGACTAGATAAATACTTTTCATTTTGCAGGTGAGAAAAATGAGACTATCTGACTTGCAAGAGTTTGTAAAATTACTCTTCCAGTTCTCTTAGAACTGTGATAAATGAGCAGTCTCTCTATTCTTCCTACCTTGCTCTGACTCAGCAAAGTGAAATTCTCTGAACTCCACATGCATCCCAGGGACGGGCTCATACACCAGTCACTGCCAGCCGCCTTGCCCTTCACTTGCGTCCACTGCTCTGCATTCCTGTTCACACACCAGCATGATACACTCTCACTTAGCATTTCCTGGTGGAGAACCAAATCACTAACAGATTTCAGCTTTAGCTGTTGAAACAGAATTCAGTTTTGAGTTAATAGAATCATTTATTTTATAAATTGACTGAAGTCCACTTAACGTCAGGTTTCAAGTTGGCTCGTGTATGACCTACCCAGCGTTTTGTTTGCAGCATTAGTAAACTTATTCTTGTGACTGAGGATTTTTCCTTCACTCAAAGCTAACCACTCCTCCAGCCCTGCATACTCTAAGTGCTAATATATTACTAGCCTGGAGATATGGTGTACTCAAAGTGTTTATGCTAGAAATATTTTTATCTTATAGTATTGACTTTTATTTCCCTGTCTGTACTTGGAATGCTGAAAGTCATATTTGAGTTTCTTTTCTTAACATTACAGCAGATTATGTTCTTCATCACATATTTTAGCTGTTAAAAGTAATAAAAAAAAGGTCAGGTTTTGCTTTTAGATGCAACACTGACAACATAGTCATAGATGTTTAATGGAACTAGCGGCAGACTGTGAATCCTTATGGAGACATACAAGTGAGAACAAAATATTTCAACATTTGTCATAAATGCTTGCTAATGAAGACAGCGTTTAAAATGGGAACATTGCAACTCCCTCTCATCTTTCAAATAGATAGTTGGCTAAAGAAAAACAAAGTAGTGTTCATATTCCAACAACCTCTTTTTAAAAAATAGAATATGCATGGACATCTATCCATGTTGCTGGTGTTAGGAGAATGTTCCTTCTGAGGTAGTCTGCAGTCCTTCTGTTGGCTCCAAATTTACTTGGACAAATTCAGAACTTCATACTTAAAAATTGGCTCCAAAGCAGATAAAAGCTCTAGTGGCAGAATTAGAATTGTCATTAACTATAAACTATTGGTGTAGTAATATCCAATATAAAGAATTTTCTTTTTCTAAAGATTTATTTATTTATTTATTTATCTTTAGAGGGAAAAGGAAGGAGAGAAGGAGAGAAATATCAATGTATGGTTGCCTCTCATGTGTCCCCTGCTGGGAACTGGCCTGCAGCCCAGGCATGTGCTTTGACTGGGAATTGAACCGTGATCCTCTGGTTCACAGGCCCACGCTCAATCCACTGAGCTACACCAGCTAGGGTAAGAATTTCCTTCCAAGGGTTTCCTTTAATAATTACCATGACTCCACTTTTTAAAAAATATAAAACATTTTAGCATCCTTTGTTGACTCCCATAAATTCATATGAAACTAATTGTTGAAATGCTTTTAAATGCATTTTTAGATCTCTGTGGTATATTACTTACTACTCCTGTTTAATATTAAGATATTTTCAGCAATAGCTAGGACTTGAATGATCTATTATATTTTATTATACAGAATTTATTACTAACTATGACATAATTTCACAGAGAACTTCATCTAATATTTAAAGATCCCATACTACTTCTTCATTGTTATTTTCATTTCTAATGATTCCTTGTATTTATCTAAAAGAATGTTTAAAATTGATGTACTCTGTTTTTTTCTCCCATAAATCGATGAGATCAGAGGCATTATATGCATGTGAAAAACCCTAGCAATGAAGTTTGCATGATTGTGGACTCAGTAGTGAATTTTAACTGCCAACCAAGTTTGATTCAGGAAGGACACGATAGAAGTAATGGGATTAATTTGCTGGATACTTACAGAGCAGAATTAAGCCATTTGGAAACCAGAGAGATTCTGTGTCTCTCTTGTTACAGACACAGCTCTCAGCTGTCATCAGAATGCTGCCTCACCGCATCCCATGGGAAGAGGCAGTTATTACAAGTAACTATTTATATTTGACGGTGAGGTAAGAGTGCTGGCCAGATAAAATTTGTGGTTACAGTACCCTCATGCTTAATTTCTGCTTCTGTCCATGAAAATTGTTGGTGCAGAACTTACAGTTCTGCAAAAGTGGAGCGAAGTGTATGAAACACCTGTTTTCAGACCTTGGTATAATAGGAAGCAGAAATCTGCAGACCTGGAGAGGGACAGCAGTGAGATCACACCTAACATTTCCCTGGGCTTCTTAACTGGATGTGCTTTTCAGATCACAGTACAGGAAGGAGAATATGAGCACAGCTGGCAATCTCTCCAGATGAAGAGAGAAAGATAGGAGCTGTGAGAGCCCGAGGCAGCCATAACTTGAGGGCAAAAAACCGTAGTGGAAGTACCTGTGAGGTATGAAGAGCTCACGAAATAAGCAGAGGATTCCTAGTTAGAGCATCTGACTTACTTAAATACTCCTCCCGATATTTTCTCCTAACAGATATATCCTTCTGCTTTTCATATTTATATCTGAATACATGTTTTAAATGGAACCCGCTTTTAGTTATGGTATAAGAAAAGACCAGTTTTAATGTTCCCCAGGAAGTGAGAAATTTACTAAAATGGAATGTCCCTGTATCATTTAATTCTGCTGCCATTTTTACTGTCTGTGAAGTGTCCACATATGCACTGGGCCCTCTCTAAAGGTTGTATTATTTTTTGTCATTAATCCATTTGCCTGGTCTTATTCCTGTTCCTTATTGTTTTCTACCATAACTTTGTAATACTGAGCCCTGTCCAGAAAGTATCCAGCCACGCACTATGAAAAATAGAGACATTTATTGAAGAAGATAAAGGACACAAGAAACGCTGTACCTAGGATAATGATGTCTCAGTGCCCTTGAAAGTAGGCACCTTGGGACCTCACACAATTCTCCCAGTCGCCATCAGCTGCCCTGTCATATTTTCCTGAATCTCATCAACAGTGTGAAATCTCTTCCCTTTCAAAGGTGATTTTAATTTGGGGGAAAGGCATAACTCACAGGGCACCAAATCTGGGCTGTAGTGAGGCCAAGTCACCTGGGTGACTTGATGTTTTGCTAAAAAACTGAACAAGTTATGATGCAAGAGTGGGCGCGATGTTGTGATGAAGCTGCCAATCACCAGTTGCCCATAGCTGCAGCCTACTGAGTCATCTGGGTAGTTTCCACAGAGAAATGCTCAAGCTTAATGCAACATTCAGTGCAGATTGATTCTTCTACTCAGTCATTTTGAATACAGTGCCGACACGGTACACATGCTCACTCAACAGCGTCTGTTGCCCCCACTGACTAGTACAGGGAAGCTGGCAGTCATTGCTCACACATGCGCATTCCAGTCCGCTCTCCTTGGCTGGCAGATTACATTGATGTTTCACAAACCATTCTCCTTATATTAACAATGACTGGATTTTTTTCTGGGCATACCTCATATGTCTAAGCCTCTGGTGGGAAATTTTTATAAAATATGAAGAAATTCCCTAAAATCTGAGGGAAGTGCCTCGAATGTGTTGTGATGACGTGTGGTAGCAAACAAGTGTCTAATCTCGGTGTTTTCAAATGACTTCCATTTGGAAGCTGCCTGCCACCTGTCGTCAAATCCGTCCTGAAAGGCAGCATGGTGTGGTGACTGTGAGCGTGGTCTATGGAACCAGACTGATGGGTCTAATGTGGACTCTATCATTCAGTTGCTGTGAGGTCTTTCTTGGGCTATTAACTTTTCTCTACCTCAGTGCCTGTGTCTCAACAATGAAGATGACAGTAATAAACCTTTCCTCACTGGAATGTGCAAGGAAATAAATAATGCAAATCTCATGGCTCTTTTAAGATACGAACTGTAGTAACAGCCTGATCTCAGATTCCTGAACCTCAGAACTGTGAGGCTATACGTTTCTTTTGTTCCAAGCCACACTGCTCGTAGTACTTGTTACTACAGCCATAGCAAGCTAATACACCGTGTAAGTCTATATTAAATTTAAAAATACATGCACATAGTTTGATTTAATAATACTTAGTTATGTAATATAAGCTGATGCTGAGTTTCTGATGTAAAACTATGAGACAATTTACAAACCTATAGAGTTGAAATCATATGTGGCTTAATCTCTTAATTTGTGGACACAAAAAATCATCTCCCATTACAATGGTCCAAAACACCATGAATTACAGAAGTACCTAAACAGAGGTATATTTAAGCCACGTGTAACACATTTCAAGTATGCCTCAGGCTTATCTGCAATCACAATTAAATGCCTAGAGCAAATTTGGGAGCAGTCATATCTTCCAGTGAAGGAATTAACTCTATCAACAGTGTGTGAAGGAAAGATTTTTTCTCAGCAGGACCATTACAAAGAATCAACTGTAAGTTAATGAATGCTAATGACATTAGTTCCAGTGTAAGAGTACTTAAAGAGATACAATGCAATAAAAAACATTTATGCTTATTCATTGATGTGCACATATATATTACAAGAGGAGAAAAACTATTAATTACGAGCCTTTATAGAATGGAAATGTTAAAGTATTTCAATTAATTCAGATTTATCAATGAACAGCTCTGCAAAAACATTTTTCATTCACAGTAACTCATTAATGAAAGTGTAGTGAAACTAAATTAATAATATCTGACAATTTATGTCAAATTGATACCAGCCTCATATTTTAATGATGCATTTATTATCATTAAGTAATTAAAATGTTGAAGAATATGTGACATATATTTGTACCAATTTATTTTATTAGGATTAGGTAAAGCAGGCAGTTAATAAATTCTGAATTTTTAAATGTTAAACAACTTTTAACATTTAAAAACTTTATAACTGTGTATTTAATTTTTACATTTTCAGATTCAAAGGAGGAATTTTTATCAGGCCAGTGAAATATTAATTTAGCTAGAATAAGACTTAATATCAATCTCAGAATTCAGTCCAACATATCTAATACTTTGTAAATCTGAATTAAGTTATACCTTAGGGAACCATAGATACTCATACATACAAAGTAATTTAAAAACATACCCCAATATATATTCACTAAGCAGTAACATCATTGTCTACATGATTTTGATTGCAGACAGTATGTGAAGGAATGGAAAATGAAGAGGGATACATGTGTCAAAATCCATTTTACATAGATTTTCCACTTTTAACCAGTTTTTTTTTTACCTTGTAAAATGCAAACTACAACATAGCCATCAACTTTGACTCATTGAGATTCTAACCCCTTTTATGAAAGCCACACCCTCAGATTAAAGTTGACATTTGCAAACAATGAAAATAGTGATGACTGCTAATGGTTAGGAGAACTTAACTGCTATATTTTGAGCACCCACAGTCACACAGCTGAGCAGTGGCAGAATTGTCCGTGAATCCAGAGAAACTGGTTCTGGGGTCTTTTTCTTTAATCTAGAAGAAAAAAGTGACTTTGTATGAAATGCTAAGAGACATAACAATTCCTGCTTTTCTTTAAAAATATTTACTGGATTGCCTCAGTAATAATGAGGGCAGATTGCCTTTGCCTTAAGTATTGAGAATGTCATAGCCATTTTTTCATCAGAATGGTTCTCAAATCTGCAAAATACCTGAATAATGATTGCCCAGTATAGCCTTTCCTAATGTGTCATACAGCTTGTTAATACATAGTTTTAGAAATTGGGTTCCATAATTAAAGTGTCGGGGAAACTGGGACTAAAAATAAACGTTTCTTTATTTCAAGTTGTTTCAACTTGAATACACCAATGCAAGTTTGGTATCTGTGGGGGGTGTATAGTAGTATATAGGCCTTTCAAGTTCTTTCACCTACATATAAAAGACCATTTTCATTGTTTATTTTGTTCCTGTGAACTGAAGAACAATTATTTCATAGATTATTTTAGACCAGTTTTAGGTTTACAAATAATTGAGGAGAAAGTACAAAAAGTTCTTACATACTCCACCCCTCCTGTTCCCCACATTATTAACATCTTGTACTGATATGAGACATTTATTCAAATTGATGAATTGACATAGATACATTATTAACTGAAGTCCATTGTTTTACGATAGCATTCACTCTCAGTGTTGACATCTCCGTGAGTTTTGGCAAATGAGTAATACCATGTATCCATTATTACATCTCAAAAGAACATTGCTGACTTATATGGGCCTTTGCCACACCTGTCCGTCTCTTCCCCTACCCCTCCAGTTCCTGGCCCTGACAATCACTCTTTTTTTCAAACTGATTTTTTTTACCATCTCTGTCATTTTTCCTTAGACTAAAAAACAGTCATACAGTTGAAATTTATAGTGTGTAACCTTTTTGAATGCATTCTTTTACTCAGCAAAATGCATTTAATGTTTTTTTCCACATCATTTTGTAAAATTTTAACTTCAATAGTTTATTTCTATTTATCTTTGAATCCTATTCCATTGTCTGGATGTGCCAAACTTTATTTAACACTTCACCTGTTGAAGGACATCTTGGTTGCTTCCAATTTCTGGCAATTATGAATAAGGCTGCTATAAATATTGGTGTGTAGGTTTTTGCGTGGGAAAGAGTTCACAGATTATTTGGACAGATCACTAGGAGAGCAATGGCTAGATTTAAGACGATGTTTTACTTGGAAAAAACCTCAAACCGTCTTCTAAAGTGGCTGTTCCATTTTGTATTCCCACCAGCCATGAGGGAACATTCCTCTTGCTCCCTATCCTCACTAGCATTTGATGCTGTTGCTGTTGTGGATTTTACCCATTTTCATATGTGTGTAGGGTATCTCACCCTGTTAATTTGTAATTGCCTAGTAACATATGCTGTGGAGCATCTCTTCATATGCTTATACATCCATTTATACATCTTCTTCGGTGAGGTGTCTGTTCAGATAGTTTTCCCACTTTCTAATTGTGTTGTTTTCTTGTTGAGTTTAAAGGGCTTTTAATATATATATATAAAACTTGGATACTAGTGCTTTATTAGGTATGTGTTTTGAAAATATTTTCAGCAAGTCTGACTTGTTTTTTCATTATCTTGATCTGTAGGCTTTTAAAAAGTTACGTATAATTGAAAATTGTAATATGCCCTCAATGAACAGTTCTGAGTCTGCTTTGAAATGAAGTCCATGTGTTTCCTACTCACTCTGCCCCCCACCCCACCCCATACTGGACATGTGGAGGAGTGGATACCTTTGGGTTTTCAGGCTGCTTGGTAGCACTCACAGATGCCATTTACTATCTGCCCAATCACGGGGATGCATCAGCATAGATTACACATTTAGCTCTTTAATCTTTACGGTGAGATGTTATCTATGTTTTGCCAAAGTGTAAAATTGTCTCTGAAAATTTTAACTCATTTGCTAAGAATTTAAAAATTAGTAATTGGTATATTTTGAACTTTAGCCTGTTATGTATGGTTGCAAAGTCCATGATTTCGTAACTATAATAGGATGATTCCAACAAAATTTCCAGTGTTCATTTAAGAACCATTTTGAGCAGGACATCATGACTAGTATACAAAAAGTCTTTGTCATCAGTTATCAACTCCAGTGAAGAAAGTAAATCCCTGTTTTTGTGTCTAATGCCTTATTTATTTAAACTACACTTCCCTGCTATCATCTCCCAGGGCTGGCGTCCAATCTTTTGGCATCTTCTGGCCGCACTGGAAGAAGAAGAGTTGTCATGGGCCACACATTAAATACACTGTGACACATAATCACACAAAAAAATCTCATAATGTTTTAAGTAAATGTATGACTTTGTGTTGGGCCACATTCACAGCCCTCCTGGGCTGCATGAGGCCCATGGGCTGCAGGTTGGACACCCCCGTTAGAGGTTATAAGGATTGAAGAGTGCATATTAAGTGGTAGCATGCTGTTCTCTAATAGTAAGAACTCAATAAATCGCAGACATTCCTGTAGCTACTAACAGTGTTGCCATTATTATTGCTTTTATTTTTATTTTGTATTACAGTTATTAGTCCTTGTTACTTGCAGAATGTGAGTCTTCCTTGGGCAAACCAATTACCTTGCCAGTACCTCTGGTTCCTCGGAAGTAAAATGGGAATTATGATACATATTCCTCTACAGGGCTGTGGTATCCTTTGAAATGGATAATGCATGCAAATTGCTCAGTGAATGACAGATGCAAAGTCTCTGCTCAGTGAAGATAGTTTATCTTTTTTTTTGTCCATTCCCTTGAAGAGTATTTACCTGAAAATTTTCACTGGCTGCGCTGTGTGTGTATGATCTGATTACTGATACTGTAGAGTTCAATTCTATTCTCCATCTTTCTGAAACAGTATATGTCTATTTATCCTTCAAGCTGGTAAATGATCTGTTTAGGTATGATATAATATATTTGTTGATTATCCAGAGGGGCCAGGGTAAGTCTTGGGTAAAACATAAAATGCAATGTTTGCATGCCATCACTGTAAACATAGAAGATATTTTAGCAGTTTCTGTGCCTCTTCTAGTGGACATCAAATAGATGCAACTAAGAAATAGTCAACAAAATAACAGAATTATTGAAAACAAGATGTGCTAACACAAGATAGAGAACATGGTTTTGTTCTTCTAAAATGTAGTTTTGACATGAAATGGAAATCACTTCTGCACATAATTCTCTCCGTGTTGTTCATAAGTAACCACTTACTTGCTCTCATCTTCCCGGTCTCACTCCAACCCCATAGCCATTTCTAAGATTTGATAGTAGGGTCCACGTTAAAATGTCCTTTCTAGGTTCCAGGATGATTTTCACATCTTTAAAGTTATACTTACTCCCTTTTCTTCTATTTCCCATACCATCCTATACTAAATGTTAAAACACAAAGTTTATTGGTCTCACCTTCATTATCTTCCCCCATCTCTCAAGGATCAAAAGTGTACAAAAAAGGTAAGTGAGAAGCAAATAAGAGGAAATTGAATGCTTTCTTTTTTGTTAGGAGTCAGAAAGAAAGGATCTGTTGGTTAAATAAGACAGATTAAAGATTTTTTCAGATGAAACAATGAATTGAATTTTGTGTCAAATTAAATATATTTACTGAATGCCTAGGTATTAGTGAGTAACTGTTGTATACATTCCCTCCAGTTTAAAAAAATTATTTATTTTTTAAAAATGTTTTCAGTGTTTGCCTACTATCTCTTTTTTTATTTAATTCTTATTCAAGTAGAGTTTTTTTGTTTTATATTCCCTGCCCTGCCCCGCCCCAGTGCTCCCCACCTCCCTCCCATTTCCACCCCCTACCTTAGTTATTGTCCATGTGTCCTTTATACTTGTTCATGTGAGTCCTTCCCCTTTTCCCCTATGATTCTCTCCCCTCTCCTCTCTGGACCCTGTCAGCCTGTTCTGTGTTTGAGTGTCATTGGTCATATTTTGCTTGCTAGTTTGTTTTGTTGTTTAGATTCCTGTTAAAGGTCATATGGTATTTGTCTTTCATCACCTGGCTTATTTTGCTCAATATAATGCTCTCCAGTTCCATCCATGATGTTGCAAAAGGTAGGAGCTCCTTCTTCCTTTCTGCAGCATAGAATTCCGTTGTGTAAATGTACCATAGCTTTTTGATCCAGTCATTTACCGATGGGCATCTAGGTTGCTTCCAACTCTTGGCTAGTGTAAATTGTGCTGCTATGAACATTGGGGTGCATACGTTCTTTTGGATTGGTGTTTCAGAGTTCTTAGGATATACTCCTAATAGTGGAATTGCTGGGTCAAAAGGCACTTTCATTTTTAGTTTTCTTAGAAAATTCCATACTTTTTTCCATAGTGGTTGTACCAGTCTGCAATCCCACCAACAGTGAACTAGGGTCCCCTTTTCCCCACAACCTCTCCAACACTTGTTGTTTGTTTCTTTGCTTATGATAGCCATTCTGACTGGTGTAAAGTGGTATCTCATTGTGGTTTTAACTTGCATCTCTCTGATAGCTAGTGATATCGAGCATCTTTTCATGTGTCTCTGGATCCTCTGTATGTCCTCCTTGGAGAAATGTCTGTTCAAGTCCTTTGCCCATTTTTTAATTGGGTTGCTCATCTTCTTTGAGTGGAGTTGTGTGAGTTCTTTGTATATTTTGGAGATTAAAACTTTGTCTGAGGTATCAGTGGCAAATAAGTTTTCCCAAACTGTTGCTTCTCTTTTTATCTTGATACTGTTTTCCTTAGCCATGCAGAAGCTTTTAATTTTGATGAGATCCCATTTGTTTATTCTTTCCTTTATGTCCCTTGCTCTAGGGGACATATCAGTAAAAATATTGCTGTATGGAATATCTGAGATTTTACTGCCAGTGTTCTCTTCTAGGACTTTAATGGTTTCCCGGCTTATATCTAAGTCTTTTATCCACCTTGAATTCATTTTGGTGTATGGTGTAAGTTGGTGCTCGAGTTTCATTTTTTTGCATGTAGCTGTCCAGTTCTCCCAACACCATTTGTTGAAGAGGCTATCTTTACTCCATTTTATGTTATTGCCCCCTTTGTCGAATATTAATTGACTGTAGAGAGTTGGGTTTATTTCTGGGCTCTCTGTTCTATTCCATTGGTCTATGTGCCTGTTTTTATGCCAGTACCAGGCTGTTTTGATTACAGTGGCCTTGTAATACAGTTTGATATCAGGTATTGTGATCCCTCCTACTTTGTTCTTCTTTCTCAAAATTGCAGCTGCTATTCGGGGTCTTTTATGGTTCCATATAAATTTTTGAAGTGTTTGTTCTATGTCTGTGAAATACGCCATTGGTACTTTAATAGGTATTGCATTGAATCTGTAAATTGCTTTGGGTAGTATGGACATTTTGATGATGTTAATTCTTCCAATCCATGAGCATGGTATATGTTTCCATTTGTTTGTGTCTTCCTTGATTTCTTTCTTCAGTGTTGTGTAGTTTTCTGCATACAGGTCTTTAACCTCCTTGGTTAGGTTTATTCCCAGATATTTTATTTTTGTTTTTGCTATATCGAATGGGATTTTTTTCCTGATTTCTGCCTCTACTGTTTCATTTTTGGTATACAAAAATGCCTTTGATATCTGGATATTGACTCTGTATCCCTCTGTTTTGCCAAATTCATTTATTAGTTTGAGCAGTTTTCTGGTAGAGGCTATAGGATTTTCCATGAACACTATCATGTCATCTGCAAACAATGACAGTTTTGTTTCCTCCTTTCTGATTTTGATGTCTTTTATTTCCTTTTCTTGTCTGATCACTCTGGCTAGAACTTCTAATACTATATTGAATAGAAGTGGTGAAAGTGGGCATCCAAACCTTGTCTTGTTCCTGATCTTAGTGGAAAAACTTTTAGTTTTTGCCCATTCAGTATGATGTTGGCTGCAGGTCTTTCATATATGGCCTTTATTATATTGAGGAATGCTCCCTCTATTCCCATTTTTCTGAGTACCTTTATCATAAATGGGTGTTGTACCTTATCAAAAGCTTTTTCCGCATCTATTGATATGATCATGTGGTTTTTGTCTTTGCTTTTGTTCATGTGATGTATTATATTTATTGATTTATGCATATTGAACCATCCTTGCATCCCTGGGATGAATCCCACTTGGTCATGGTGTATGATCTTTTTGATGTATTGTTGGATGCGATTTGCCAATATTTTATTGAGGATTTTAGCATCTATGTTCATCAGTGATATTGGCCTGAAATTTTCTTTCTTTCTATCTGGCTTTGGAATTAGGATGATGCTGGCTTCATAAAAAGAGTTGGGGAGTTTTCCTTCCTTTTGGATTTTTTGGAATAGTCTGTGAAGAATAGGGGTTAGCTCTTCTTTAAAAGCTTTGTAGAATTCTACTGTGAAACCGTCTGGTCCAGAGTTTTTGTGAGATGGGAGTTTTTTGATTACTTCTTCAATTTCATCTGCTGTTATTTGCCTGTTCAGGTTTTCTGCTTTTTCATTGAGTTTTGGAAGATTATATTTTTCTAAAATTTGTCCAATTAGTTTCCAGAAGCTTTTTGATTTCTTCCCTAATTTCAGTCTTGATCCATTCGTTGTTTAATAGCATACCATTCAGTCTCCATGCTTTTGGGTGTTTTGGTTTTCTTCCTGTGGGGTTGGTTTCCAATTTCAGTCCCTTGTGATCAGAGAAAATGCTTGGTATGATTTCTATTTTCCTGAAATTGTTGAGACTTGTTTTGTGTCCTATCATGTGATCTATCTATGAAAATGTTCCACGTGCACTTGAAAAGAATGTGTATTTAGCTTCTTTGGGATGGAGGCTTCTATATATATCAATTAGGTCCATTTCATCTAGAGTGTTGTTTAATGCTGCAATATCTTTGTTGCTATTTTGCTTGGAAGATCTGTCCATTTTTGACAGTGGGTGTTAAAATCCCCTACTATAATTGTGTTGCTGTCCGTATCTTTCTTGAGGTCCTCTAGGATTTTCTTTATATATTTGGGTGCTCCTATGTTGGGTGCATATATATTTATGATGTTAGTGTCTTCTTGGCGGATTCTTCCCTTGAGTATTATGAAGTGACCTTTTGGGTCTCTCTTTATGGCCCTTTTTTTGAAGTCTATTTTGTCTGATATGAGAATTGCTACCCTGGCTTTTTTTTTTTCTTGTCCATTTGCTTGGAACATTTGTTTCCATCCTTTCACTTTCAGTCTGTGATGGTCTTTTGACCTGAGGTGGGTCTCTCTCTTGTAGGCAGCATATGTGTGGGTCATGCTTTCTTAACCATTCAGCTATTCTATGTCTTTTAATTGGTGCAAAAATATGGAACACTTCAGGAATTTGCAGGTCATCCTTGCACAGGGGCCATGCTAATCTTCTCTGTATCATTCCAATTTTAATATATGTGCTGCCAAAGTGAGCACCAGTTCAAAAAAAATTAATTAATCTATAAAGGAGCTTTTATTGGAACCTGCTTTGTGCCAGTATTTGAAGACCAGTAGCATGATTTCAGAGCTCGCTCTCTTAACTATAATATTTATTGCTTTCCATGATGTATGCATGTCTCTCTAAATCATATGTGAGTGCTTGTTAGGAAGATTAGGGAATTTTACTCATTTCTATATGCTTACATGCTGCACAATGTTACCTGGTTCATAGAAAACAACCTGAAATGTCTCATTGAACTGAAGGGAGATTTTGCTTTTTGTCCACCATTCAGTTTATTGCATTAAATAATTCAGGCACGAAATTCAATATTTGATCTTAACTTTCTAGTTGATTCTTAAACCTACTTCATGCAAACAGAAAATTCCAATTCATTTTTCCCTTCAGTTATGTTCACTCAACTTCTAGAAATATCATATCTGATAATTTAGTCAACTTGGATAAAGAAATCTTTGTAATTATGAGATACTTCTGAATATTTTGCATCTCACAGTAGAAAACATAATTTCCTTGACACTAACTTACAAGACTCTGGCAAGGATCAAAAGAGATCATTTATGGAAATTTTCATTGGAAGTTTTCAATAATATACATTGCAAGACATTGTGTTACCATTAACTTAAAAAATAATAACTAATCACTGAGAAGGTAATAAAATTTTTAAAAATATTTTTGCACTAGGTTAATATTGCTTAATGATGATTTGTTGAAACTTAAGCATGTGGGTTTCTCTCTTATGGAAAACAGTGTTCTGTTAGTAATCCTTAGTATTTGCTATACGTTAGGCAATACAAAACTCCTCTTTTTTTTCTACCTATTCTTTATTGGTCCTCCAGTACATAATTAATTTATGAGAGTTTTAACTGAACTGAAAAAAAATAACCTAGTAGATGCTCCAACCAGCATGAAATCAGAACTAAAGTGTAACATCCTTTTTGGTCTCAGTTGCCTTTTCTTCTTTATCTGTGCTTATTTCCCGTGGGATCAACCCCTCACTGCCATGGTCTCTTCATTTCCATAGTTCGGCTTTTCTCTGCTGATGTAGAACTCCACTGCGTCACGTGATGTGGTAGAGGAACCGTGCTGTTTGGTCGATCTGCTTGTGAGTCAGGCTTAGGGATTGCCTGACTGTCAGGTGTGTTCTGTGACTTCCACTGCCTTTTCTTCTCAGGCTTTAACAATTATCAAGGATAATCAACCTAGAAACTAATTTTAGATGCCGAACGAATAATGATTGATTCTCTAGACAATTTCTTGTTATAAGTGATTTGTGGAATAAGTTTATGTCCCATAATAATAGCCAAGAAAATTAACCTCCGACAGATATCAATTCTTACACATTCTGTAAAATTGTCAATGTAGGGATTTCAGTGCGGTCTTGTCAAGTGCATGCCAGAGTGTGGGCTTCGCTGTTTGCAGTATGTTCTATAGCCCTTTTCTCAACCATTCTCTTGCTGCTTCAGATAGTATTTTAAAGTAAAAGCATCAAGTTTCATTTCCCAGTAATGAGTGAGAGCATATGATTCTTGAGGAAAAGGGGATGAGCAGTTAGTAAGGGTAAAGGGAGTCAAATATATGGTGACAGAAGATGGTGTGACTTTCTGTGATAAACACATAATTTATTCTACAGATGACGTTTCATAAAATTGTACATTTGAAACCTATACAATTTTATTCACCAACAGTGCCCTAATAGATTTAATTAAAACATTTTAAAAGATGAAATAAAAGCAACCAACACTAGGGAAACCATATTTCTTGAGCTTTTCTTTCCCGCCCTTCTCTGCCGCTCAACCCTATCTTTCTCATCTCCCCTCCCAATAGATGACTATGACTGTATACACCCAGCTTCCACATGTCCACTCCTTTAGTAAAATAAGCATGAGTTTCACACTGAAATAATAGAAACAACATGCTTACCCATTTATGCAATTCTTTTTTTAAAGTTTATTTATTTATCTTTAGAAGGGAAGGGAAGGAGAGAGGGAGAGAAATATCAATGTATGGTTGCCTCTCATGAGTCCCCTGCTGGGAATTGGCCTGCAACCCAGGCATTTGCCCTGACTGGGAATCGAACCATGATCCTTTAGTTTGCAGGCCCATGCTCAATCCACTGAGCTACACCAGCCAGGGCCCATTTTTTACAATTCTTGTATGCAAAATGACTTCTTTAGAAATAGTTTGTTCTACACAAAGACATAGATTAAATGCTTTTAAATTAATCATTTTTAAAAAATTTATTTGAACCGACAAAAAAAATCACCCACTTTTTTTACTTCCTAATCTACCACCTCTGGCAACCAACCAGCAATCTGTTCTCTGTGTCTAGAAACTTATATATCTTTGTATCTATATAAGTATAGATATAGATGAAATAGATAGATGTACATTGCACAAACAAAAGGCATCATGTGGTATTTGTCTTTCTCTGACTTATTTCACCTAGCATAATGCCATTAAGGGTTATCGGTATTGTCACAAATAGCAAGATTTCATTCTTTTGTATGGCTGAGTAACATTGTATATATACCACATTTTCTTTATTCATCCACTGATGAACACTGAGGTTGTTTTCATATCTTGGCTATTGTAAATAACACTGCAACGAACATGAGGGTGCATGTATCTTCTCCAGTTAGTGTTTTTATTTTCTTTTGGATAAATACCCACAAGTGGACCTGCTAGATTACATGTAGTTCTTCTTTCTTTAAATTATTTTATTGTTGTTCAATCACACTTGTCTGCATTTTTCCTTTACCACTCCCCCCCACGCCAGCCAAATCCACCTCCCTCCCTTGCTTCCACCCTCCCCCTTGGTTTTGTCCATGTGTAGTTCTATTTTAAAGTTTCTGAAGAACTGCCATACTATTTTACATAATGTCTGCACCAATTTATGTTCCCACCTGCAGCGCACAAGAGTTCCCTTTTCTTGCCTTTTTGATAATAGTAAAACAGGAATGAGGTAATATCTCATCGTGGGATTTTTTTTGCATTTCTCAGATGATTGATGATGTACAATATCTTTTCATGTACATGTTGGCCAGCTGTATGTCTTCTTTGGAAAAATGTCTATTTAGATCTTCTGCCCATCTTCTATGGAGTTTCCATAGAGTACTTTGGAGTATAATGTGTTGTGAACAGTGGCCCTTTATTAGATACATGATTTGCACATATTTCCTGTTCATTTTCTATTCAGTTGTATGAGTTCTTTATATATTTTGTATATTAGCCCTTTATTTGACACATGATTTGCACATATTTTCTTCCATTTAGTAGGTTGCCTTTTCATTTTCTTGGAGGTTTCCCTTGCTGTGAGTTATTGTTTATTCCAGGTGATGGCAGTACAGGACCTATGCTCCAGCTACAAAAATAAAGGGACAAAAGCCAAGTACTTAACCTCCTTCCACACAAGAAATAAATAGTCCCTACTTTCCAGATATTGCACATACACATACATTTCACAGTCATGCTGTAGGAGGGTGCAGCCAGAGGGCCCTCAAAGGAAGGATTTGTAATGGGGTCCAGAACTCAGGGTGTCCAGGAAATACTAAAAACATGGGATGTCCTCACCCCCACCAGTCTGAGCTGAGGGGTGGGATACATGGAGCAGGGCCATTGAGTTGTTTTGCATAGCAACAGCTTTGCAGATAACCTCTGGCACAGTCATTTAACATATCTATAATCTTTAACTGGTTTCATAGATAGGTTAAATAGCCATGGCCAGGCTTTGAGCCAGGGAGAAGGGAGTGACTTCCACCCAATCTGTAACTGGGAGGCAATTCCCCCATCCCACTTACAGTGCCTGCATGAGAGTTTGAAGATGATTGGCTCCACGCTATGGGGCCACACCTGCCCAGACTCACTATGGCAGCCCAGTAAAGCTGGAAGGATACGGGAATGCTGGCCAGTGTAGCCGCTTGTGGGAGGAGTTAGAAATGGGGCTGTAGAGGAAGATGGGCATGGGGATGTAAACCCAGACACCAGAATGGGGACTCCCGCAGCCATGTGAGAGAGAATCACCATGTTGCTTTAGCAAAGAGAGCCATGTGCTTTGGCCAGAGTCAGGACCCCTGCAGCCATGAGAAGAATCACCATGGGGCTTTAGCAGAGAACCACTGTTCCTTTAGCAGAGAATCATCATGGAACATTCTATTTCTTTTCCTGAGATATGGTACCTCAGATTGGGCAAAGGGGGAAAAGAAGGACTATGTGTGTTTGTGGGTGTTTTAAGGGACTTTGGGATTTTGATGAAGACATTAAGTCATTACTCTTAAGTCTGTATAACTTGAATAAATAATTCCTTTCCTCTTCACCAATCTCTAACATGGAGAGCTATAATTCTCAGGTGAAGGGAAAGGTGAACCTAGTACAGGGGGACCTCAGGAAAAGGGGGGTCAACTAAGTAACATTGTGGGACCCCCTTCACTGGCGACCAATCAGGGAAACTCATGGGAGACTACATGTGCAGTAGCTTTAAACTAATACAACTACTTGTACATGCTCAGTTAAAGCCTGCCAAACCCAGCCGGGAAGGATCCTCCCTACAAGAATAGAGTCCCTCCAGCCCACGAGGTCAATCTCTGCTGGGAGTTGGCCTGCTCCCATGTTCTCAGCTATAAACTCTGGGTGTTCAGTTAAATTCTTTGTCCTGATCACCAAGAACCTGGTTACCTGTGCCCACCTGTGACAATACTAAACATGACTATAGAGAAACAGATAATGATTAAACTAACAGTGTATTTTAATCTTTTTTTAAAGATTTTATTTATTTGTCTGTAGAGGGGAAGGGAAGGAGAGAGGAAGAGAAATATCAATGTGTGGTTGCTTCTCATGTGTCCCCTGCTGGGAACTGGCCTGCAACCCAGGCATGTGCCCTGACTGGGAATCGAACCGAGATCCTTTGGTTCACAGGCCCACGGTCAATCCACTGAGCTACACCAGCCAGGGTAGTATATTTTAATCTTAATAAATAAGTTATGTGTGTGTGTTTTTGTTCAAGTTATCATCCATTTCTAGTTTATGACATGTTTTAGCATAAGATTCAACTCATATGACTTAAGCTAATAGAAATATTGATACTCCACTCAAAAAGCATTTGAAAGTGCACCTGGATAAAAATAATAAACGGTATGTTGAGGGATAGGTGAGACCTCAAAAAAGCTGTTTAGTTCAAATTTGTCATATAAGGCAGATGGCAGCAGAGGTATGTTCTGGCAATGACAGATTTCAAATGAAAAACATTACCTCAAGCCTTAAGAATGTCAGGTGGAATTGCAACTGATAGGATGCTGAAGAAGGAATGAATGGTAGAAAAGATGTGTAAAATTAAAAAGAAGTTGACTCATAATCACTGTAGAAAATAAATTCATTGAAGTGTTTCCTAATTGCTGACCAGGAAGTATATTCTGACTACTTCTCCAACCGATGCGGCAGGAGCCCTGTTGTAGTTCCTGGTAAATGCATGTACAGCAATGATTATATTTACACAGTAGGAAAAGAAAAGTTATTATTTGTTGATATTGACTACTATAATTGGATTTTTTCTATGCTGTAAAAATTCTAGATTCTCTAGGTTGGCTTTAGAGTATTTGTTCTTTTTCTACATAAGTGAAATGCTGGAAGGTGTAGGAGACCATTCTGAGTGGTGTGGCCCCAGTCCCCAGTGGCAAACATTTACTGCAAAGTAACTTCCTCAAATCCATGCTAAACCTTCCAAGGATGAGGGTAACCAGTTCAACCACTTTGCCCTTTTCATTTGCAACTATCCCTCTTCTGTGATGTGATTAGAGGCCCTGGATCCTTTGTTTTCTGTAAAAGGTAACCACCTAAATCAATCTATGCATAGTAAATGAGGACCATCGTGTAATGTGCCAAGAAACCCAATAAAGGTCAGTCACAGCAAGGAATTTGGTTTTTGCTCCCCTTGAGAGAAAAGCCACGCTGTCCCTTTTCCTCCACAGGACTCGGTAGTCCCTGTGAATGTCTCATTTCATCCATAATGACTCGGACACTGGGCCAGTGTCTACATCAGGAAGGGCCTATTATAATTGCTGAGTTTTAATCATTAGCCCTTTTATACATAGTTTTATTAATTCCATTCAGCTTTCATCATTCTGAATGTGTAATTGAAATGGCCCAAGACTCAGAGACATTCAGTAACATGCCCAGAACCATAGAGCTTCTTAGTACTAAGAAGACTTGAAAATGAAACTCAAGATCGTTTTTCTTTTGCATGACGCTATTAATCTTGTTTGATTGGGATCAAACAAATAAACAAAACCTTTCCTTTGCTATGTACAGATTCTACTCTCAAATGAAGTTTATGTATAGATGAGGAAGAACATGCCCAGTCACTGCTAACTTCACTATCAGGAATGTTTGCATTCTTTAATTCTTGAATGGCAGACATTTCACTTAAAGGGGCAGAGCTCCTCTTTCCAGTTGTCTCTATCCTGGCCCTTTTACCATTAAAATACAGATTGGGCAAAGCAGGTTTATGGTTTTAAGTACACAAAATGCAGAGTTTATTCTTGGGTTACTATTTATCAATTGTTGTGTTATTTTCCACGCAAGCAGTTGTGACCCAACTTTTTTTCCACCCTGTTTGGTTGCTTCTGCTCTGAAGATACCTGTCTTCTTTTTCAGCACCTTATCTTTAGCATTATGCAACCTTACTTCACATAAAGACACATTTTTTTCAAATTTAATTTTCAAAATAGGGCATGTTTTCTATATGAATTAATAACTTAAGTAAGGGGTAATGTAACAAGCTCAAGAATAAGCTGTATTTTATATGATTTCCCTACAGAATTTTAAATAACTGTTATGCATGTGATATATTGCATATATAATATATAATATTTACATTTCAAGATGTTTTCTGAGCTAAAGTTTTCAATTGTGTCATAACAAAACAATGCAATTAGTAGAGCAAGAAAAGTTTTGATAGTCCATGTTTAAGATGGTCATTGAATCAGACAATGGGAAGAGTAAACTCTGTGAAAAAAGAATATAAATGTGCAATGACAACAACAATAAAAACCTGGTAATGTAGAATAAGATGATAATAATTAACCCAATGTTAACATAGCATACAATTATTTGCTTCTTGACTGTTAAGAATTATAGAAGCACTCTTAGGAAACTTCAGTGATTGTGTATTTATCCAGTGTCACTAACTTTTCATTAGCTTTTGGAATATACATGTGTGCTATGTCCTATAACTAGGTGATGAAAAATAAGCATCAGTACTTAGATATGTAGCTTAAAGAAACAGCTCCCATTTTACCCTACTGAAGTCCTGTGAATTGAACCTGTTGTTGCACCCCCCCACCCCCACCCCTGTTCCAGCCACATGCACACAAATTGAGAATTATACACTTTATAGTTAGCTTGCTAAAAAGATTAGAGCAAAGCCATATGGCTGGAAAAATTGTTTAATGATTTAGATATCAGGCCATACTCACTGTATTATGGGTTTGAAAATTTTTCCTAATTGGATGTATTACATGTTTTCTATGCTAATTCTAGCAATAGAAGAGGATTTTTGGTAAAGTAGAAAACATTACAAATGATTACATTTAGTGATATGAAATAATTTGCTTATTTTATCAAGGAAAACATTCAGCACAGAAAGCTATCTTACAAGTAGTTGATGGCTGGAACTCAAGTACCTTGTAATCCTAGATTGGAATGCTATATAATCATATGTCGACTACTCTGCTTCTAAGCATATGAAGTATATAGAAAGGCAATAAAAAAAGTTTGGCATAAAATAAAAGAAGACTATTTAGGGAAAAATGTCAAATGCAAAAACAAAAATTCTTTGCAAACCTTTTAAACATTCTTTACATTCTATTTATTTAACCTTTATAGAGAAGGCAATGAGATCTAATTGACCCCAGGTCTGGGAACCAGAAGACCTAAGCTGATTGCCCACTGCTGTCCCATAGCTGAGTGTAGCAAGGTCTCTATGCATACTCATTTCCCAGATACAGGACCACCCCTATTGCAGACCATATTTGCTTACTTAATACCAGCTCAAGCTTAGCTTCTCAGAGGGTTCAAACTAATGGAATAACCAAGGACTTTCTGGATTTCAGAAATTTTTCTCATGATATTCCAATAACAACATTGTCAAACGTGGAGCTGGTTATAAAACTAATTAACTAAGCATGGATAACATACAAGTTGCATTGTTATTTTCATAACACACATAATTTATTAACTGTTATACAGTTACTATACTGTTATACACATAATTAACTGTTATACAGTTAATAAATTATGTGTGTAAAAAATGAAGTCTGAGTGAATATGTTGATCATTTGGTGATAATATGCTTTATTAGGATGTTTTCTAATTATATAAATTATTTGCTCTGTCATAAATTATCATTTCTTTTATTTATTTATCTTTAGAGGGGAAGGGAAGGAGATAGGAAGAGAAACATCAATGTATGGTTGCTTCTTGTGCATCCCCTGCTGGGAACTGGCCCCTGCTGGGACCTGGCCTGCAACCCAGGCATGTGCCCTGACTGGGAATTAAACTGCAATCGTCTGGTTCGAAGGCTCGTGCTCAATCCACTGAGCTACACCAGCCAGGGCTAAATTATCATTTCTTTTAAATATTATCATTTCCTTAGTATCTAAACACAGGTAGAAAAAGCCTATTTCTATAGTTTCTTGTGTAAGGAAATATTACCATGTTCTTAGTACCTAAACACTTACAGGAAACATCCTATTACATAGTTTACTGGGTAAGGTTAGTATATAAATTGAGAGCACAGAAACTTAACTGACAAAAGAAAAGCCAATGTGTCAGAAATTATTATGATGTGGGTGGTCTCCCTCTGATCACCCAGCTATGCTGGGTATGTTCAGAAGCACTTCCCTGAAACCAAAATCGAATGACATGAAGTCCAGTGTTCACTACAGGGAAATGTTTAGGGTAGATCCATAATTAAGGTCAATCCCACCGAACAAGGGACTAACTAAATGTTTACCTGTGGTAACTGCTTCTTTAGGTGTATAGTTTATTCCTCTCTACTCCTCTCCAAAGACTCTTAAAGTAGCCATAGAAGCAGACCTACGCGAAGTAAACATGGAATGAACTGCGGAGTCTAAGAGTGAACTGGAAAGCAGTTTGTCCTCTGAAATAATAGCAGATAGCTGTGGACACCAGAAGAAGCATTGTCATTGACCTTCAAGTGAGAACGGATACTCCTGTATAAAAATTGCTTACGGGATTTTCCAGCAAGTTAGTTTTACAACTATGGCACATTCTACTGAGTGTTGATGTAGTCTATATGCAGTTTGGATAGCTCCTTCCCTCCAAACAAAAACAAAAACAAAAACCTTTAATGGGGAACAGAGAAGCCACTTACATGCCAAATCGGCTTAGAAATATACACATATACATAAAATTACAATAATTCCCATAATAAAAGAACAGTGAATGTTTTTCTCCTCAGTTTAATTTGTGCTGCTTAAATAATAATAGTAATAAACATCTACACAGGGAATGAGCTCCCCTTCACGCAAATATTTGTTTTTTAATCTCTCAGAAAACTCTTCTGGAAGCTGCTTCTCAGGAGGTAGATTTTGCACAAATAGACACACACACACACAAATGATGGGCAAATGCAACAAGAATTTTTTCTCCCCACTTATTTAATGTTGATGAATATTCTCAGTAAGTTGGCAGTTAATGCTACAAGGTTAAAGACCCTAAATTGCCAACATTAAAAAAAATGAACTGAACTTTTGATGGAGAGAGCCACAATACCCCAGGTTCTGTCACTTTGCCACCTACATAACATAATCCCCGAGCCCTGCAGACAATTTAATAGGACTTGACTTGCTCTGCTCTCTCTTCCCAATCCCACTGAGACCAGGGTTCCATCTCGTCAAGCCTTGTATCACTTTCATACAGCACTCTTCTACTGCCTGTATCTTGAACTTGACTCTTGTTCTCTGGGGATCTGAGTGCAACTGCAAGAAGTCATTTCACTGTCACCTTTAACCACCATCCGGAAGATGGAACTGCATACATCAGTCTATGATGGGGTTGAGTTTTCACCTGTCCAAGCACAGGGCATTTAAAAAATACTCACTTTCGATTTTTTGTGTGTTGACTGGCACCCAGTTCCAGCAGCTGGGGATCACGGCCTGGGACGTATTCTTGAAGTGATCTAGGGATTTTTTTTAACCACTAGACATTCACGTGCATCAAGTAGTAAAGTAAAATTAAGAAACGTGGGGTAAAACTGAATCCTTTTGTAGTTGTTCTTGTACAAATCATCTTAAATCTTCCTATTTTCATTTCAGTTCTCTTCCTGTCATTCTGTAATTGGAATTTTGTGATACTTAAAGTATTTGAGCCCCATCTTTATAATTTATAATAATATTAGCTACTACTTATTGAGCGCTTTACACTATACACTGGGCACTGTTCTTACTGTTTTATATGTAATGACTGATTTAATTCTCACAACTATCTTGCAAAGAAAGCTTTATTTTTATTCCCATTTTACATTAAAGAAACAACAACCGGCCCTGGCTGGTGTAGCTCAGTGGATTGAGCATGGGCTGCGAAACAGAGGGTCTCTGGTTGGATTCCCAGTCAGGGCATGTGCCTGGGTTGCAGGCAAAGTCCCTGGTGGGGGCCACGTGAGGGGCAACCACACATTGATGTTTCTCTTCCTATTTTTCTCCCTCTCTTCCCCTCTCTCTAAAAACAAATACGTAAAATCTTTAAGAGAAAACAATGACCCATCTGCCTATATTGATATTCTAATATTGGTGCACTGCCGTCTTTTCCAGGATTTGCGTAGTGTAAAGAAATGTGTTTTAACTGAGAAAAGGAGAAAGATATAATCTCACAATGACAGGCATAGGTTTAGCTGCTTAAATAGGTCAACTCTGCTTCATGGAAAGGATAGTCTGACAATCCAGTTAGTCTGTAGAACCACTGGAATCAGTATCTAACCCACAACTGACATTTTACTGAATATATGTATATTTGAAAACCATGTATACCTGTGTGGCACCCTCATTTTCTATCTAATCTCCGAAGTACTGCTTTGCCAGAAGGGAGTTACTTACAACAATGAGGTTGACACAGATTGCAGAAGAATGTCGTTTTAGCTGCCCTTTTCTGTGAGGCAGAAGAATTTCTATGGAGAATCTATACAGAAAAGGCAGACCTATTCCTGCATTAACTGGTGGTCTTTTTTACACAATAGAATCACATTCAGGACAGGACCATTATGAAGACTTGGAACTTGTAAGAAGAATGAGAAAAATGTAAAAGTACCTTGATTCTTCATGCAGAGTCCCCTCTAGGAGAATGCTCAAGTTTTCCTTCTGGAAATGAGATATTTCCTACAAAGGAATACCTTAAGGGATGTTGAAATAAATAGGAGAAGACCAACGTGTTTTAAGTGTTGCTGTCTGTTTATTCGATTTTATTTATTGAAAAGGCTTTGTTTCTATATTTTATAAAATTAGGACAGTTAAAACTTGATTTATATCTTCAATTATTGAGTTTGTAGAGATTGTGTTTTTAATAAGATACATAAAAGCATTTGCTATAATTAACCTTTTGGGAGACAAAGAAAATAACAAAAATCATACTCACATTTTTTCAAAGAAGATAGAAATCAGCCAATTAAAGAAACATGATAACAATTTCACATATTGTGTTTTCTTTTTTTCTTAATTTTTAATGCTTGAGCAGAGCTTTTTATTTAGAGTTTATCTTTTTAAAATCATTTTTATTGTTATTGTTTTACAGTTGTCCTAATCTTTCCCCCTTTGCCCTCCTCTGCCCACTCCACCCCCTACTCCCACAGTTAGTTCCCACACTGTTGTCAATGTTTGTGTGTTTGTGGGTCATTCATATATGTTCTTTGTCTAGTTCCTTCCCCTTCTTTCCACCATTATCCCCCTTCCCTCTGGTCACTTCTAGTGTGTTCCATGTTTCCCTCCCTTTGGTTTTATTTTGTTCATTAGCTTATTTTTTTCATTAGATTCCTTTTATAGGTGAGATCATATAGTATTTGTCTTTCGCCAACTGACTTACTTCACTTAGCATAATATTCTCCAGTTCCATCCATACTCTTGTGAAAGGTAGGAGTTCCTTCTTTCTTTCTGCTGAGTAGTATTCCATTGCGTAAAGGCACCACAATTTTTTGATCCACTCACTTACTGATGGGCATGTAGGCTGTTTCCAGCACTTGGCTATTGTAAATAGTGCTGCTATGAACACTGGGTGTATTTTCAATAAAATATTATATTTCTGACTTGCACTTAGATGACTTAGAATAGATCACCTTTTTTTCCAAAATATATTTAAAATACATAGCACAATTCCTAGGTAATAAGCATTATTTTATAAAATTTCTGTGGAGTGGCAGACAGATCCTAGGGCAATTCCAGATAATTGGAATTTATTCCTATTTTGAAGAAATCCTTCTTTCCTTCATTCCTTTCTGCTTTCCTTCCTTCCTCTTGGGTAAGAGTGTAGTAGAATGTACTTGTGGTTTTAATTCATATTTCTTAACGACTAGTGATTTCATTTTCTTTCAACACATGGAGATATCCTCTTCTGTGAAGTGGCTGTGCAAGTATTTTGCTCACCTTCATAAATTGAGCTGCTTGCCTGTCTTAAATTGATTTGTAGGTTTTCCATATATTTTTTGGAAATAGTCTTTTATCAGATTATCTTTGAAAGAGCAAAAAAGTTAACAGGGAGGCAGATAGTCTGTGAGTCAGATGAAGCTGCATTTCACTGAGGGGTCTACGTCAATGCCCAGTCCAAGGCCAGAATGTGCCAGCAGCATTCTTCTTACTGGTCACCTGTTTGTTTTTTCAGTCTAGTCTTCAGGAGCTCTTGAGAGCTGTAACGTGTGTACTGTGTAGGTGACGAAACAAAATGAAAACCTAGAATTTGAGGAGTGAGTCGGTACAGAATTATGTTAAAACTGCCCGAGTATTGCCTCGTTCCGTTGCCCCAGTTATTTTCCTTTGGTGAACAATACTTCCAAATGCTTAACAGAGCGAAAGGTTTTATGTGTTCATGTTAAATTTAGAAGAGTCTTAAAAATTCATGCTGCTAATGAATGGGGATTCCATTGGTGCAGGTTCTCAACCTGATAATTAAAAGAGTTCTAAAAGCAATGGCTAATTGAATCTCAATTTACTTCTTTTTCTGCATCAACAGCTTGATTTTAGAAGCTTAAAAATAGCTACAATATTCTCAAATATTTTATTATAGCCTGACATTAATGAACTAGTAAGTAGGCTAGCTGTAGATTCTATTTCAGACCTCCTTTGGAGATATTTGTGTTCAATGCTTAGAGCTGGTAGAACAGATTTAGTTCAAAAGTGCCTGATATTTAAGAGATTTTTGACTTTCTTAAATTTATAGAAGATAAAAATCAAACTGTGTGTATAGTATAGATTACTTGCCCATGAGAGACTTTTACATCTTTACATTACCTGGGAAATTATGTATGGGTCCTTATACATCTTGCATTAGGCAAAGCACATAACAATTCCCTATGATCTCCATCCAAACTAGTAAAATGACTTTAATAATTATTCCATATACAACACCAAAGACAAATTTAGGGAGTTTGTAGACCTGAGAACAACTCTCTTGGGTCCATGGATTCTCCCTGGGTCCATGGATCCATGAATTAAGAAGCCACGTTCGTAGGATTAAAATGCTCCATCACTATTATAGGGCCTGATACAAGGGTCTTGCTGTGAATATCACAAATGAGTGTCCACTGCCCTTCAGGTAGGTGCCACCAGAAGAGGTTCTGGGAACATGACACAGGGAGGGGCGGAGTGGTGGCGCGGGAAAGGGAGGTGGAAGGAATTGTGTTCAGGGAGAGTTGTTAGGGTACTACAGTTCCTAAGGCCCTCTTTCCACCATTGATGTGGAAACCACATACATTTAAGGACTGGGAACGTAAATCTGATTGAACTCCTTCAAAGTTACTGTCTCTGATTTTTATAGTCTTACCAGCTTTAGGAACTCAAGTCAGTGCAAGTATTTTCCATGTTTCAGAAATGCACCATTAAGACTTTTCTGCAATTGTTTTGAGAAGGGAAATGTGAATCAAGTACCTAGGTGAATGAAGAAATATTATATATATATTTCTATATATATATATACATTCCTAAATTTTTTTTCAGAGATTAACGAACAAGCATGGGGACTTCTACAGAAAAGCTATTCTCATGGGTTACATGGCTAAATTTATTGGAAATTCAATATTATGTAATCTATGGTTCCATTTGTATTTAAAACCAGTTCTTCATGGCAATAAAATCTATATTCCAGAAACCTCTCAAGATATGAAAGAAGTTTAATCTTGCTCCTTTGTATAAACAATGCTTTTAGCAGTTGCATTGAATAAACCCTCCTTTTATTACCACATTTGGTTTGAAGTTTTCTCTTAAAGTTTTTAAATCTGCATTTGTTATTGATGTATAAAGTACACACAAATCTGTCTCTATGTCTCTGTTCTCTCCCTCTCTCATTCTGTATCTCTGTAAAATTTGGTACTAAGAAACCTGGGCAAAGAGAAATTACTGCTGACTTAAATATAAGTAAATTAGAAATGCGAGCATTAGACTTCAATTACATGATCTTATTAAAACAAGGACAAAATAATTTAGTCGAATCCAGTTTGGCTTTTCTGTGTATTAAATGTTTTAAAATAAGTGAGATGTCTGCTAAAAACCGTCTGTATTTAAACATGTTAATACGTAGCGTTTAAGGTAACAAGATTTCTAATTAGTATTACAGACAGAGAAGATAACACAGTGAGGGTCACATGTTGAAGTTAATTTTTTGCATAACGACTCTCAATGATGCTGAATTAGGTTGAATAGTGTCTCCTCAGGCTTCATGTTCACCTGGAAGCTGTGAATGGGATCTTAATTGGACAGTGTTCCTAGAAGATGAGCTCAAGCTGTGATGGGTCCATACTGGGTTACGGTAGGCTCTAGTCTAGTGACTGATGTGCTTGTAAGAAAGGGGACCTTTGGGCGCAGACACTTACAGAGGGACTGTGGCTGTGTGTGAATAGAGGCCAGAACTGGGTGGCTGCTACCACAGCAAAGGAACGCAAGGATTTCCGGCAACCACCAGAAGTGAGAAGACTCAAGGAAGGATTCTTCTCTGGACACTGCAGAGAGAACACGGCTCCCCTGACACCTTGATTTGGGACTGGTAGCCTCCAGAACCTGAGAGAAAAAATTTCTGTTGCTTTATGTCACCTGCTCTTTATAAATTTGCTGTGACATTTTTAGGAAATCCAGACTCCAGTTGTTCCTAGATGAAGCCCAAAATCCTTACACTGGCCTATGAGGCATTTTGGATCAGGTCTGCACTTGGGTCTGCAGTCCATCCCTTCACCCTACTCTTTCCGTAAAGTTAATTGGACAATGTTATCATTACAGGCGTTGCTGTCAGATAAAATTATATATGATTTGATTCCTGTACAAATCCCCATTTTAAGTTAGAAAGCATTTGTCAAGAAAATACTATACCTCCAAATCTCAGTGAAAAGTATGAGTGGCACAGAAGTGGTTTTACTGCTGGATTTTTCAGTCCTGATGGCAATAGTGATGGTTTGTTGGCAGCCAGAACTGCATTACTGCTGAGTCACTTGTATGTTTCTAATGATTCCTGGGGGGAGAAGCAGAAAAACTATCAGTACTCCACCCATTGATGCAAGCTTATTATATTATAATTGCAGGTATGGTTCAGTTTAGGAGCATGAATGCTAAGAGTGTGACTAATATTTAAATAGATTTATTAAAAATTATACATTTTATGATATTGTTTATGATGCACTATTTGACTGGCAAGAATCCTAAATTTTGGCAAAACACCTTCAATACAAGAGATAAAAAAGAACATTTACAAAGACTTTGTTTCTGATGTCATGATTCATCTCCTCTTTCTAACTGTAAATGGCATCCTCTGAATGTTAGTTTCCTCATAGGCAAAGCAAAAAATAATTAATCACAGCATTATAATGAACATAATAAAGTGTATGATACTATAGCCTAGTATAGAACTCATTATATCCCACATTTTTCTTAACAGTGGTGGTAAATTCATCATTTTAACTGTGTCAGACCAGTAAGAAATTAAAGCCAGCGTGTACCAGTTAGTCACTGCAACAGAGACATTTCGTAGCGAACCAACCCCAAACTCAGTGGCTGTTAAACCGCAGTCATTCTTATCACAGACCTGAGGGTCATTGGGGGTTTGGCTGGTCTCGTTTGCCCCAGCTGCGTGGATTCAGCTGTGCTGCCTGTGCCTCTCATCTCCTTGCGGGCATGTTCTTCTCATAAGGGTGGTAGTGGTTCAAGAGAGAGAAGCCACATCAACAGAGGTTTTCAAACCTCTGCTTGCATTACCTTGGCTAACAACCCATTGGCTAGAACAAGTCCCAGGAACAGTTCTAAGTGTGGGGAAATAATGTCCCTGCCAGAGGTTGGGGTGAGCAGTGAAAGGATTTCAAACTGCAATAGAGAGTTGGAAATTGGAGTCATTAGCGCCATTTACCACAGTTACTGGTTTTCTGTTGTTTATAATATAAATGAATAAGGACAAGAGAAACATTTGTCATAGCAAAAAGACATCAGATGCACCATGAAAAGGTACCATCCGTTGAACATTGGTGAAAGGCACACAGGCTTGTGTGTGATTGTGGGGAGAGTCGGGGGCCACATTCAGTCCCAAATAAGCTCTGCCAGCAAGGCCTCCAGCCTCAGGCAGCAGGCCCTCTTCTACTGCAGGCAGCTGGGGACTGGAACAATGCAACCGAACTCAGCCTGCGGATCCTGGCGTTGGGAAGCACACAGCGAGCAGCCACACCAGCTGTGAGCATCTGAGCCTACTAGCAGGACTGCCCATAACCCTCAAATAAAAGTATGTGAAACAAAAAAAGAGGAACCCGCTTCTCCCTCTGTAAAATATAACTCTAGGACCCAGAGGCAAATAATCAGCCAGTTATCTCAGACATCTTTAAAAGAAGTATCCCTAAAACAGAAAGGAGCCTAATTACGTAACATTTTTTTTTCAGTTGCTATCATCTTGAAGTTAACGAGAAAAATAAAGGATTCCACTGCCCTTAAATGTGCCACCTGAGGCTTACAGCCATTATTAAATAGGCTTCAGCTCTCTCTATTCAGCATTTCTGGGTGGCCTGTTAGGGTGGTGTCCGGCATAGAAATAATTAATCACTGAGGCTATGAAAGCATGCGGAAACATGATTATATGTACATCAGGATGCACAGATCAAAATCCGCAGTTTCCATATGGATACTATTTCGAGAACAAAGTATGCTTCGAAGAACAAGATAATTAAAGGGCAGGCCTGTCTCTCAAAGGAAGCGACATCATTACACTGCTTGTCACTGGGAATAATGGTGGCAAAGTGGAAACACTGTGTGGTTTGAAATCAGAAGGCCCATGTTTGTGTCATGAATCGACCAGTTTACCATGTGACAGTAACAAGTGTTTTTAAAACCTGTTTTGTTTGGATCCCATTTCCACAGTTGTAAAATAGATATTGTCATCTCTCACAAAAGCAAATGGATTGAAGTAGTATTTGTGAAAGGGCTTTAAACCGAAGGTAAACTATTAACTATATTATTGGTTGGTATTTCAAGTTAACAGACTGATATCACGGCTGCAAAATTCTGTTAACTTCCCAGAAAGACGGAGACAAGAGGAAGGCACGATGGGCCTGATCACCAAATGCCATATCGGTCCGTTAAAGATTTTTGAACTTCTTCTAGAAGAAGAAATGGCTTTATTCCTAGTTCTAGCCTTACCCTTGGCTACAGGTGCATCACTAATGCTTAAGAGTGGCCCTGTAAACAAGGATCATCTTCCAGAAACATTAAGAGAAGTTGTTTACAATGAATGTTGTCAAGACTCCACAATTCTCCTCGGCATTCGTGTGTTTATAGATTTTCAACTTGTGTATCCTCTGCAATAACAACCTCAACTATGGGAAAGGCCCACAGAGGCAGACTCTGATGGTTCATTTTAGGTGTCAGCTCGAGGAGACTAAGGGATGCCCAGATATCTGGTAGAACCTTGTCTTGGAGTATGTTTGTGTGGGCCTTTCTGAAAGAGATTACCATTTGAATAGACAAACTGAGTAAAAAAGATATACACCCCCCACCCCAGCTGGAGAGCATCGTTGCACCATTCAATCTGTTAAGGGCCTGAATAGAATGAAAAGCAGGGGAGGAAGGGCGAATTTGAGCTGGGACAGCATCTTTCTTCTCTTCGCCTGCCCTGGGAGCTTAAGGTTCCTGGTTCTCAGGCCTTCAGACCACAGGATCTACTGGTTAGTCTGCTCAATGACACCAGATTGTGGGGCTTTTTATCCGTAATAAAGTGAGCCACTGCCTATTGTAAATCTCTTCATATAAAAAGAATTTGGTTCGGTTTTCTGGAGAACCCTGGGTAATTCCTCCACATAGCTGTGAAACAACTCAAATACTGATGAGTTGCAATTTTAAATGTGGCTTGAGTTAATCTATTCCTCTTTTCTTCTCTCATTATGTTTGCTTTGTGACTTTCATGCAACGGCCTATAAACATTTTTGAAAATAATAAGAGAAAGGGTAATTTTTACATGTATGTATTCTGTGACTATATAAGTATAAAATATGATGCATCGTAGGGAACTGGGGGGAGTTTGAAGGTTGAGTCTTAATTTTTAAGGAAGTCCAGAATCAAGTACTTAGTAAAAGTAAACCGTAAAGTGAGTAATTTTGTTTCATATCTGTCTTAACCTAAAGCTTATCCTTGGCATGAAAACAACTACCCAAGAACATCTCACCTCACCTGGACTGAAAGTGTGACGCTAGGCCGTGGTTCACTCCCTGGATGAGTCATTGTGTCACCCTGATGAGAATGAACCCTGCTGATGCATCACCCAAATATGGCAGATTTGCTTTTAAAGCAAGCACAGCAAAAAGCAGCAGGAAGGAAATTTAGAGCTGTTGAATAAAATCATGTAAACATCCTGTTTGATGCCACCGGAAAGTAATTGAATTTGTGAATACTGGCCAAACAGCTCAATGAAGAGTAAATGATATGCTGATGTGTTGACATTTGAGCTTGTCATATAGAAAAGAAGGGAAAAAATCTTTAAATTTGAACTCGTAGAAATCGTTTTTCGGCCCTTTGTGACTTCTTACGTGGGGATTTTCATTTCATATAAGTCAGTTGAAAAGAGTCTGAAGTAAGTTCTAACAAACTTAGCCTAAACTGAAAAAAGGGATATTTGAATGCACTTAGCGAGAGATAGAATATCAAGGAAGGAAGATTACTCATTTTTTGAGAATTGTTATTAATTTAGTGTGTTTTTAAATGTGATGGCCAACTTCAAGCTAAAACAATATAAGGATTTTAGTTAACAAGATACATTTGTTTTCTCGTGGCGACTGCAACCTAAGTCAAGCCAGATATCTGAAGAAATAATTAGTTTTTATGTAGAAGGTGTTGAAACCCCCCGGAAGCGCAGCTGGGGCACATCTGCGTTACCCAGCAATACTCAGTAGCTAAAAGTTACCCATTTATGCTTAATGAATGCCTTTGCTTCACATCTGCATTTCTGACGGCTAGTCTTTTTTCATGGTGCATCATTCCACAAGATGTATGCAATTTTCTAAACGTGCATTGAGTAATGGCAGTTCCGGCAGGTTTGTATTTCAGTGTACTTTTGATTGAAATATCAAAAGTTGCTCTAAAACAATGCTGCTCATGGTGTTCTTTCCTGGAGGAACTCTGTCAAGGTGAAAACGGGGTGTGTACCCCAGCACACAGTGGGGAATGCAGGTTGGCAGGTGGGTGTAGAAGGACAAACTCCTGCCTACAGGGAAGGTGACGTTCTAGTCACGCACACTCTTCCTCACTTCATTGTGTGCAAAGGCTATGCTGTGCGCTCATCAGCCCTTAAATTAGGTCAGGTCCTAGTGTGTTGGTGACTGAAGCACTGAAACACTGGTCTCCTTCCTTTGCTAACGGTTTTACACAGAGGGAAGAAGTTTAAAAAGGCCTAGGCAGATAAGAAACGTGTAAAATTGACATCAAATAGCCTTAAAAAAGGTGAAAGAGGTCAACTGGAGGACTGCCTGTAAACTAAGAAAATGTGGAAGGAAGGGATGTAATTTCCCTTATTTTTACTGTGGTGTAAAGATGCTGGTTTAGATAAATATGTAAGTGACTCAATATCTATTATTTCATCTGTCTGCTTATTCATTTATTAGAATGGACAGTAACAGAAACAAGCAGTTTGTTGCTGTTGGAGGGTAAATTCCAAGGCAGGGATGGATGAGCTATGAGGCTGAGGAGGTGGGCAGGGGCCAAATAACAGATGGCCTTGTGTTCTGTATGGAGTAACTCGAAATGTCCCCTCTAGCTCTGGGACACAGATAGAGGTGATGGTGGTGCAGGATCTTAGGTAGAGAGTAGCATGTGTAGGGTTCTGTGTGAAGATGTCTCTGTCTGTGGAGTAGAGGGTAGGTTATGTGGATGTGAAGGAATAGAGAGCAGGAAAGAAAAAAATGTCTCCTGGTTAGGACAAGGCTCCTTAGGAAGAAAATGAAAAACTTGACAAAACCTCATCTCAGTTCATCAGTGTCATGATCCTTCCTTCCTCTCCGTGACCACTGGAGTGACTGCGCTGTTCTCTAGACTTCTGAAATCAGTTCACTGATGGTATTCAAATTGGGGGAGCGGGGGGCGAGATTATAAAATCATTTTAAGTTCTTTGCTGAAATTTTAATTCACTTAGGCAGAGATTGCTTACTGAATTACCACTCCGTGCCAGGTAAAATCCCATGTTCGAAGCCAGCAGATGTATAATCTGGGGGCCAGTGTGCAGGCAAGTACTCATGAAAATAGAATGTAATACAACAGACACTATGGCAGGGTTAATACACGGTTAGGGGAGGAACTGGGATGCTGGAGGAGGATGTATATCTTATCCCAATCAAAGGAGTCAGGAAAGGATTCTGAGAATTCAAGATCTAAAATGAAGGTGGTGGAGGGGTTAGTCAGGGACAATGTGGGGAGAAGAAAACATTTAGGCAGAAGAAAGAATGGTATAGACAGGGATCCTGGCTCAACTAGGAACCTGAAATTAGTCCAGCCTGGTGGGAACAGAGACTGGTTCAGGAAGAAGGATCCAGAGATGAGGCTCACTGTACTGTGTGTCTATATTGTCATCCCAAGAACACAACTTACTCGAGGGTAGGAAGTTGTCTAATTGTTATAATTTGTCCTCTCCCGGCCTTTGTATTATCCAAGGAATGCATCAGTCAAGGAGCACAGACAAAGCAAGTGTTTATGAGATACAGTTCTTGCTCCTTCCTGGCAGGGAGGCCTGAGAGGAGTGTTTTCCTGGCAGAAAACTAGAGAACTCAGAGCATTTGTGTTTTTCACCCTACAGACTTCTTTTTACCTAAACGGGTCCTTGGCTCTTCCCTCTGAAACGATGCTTCGTGGCTTCCCAAACTGCAGTGACTCGAGTATTGGTGGCATTACCCTTGCTCAGGACAGGTTTTCTAGCATTTAGAATCAATCCAGTGTCTCCTCTTCATGTAACCAATGCACTTTTTTTTTCCCCCACATACAAGTTTCTCTTGAGATCCCTCACTTTCTGTTCTTCCTCCTTTTTTTCCATAGAAGGCTGCCTTGCTTGCTATTTATCAGAGAGTCTGAAAGGAAGGTTTAATTTTCGAATTATTCAAGGAGGCTCTTGGGGGGGTCTCATTCCCGGCACTGCTGACTTCCGGACCGGCACAAATTGAATTCCATGCATGCGTGCTTATCTGTCTTTGACAGCTCCTTGGCATGCCCGTCCTCACAGTGCAGATGCAGAGGCAGCCGCCATGCCCAGCCCCCTCACTTAGTGCCTGTTAGTCCCTCTCCTCCTCTCCTACAGATGCTCCTTCGTCTAGGGCTTTCTGTAGCACTGGCTCCCCGCCCCTGCTGACTGCAGTCTTCTTTAGCAAATGCCAGACTAAAGTGTATGTGGGACAGTTTCCAGATAAGCACCACCACTGTGCCCTGAATAATAACATATTTTAATTTGAGTGTAGCCCGTGCCCAACCATCTCTGAGTACTGCACCTAATCAGAAAACGCGAAGTGCAAAATTAAACTAGAAAGAAACAGTGTGCCAACAGAATCTCTAATTGCAGGGAAATAAACCAAATACCTCTTCTTCACCAGAGAATTGGAGCAATTTTTTTAAAAAGCACCATCTTCATGCTTTTTCAAAGGTATAAGAGATATCCTGAATAATCTCTGACTTCCATTGTGAAAAAAAATAGGGGATGGTTTCTTGACTTCTAAATGGTAGAAGCCTAGTCTGAATGAGATGCAACGTTAACGAACATACTGACAGGTGGCCGTGCTGAGGTGGAAAGTGTGCAGCCCGAGCTAGCTGCCAGGACATCTGCAGTAATCACTGCTGATAAATGGGCTTATTTGTCGATCAGCAGCTTTTCCTTCTTACATCTTCGTAGTTCCCTCTGAGTCAGCTACTGAGGATGTAGAAATTGAGAAGAAAGAGTGAATATCCTAAAGATACGCACCCAGTGAGGATTTTTTCTTAAAAGAAAGGTAGTCCCCTCATTAGTAAGTTGGCCAGAAGGTAAATGACCAACATGTAGTTATAGAAGGTATATATACAAATGGACAGACATACAGCGTATATGAGTCAGGGTGGATGCAAAGTCTCCTCGCAGATATATATGTGTATGAAAGGAAGTAGATATCCTAGGAGTACATTCATTCTTAAACTCAGGGGTAGATGGCTCCTCACAGCTCTCCCAGGTTAGATTTCTGTAAGGAAATAATGTCCTCCATGTCCATGTAAAAGCTGCTACTTGAGTCTGTCTACCTACGTTCATTAAACTGAAAGCTATGGCAGTTCTTGCCAAAGACTTTTATTAGGAATCTAAGAAAGAACTCGGGAGTGCTGTTTGACTTCTACATGACAGTACATTTGACTCTTCAGATTTTTCTTTGGTGGTAAATTTTGCTCCTGCTGACAGCAAGAATAATTGCTTCACCCAAAGTTTAACTCTATTTTCTTGCTCAGTTTTTTTTTTTTACAGTGTAAGCAATCCTGCACGATAAAGCTTTTCAGGCCAAATCCTGCTCTGGGAAGGAAAAGCACGTTGTATTCTGATGTCCAAGCCTGTAACAGCCTATTGCATCATTATGGGCAGCGTGCTTACTTTGAATGGATCTTGGCATTTCAGGTAATAAAAAAGTGTAGATTGAGTTCTTTTTTGAATTTTACCTGCTAATTGTTTTACTAAATAAGTACAACTGCATGAGGTGAAGTTTTCATATTGTCACATATTCTCAGCTGTTCAGGTATTTATATCTTAATGTCTTGCCCTATCTACAGACTGTTGTGTAGAATTTACTGCACACTCCCTACATTTGGCTTTCCATTTAGGAATAATAGCCTCATAGACAAGGACATGGCTTTAGCATTAATGTACAGTATTTCATTATCTAACTTCACTGGTATGACCTGTTTCACCTACTTGGGATCTATCAAAACGGTTACTACTGTTTTCATCTTCAGAATATATGTAATATGACTCTGAGTCCTCAAGAAATCTATTCTTTTTGTGAGGCTCCTTCCCAAGTAATGACCAGGGATGTAAGAAATGCAAACACATTGATGATTTACTCCAATTCTTTTTTCAAATGTTGTCCCTGTTGAAAGACTTGTGATTTTCTGGGCTGCTCTTGTCCTGATCTCTGAGAGAAGTTTGCTGGTCCCCAGTCCTTCTCACAAGAGCCCTCTGTAGTCACTGATTTTCATTTTTGCCTCAGTGCAATCCAGGAGAGGGCTTTATAATTTAAAATTTTTTTCGGAGGTATGGATGTGGAAGGTTTGAGGACAGCAGAGAAGACTGATCATCTGATGCAGAGCTTTTTGTCTGAGCCAGGGATCTGCATTATCTCTGCCTGTAGGTAAAAAAGAAACTCTCTTCTCCATCACTATACTCCACAGGTAAGAATCATGATGTCAGGATGGAGGGACTGAAGCTGATCAGATCCCTCACTGATCACAGGCTGTGACAGGACCAACCATGTCCCAGAATAATAGGCAAAGGAAACACCCACTGTCTTTTTTCTCTTGTCCAACAATAAAATACCAAATAGTCAGAGGGGTCATTTACTAGATCTGGACCACTCATTTCTAATCATGATCAATTTGTTCCAGTAATGATTATGATAATTCACTGGTTTCAAAGACAAATACTGATTATCATTAATTTCATCCACTGTGTGTTTTTAGCAGATAATAAAATGAAGACATTTACTGACTTCTTCAAAGTCACCAAAAATATAGTGGATCAAAATATTGTTCAAAAATATATTTTTTGATTATCTCTCTTAATAATTATATTTTGAGTTCACACTTTGAATATTGCTCTCAAGTCCCTACTATTACTTTTAAGTACATGACAAAATTTGGAATCTATAAAACACATATTTTATTCTCAAAACTTAAGTGACAGGTTGAGAATAAAATGCAAAAAAGTAATAGTTCAGTAAAATAGAAAACTCAGTTTGGAAATAGCTACAATATAAATGTTTATGTTAACTCAAGATCCACATGTCACATCCAGGTAACCATGGCCGCATGACAGATCCCAGCTGAGACTAGCAAAGCTTAACCCATCCATAGCCCAACCATGTGATGCCTAAACATGTGAACAATAAAAATAATTGTTGTTTCATGTCACTCTTCCTTGGCTGATCTGTTATATAGCAAATGTCAACTGAGTAGAAACTGGTTCTTGAGATGGAGATCTGCAATAATGCAAATATTGGTCAGAGGAGCTGGTTGAGGCTGGAAAAATGGAGAAGAAATTTTTAGCAGTGTTGGAACATGGTGAAGGAATTCATCTTGGAGTCTAGGAAACTGATAACCCAAATTATACACAAAATAACTAGTGAAACTATTACATACAATAACAAGGAAGATTAAAACTCTAGATTTGTGGGGGAAACCTCAAGGGAGGATGTTGAAAGTGCTAGTAGGTTCAGGTTCATTATAGCTACATATGATAAGACATGGGGAGAAAGGAGACACTAAAAAGTACTGGTAAGTTTGCAAGTGGAATTTAGAGGAGATCAAGTGAGATCAGGCTTTAGATGGTTCAAAAATTAAACTCTTTCTCATATCAGGTCTTCTTTTTTGTATTGTTTATCGGGTCTTATTACGAGTAGAGAATTTCAGAGTACACTCGATTTAATGGACAAGGATCATATTAGGAAGTCTTTCTTGAAACTTTATAGAGAATCAAATTGGTGCCAATAGGCTCTTTCCACTAGGGAAAAAGATAGTGTCCACAAACTTAAAGGGTGCTGTGTACTCTTCCCAAATTATCAGTATATAGAGGAAAAATTTCAGGATTTTAATCTGTAAAACTATAAAAAATCATCAGTATCTCTTAAACAACTATTTTGCTTATTATTAAATTAGAAATTGGGAAGACAAAATCCCATATATTGATAACCACCAGAGATAAATTACTTTCAAAATAGAGCCGTGTTTTTTGGGAAGATGTCTTACCAAAAAACCATTGATCGCTCTTTTGAAATCACGTAACAGTTCCTTTAGATGCTGGACCACTTCCGGGTTAGAGCACCACTTTGAGTTCAGTTGTATAGTTAGTTAAATTGAATGTTTCGTGGAGCCCTAAACAACATGCAGTTCAGTTGTAGCTCTTACAATTATATCAACCTTAAAGTTGTCCCTAAAATAAAGGAACGTACATCTTAGGTGTCTTCTTGTTATTGTATTCAAATTAGTTCTAGTATTTCAACATTAATGTACCTTAATTAATTTTGAGCACGTACGTATATGTGCTAATAGGCATGGACCCCCATTTTTTAACAAAGTTTAATTTTACCACAGCTGTCAGCATCATAAGTTTCTCTAATTTCCATACACTTATACATAGACCTAATTTGATGGTTCACTTGTAGAAAATAATGACTAACATATTCAAAGTTCTGCTTTCAATTTAAATCTACCCTCAGACTTATCTAGGCCTGAGAGGATACAAGACTAGAAGTTCTTAGTAGTGGAGAACAGGGACAGATATGTAACTTTTAAATATGTTGGCATTACTAGACTCCTGTTAACGATGGCAGGAAGAAAATTTATAAAGCATTTCTTTCTTTTAAAATTTTTCTTAAAGTTTAACTGGAAGAGAGCAGGAGACAGTAAGATGATAGGAATGATGGCAGGTTTAAGCTTCCAGTTGGTCTAGGTTTAAATCTAACTTTTCTTTCATTTTTCTTTTAAAAAATTTTATTGACTTTATTGGGGTAATATTGGTTAATAAAATTATATAGGTTTCAGGTGTAGAATTGTATAATGTCCTCTGTGTATTGTATTGTGTGTTCACCCCCCAAAGTTAAGTCTCCTTCTCTCACCTTTTATCTCTCCTTTGCCCTCTTCTATCTCCCCACAACCCCCTTTAGTTATCAAAATACTATCATCTGTGTTTATGACTTTTTTCTTTGTTTAATCCCTTCATCTTTTCACCCAGTCCCCCTAAATCTAACTTTTCTTTAGCAGAATCTTGGATTATTTAAACCATATGAACTTCAGTTTCTTATAAGCATAAGGATATGCTGTGCAAAAATATGACACTGAGCTAGAAAACTACCTAGAAATGTTTATTGCATGAAATACTCTTCCACATATTACTTGTTTATGGTATAATTGATAGCATGAAATAAAGTGTTTCTCTCTTTGGAACTTCATTTGGCTTCCAGAAGGGATCAAGCCTGTTATTTAAAGTCAGTTGCCTAGCTGGGCAGCAGACAGGAGGTTTATCTCTATGGTCCCATTGCCTTTGGTCTCTTTTGTATCAGCATGAGCAAATGGTGTGGGAGATTTTTCTTTTTTAAATAAAAAGTTGAAGAGCTCAGGGCACTGTGCTAGATACACCTCTGGGTAGTTGGGTCTTTGGCTTGTGGTTATTGTGTCCTGTGGTGAGTTATGTCCTGCTTAGTCCTTACTAAGCTGTGTCTGAGCTTTATTCCACCAGAGTAAAGGTGAGCTATGAAACCTGTCTTTAACTTTTTCTGACAAAAGTTTTTGTCTGTAACACATTACTGGCAAATTGTGGGTTCTCAATAAAGGCTCAATAAAAAAACACACATCATACGAGAGGTTCCCAATAAAGGTTTTTAATAAAGTGGTTGCTTCTGGTATTTGAGAGGCAACCAAGTTTGAATGCACAGGAGAATATGTGGAAAAGCAGAAGTAGACAAAGAGTTCTTTTCCTTCCCTTGGGTGTAAAACAAAAAAAAAAGTAAAGATTTTGGAGGATTTTAGATTGTTGGTAATGAGCCTATAGGATCCCTAGAGCTCTAAAAAAGAGGAATTTTATTATAATTATAAATATAAATGACTGTTTTTCCAGAAGAGAGAAGGCAAATTTGCTACCTTATAGTGTTGTATTTCTGAAATGGAGATCTATAGCAAATTTCTATAAGTATGTATAGGTATTTTATTTATGATATCTTTTCTGAGATTACTGTGATTTATCATGTTAGATTCTTCTCAGCTAACCTTTCAAACACTGAAGTAAGATTTTAAAACATAGTAAGAGCCATGACTGGGTAGATCAGTTGGTTGGAGCATCGTCCTATACACCAAAAGGCTGCCCATTCAATTTCTGGGCAGGGCACATCGATGTCTGTCTCTCTCCCTGCCTCTCCCTCTTCCCAATTCCTTTCTCTCTAAAAGTCAGTAAACATATTCTTGGGTGAGGATTAAAAAAATAGTAAGATCTAGTATAAGAAATTGAGCTCAAATCAGTGATGCTCCAGGCCTCCATTAATTACTGTTTACAGATATGTTGACCATTCCTAATAGTAGTAAGTATTGGGATGTATCCATGAAATGGTTCACTCTTAGAAATTATATAACTGCAAAAGAAAGTTGGGCCAAAACATAGAACATATGATAAATTTTGTTTAAAAAAATTTAAATGACTTCCCTGTCTTTGTATTTCCATACTAATGAGTGGCTTTATGATAGCACTTATTTAGCTTTGGATTATATTTACTTATGCATACCATTTTTTGAGTGTGGAAATAAAACTCTTTATTAACCAAGAACAATGATTTCTGCATGGAAGTTGCTCATAGTTTGTTGCTTAATTGCTATTTTACATGATTAATCTAACAGTAGTGTACAAAACTGAGGGATAGAACTTCATTTACTTAAATTTATTACACAGTGTTTGAAGACCAATCTATAAAGGTCTAAACCTATGGCTTTGTGACATGAAGTCTATAGATTTGGAAAGAAAAAGTGGCTCTGGAATAAAATTTTATGAAGCCGAAAGGCCATTAGATTAAAGAAATCTGAATTCAAGTGAGTCTGTTGGGCTTGTTCTCTCATTTCATTTTTATGAATATGGTTTTGAAGGAACAAGGGAAGTGCCATTTACCTATTGTTTTTATTGTTTGTTTTTAAGAAATAAGTTAGCTATTCAAATAAGTTCTTCTATTTAAGAAATCAATTTAGGTTGTTTGGTTATCCATTCTCTTTTTATGTTCTTCGGCTTGAACTAAGTAAATATGTAGTGTTAATGTAGTTGTTTAGTTCTAAGGATGGGATATAGCAGAGTCTGAAAATCCTCTTATTTAAAATCCATTTCCTTGTGTGAAAGGAAGCTTTTACTACAAGTGAGTGGAGAGGATTATTCTCAAGTGTGATAAAGACATTTCAGAACAAACTCAATTCTAAACTTTATTGTCAGATTATCTCTTGGTCTTTCCAACTTCATTCAAATTATTTCATTTTCTTTCATTTGAGCAAAGAATATGGGCTTTGAATGATAGCCATCTCATGGCAAATTTGCTCTCATAGGAAAAGTGTGATATAAAGATGACTCATTTTTTAATGCTGCAGTTTAAAAAAATTTTATTGATTGATTTTAAAGAGAGAGAAAGAAAGAGAGAAGGAAAAGGAGGGAGGGAGGAAGGGAGATAGAGGAGAAAGAGAGCTCAATTCGTTGTTCCACTTATTTGTGCATTCACTGGTTGATTCTTGTGTGTGCCCTTATCAAGGATCAAACCCACAACCTTGGTGTATTAGAATGATGCTCTAGCCAACTGAGATACTTGGCCGGAACCTGCATTTTTGTTTTGAAGACAATATACATGATTGAAATCACTCTTCTAGTGCTACTTGTCTTAAACTTCTCGTGAAATTAAAATCTTCTTTTGCAGTGGACAAGTACATTAGGCTGTTATTTATTGAAGCATATTTCTCTATTTAGAAAGTAAAGACAAATGCAATATGATATACAGAATGGTGACTATAATTAATAATATCGTATTGAATACTTGCAAATTGCTAAGGCAGTATATATTTTTTACCCTGAATGGTGTGTCTCAGTGGGTTAGGAGTTAGTTGTTCTGCAAACCAAAAGGTCACCAGTTCAATTTCTGGTCAGGGCACATACCTGGATTTCAGGCCAGGTCCCCAGTTGGGGGAACCAATCGATGTTTCTCTAGCACATCAGTGTTCCTCTTGCTCTCTTTCTCCCTCCTTCCCCCTCTCTAAAAAGAAATACATAAAATCTTTAACAAAAGAAAGTAAATGCTTCTAGAGTAGATCTTAAAAGTTCTCATCACAAGAAATATATATTTCTAACTATATATGGCAATGGATGTTAACTAGATGTACTCTGGTGATTTTTTCATAGTATATACATATATCAAATGATTGTGTTGTACACCTGAAACTAGTACAATGTTCTATACACCCACCACACACAAAACAAACTAAAGACAAACAAAATGAGAGGAGGTATGGGAAAGGGGCTTGATCACAAGAACTGAACCCAATACTGGGGTATGTAATGAAAAAGAAAACAGACTCAAGTAAGAATTTAGAAATTCCCAATGTGTCTCTGGGTCCTGGAGTATTTTTATGTCCAGTTCGTTTGCTTCAGTAAATATGCTGCCCTTTCCTCTCCTCTTCTTGCTGTACCTCTCAACAATGTTCAGCTACCACATAGAAAAAGTCCCTTTCTGTTTGGACAGAGCAAAAACATTGTAACATCATTGCTCCAAAGTTCTATATAAACAATGAGGTCTAAGAGTGATATTTTACCCTACCATCAATCATAACATTATTATATAACATATACAATTTATCCCAGTATCAGCGATTCATTGTTTAAGCTCTTGACTCATTAAAAGTTAAAACAGAAACATTTCATTAAGAATTCTTTGACACCTTCTCAATGATTAGATGTGAGTTAATCATTAAACATGACTCAAACCTTAGACTTAGATCTTACCCTAGGTCAGACTCTGGAATCTCTGGGATTTTTACAGTATTGTTGTCTTTCCCTGGAGAGACGTCAGCTGGTGAAGGAAGATCAGGTATCCCACTGATCTGATGGTAGCAGCCTGCCCAGAGTAGTGTACCTAAGGCATGGTTGTAGCTGTCTTTCTGTTGAGATGCTTCATTTATGTTCTTGGCTATGTTTATCCCCTTGGGAACTTTGGTATCTGGTTCTGTATATAAGAAGTTTAAAGCATCACTTCCTCCTAACAGGTAAAAAGCTGAACAGGCTAAAATATCAACAACGCTTCTGGGATCAATAAGAATGGGGAAGACACAGAGCAAACCACTGCCCCCAGGCTGGAGAAACTGATAGGAGAATAGAGGGGTCAGGGTTTACCAGGGCAGAGACTCGCTCATTAGTGGAAGCTACCATAGGACCAGAGCCCAGGTAGGAAAACCTGAAATGTAGTAGATGAAATACTAGATGCCTAGTGTGGACACGCCTGAGAGTTAAAGGTTCCAGGGAGACCCAGTCATGCCAGGGGGTGAGGTGGGGAGCACACAATAGTATAAAATTTATTTCTAGAAGCTACACTAGTTTCCCATAGTAAGTATCAGACAAAAGTCTCCACAGGCTTCCAATAGAGGCAGAGACAAACAATTTTAAAACTCACCAGAGAATTCTGTTCTTATAAACAGGGCTTACTCTTAGAGGAAAGTAGTTAACTAGAGCCTGACTTGCTGATTGTCGGCCTCATCAACCCAGAGAAGGGAAATACTCAACTCGGCTACTCTAGCCATTCTGTTGCATCTGACGGGGAGCCCAGTTCCAGGACTATAGAAGCCTTTTTTCTCCTCCTGCACTTCACCCGTGCATCACTGAAGATCTATTTCCGGTAATTTCTTTTGTCCAATCATGTTCAACTACTAAGGGAAAATGACAAAGCATATGGAAAGCTAAAAAATTAGAATTCGAAGAGACAAAGAAAGCCTCAGAAACAGACATGGCAGGGATCTCCGAGTGACCAGACTGTGAATTCAAAAGAATGATGATTAATATCCTAGATATTCTGAAGGGCAAAGTAGACAGCATACAAGAACAGATGGACAGTGTCAGCTGAGAGATGAAAATCCTCGTAAAGAACCAAAAATACTAGAAGAAATACTAGAGATAAGCAACACTGTAACAAATAAAGAATGCCTTTTTTGGTAGACTGGACGTGGCTGAGAAAAGAATCTCTGAGCTAGACGACATGTCAATAGAATTCTTAAACACTGCAAAGCAAAGAGAACAAAGACTGGAAAAAAAACAATGCGCAAGATCTATGGGGCCACTACCAAAGGTGTAACATATGAATGAATAATAGGAATATCAAAAGGAGAAGAGAGAAAGAAAGAACAAGAAGGAATATTTGAAACAAAAAATGACATAATTTTCCCAAAATTTATGTCAGATTTCAAACCACACAGATCCAGGAATCTTAGAGCACACCAAGCACAATATATGCAAAAAAACCCCAAATCCTCTGAGTACACGTATCATTTGAAATTATAGAACATCAAGGATCAAGGCCAAAAAACCTGAAAGAAGCCAGAGGAAACACTTCACTTATAGAGAACATAAGAATCACATTTGACTTTTCACAGAAATCATGCAACCAAGAAAAGAGTGAAGTGAAATACTTAAAATGTTAAGAGAAAAAAAAGATCCACCAACCTAGAGTTCTATAACCAGTGGAATTAACCTTCAGTAGTAAAGAAGAAGAAAACAGTGAGACAAAGTAAAAAGATGGAATTTGTGTCCATTAGAACTGCCTCAGAAGAAGTACTTTGGGAATATAAATAAGAAGAATTACAACCATCAGATTTGTTTTGAGAGGAAATGTTTACTATAGGAAGGACAGAGTGAATAAAATCTAGGACTTAGTTTGGCAGAAAAGAAGGGAGAGGACGTTTTATTTCAGAGCATTGTCACAATGGGAAGTTCCATCGAATCCCATTTATTAGGAACATTTGATGAAGGGAACCGATGTTCCTGATAAAGGGTGAGCCATGGCTAGGTTTTTAGCAGCTGTGTGATAGTAATTTGCTGGGGTGAACAAGATGGGCTGTGGAGAATCTCAGGAAGGAGGGTGCCGCGCGTGGAGGGACGATTTGAAAGCTGCTGTAGCAGGTAGCAGTTCGAGCGGGAAAGCTCCGCGCACCGAGCTGTTGGTGGAGAAACAGAAGTCCAAGGACTGTCTCTAGCAGTTGCTTACCTACTATGTAGGTCACCTGAAACTTTCTGAAGCTCCCATGGATTTCAGTTTCAGTTCCCGTTAAAATTTTCAATAAAAACTTCCTTCAAGAATGATCTAGGTTGATTCTTTGATGTTTTAAAATTCAGCGTATTTCCAAGTGAGATAGTTCTTTTTATGCCATTCACCGGGTGAAAGAACCATATGATCAGCTTGGAAATTGCTCACTAGAATGAATTATTTTAATTGACTTGTCATGATACGACAATACCGAAGAGATCTATTTGACCTCACAGGGTCAAGTTTCTGCCTATATGTGTTTGATCAGAAAGCTTTTGGTTACATAGAGATCACAAGGCCCAAACCGATCCCTGACTGAGTGTTGCTGTCCGTATAGCATAGCCTTATCTGATTACTAAGGTTTGTAAACCACAAAATGCTCAAGCCTCGTAAATTAAATTGAGGAAACCAAATTTGTTAGCAGGAAGAAATTCAGGATTTAGAAAACAATGATGAGTCTGGAAACAGGACTTGTCTCTAAAATTTGAATCCATAAATGAAAAGTAAGGAGTGAGATAAGACTTTTTTTTTGAAATTTGAAACCTTTCTGATAATAGTTTTATACATTTTTGTTAACAATTTTTAAAGTGTAGTCACTTCATTTTTAATTCTGACTTTCCTCAAATATAATGCCTATCTATTTAAGGAAATAGACTGATTCAAAGAACACTTGAGTATGAGAAAACTTTTAACCATTTGGGAGACTGCAAATATGGTTACAGACGTAGGTTTTGTGCCATCTGGAATTAGCTGTTTTTTATTAAAGTTATTTCTTTTCACACAGTGTGCTTCTGTACTTAGCATTTATTTTATTTTATTTTTCAATTACAGTGTACACTCAACACTATCTTGTTTTGGTTTTGTCTGTACAATATAGTGATTAGACAGTCATGTACTTTACAAAGTAATCCGCCAGTATTTCAAGTACCCACCTGGCACCATACATAGTTATTATTTTCATGTTTTTTTTAAACATCACTAGTCACTCACTTTTTCTCTCAACAAATAATCTTTTCTCTGAATAATAACCATTTTTCAGAGAGACATGATATGCCAGGGTGGAGGCAGAAGATTTTAGCTTGGTTTATACGTGGAGATTTAAGTATGCCCGAATGTGAGAGGAGGCATGAATACAGCTGATTTATAGTTCCCACTGAGCAGAAACCTGCTTATTCAGATTTCTGTCTCATCCTAAGATAATGAGAAAAAAGATCTAGATGCTACTTAGGTTAACATGATAAAATTAGTTAAACTGCATATTCATTTCCTTTTCCCTGTGGTTTCCAATGAGCTGCATCATCAGCGTGTTAATATATCGTCATTACCTTGACATTGACACTAATATGAGCTTTATTGAATGTCACGTTAGCTGCTTCTGGTTTTTTCACCAGTTTTTTTTTGTTGTTGTTGAGTTTTTATACCACAGGTGGCTTCATTGGCTGGAGTAGAAATACTTTCACAGGAAGGAATTCAGCTCCCATTTTGAAGGCGGGAAACAGCTCAAGATTAGTAGTCCTCAGAATTCTTCCTTAAACTTCTAAATCTGAAAATTTCTGCTTCNTTATTGAATGTCACGTTAGCTGCTTCTGGTTTTTTCACCAGTTTTTTTTTTTTTGTTGTTGAGTTTTTATACCACAGGTGGCTTCATTGGCTGGAGTAGAAATACTTTCACAGGAAGGAATTCAGCTCCCATTTTGAAGGCGGGAAACAGCTCAAGATTAGTAGTCCTCAGAATTCTTCCTTAAACTTCTAAATCTGAAAATTTCTGCTTCTGCTCCTTTTTTGTCAAATTTACATGTAGGGCACGTTGGTTCTCTATTTTCTCCTTTGTTCATGTAGAAGCACACTCGGCGTCTGTACTCATGCCAGGGCTCCATCTCCCCGCCCCTAGAGCACAGCCAGACTGCATCACCAGTGGGAGCTCTCATCCTGAACTTGGTTGTTATTGGGCACAGGAGACTGTCACAGACAAGTCACAGCAATTCCCTATGCTGCTTTTATATGGTAATAATATAAGCAAGAAGCAGAAGAGCTTTCAAGATAGCCTGCTACTGCTCCAAAATTGCTTTGAGACCACCTTAAATTGCATTCTCTGTTTTCAAAGGCAGACAAATGTCTAATATGTTTTAGAAACATGTCTAGCAAAATTCATTTGTAGTTTTTACACTTGCTGCTGACCGAAGTACATTCCACTTATCTAGAGAATTGCCACAGATGAAATGGCTGATTCTCTAAAATGAAGAATAAATGAAGCATTAATATAAACAGATAACTATAAATTTAAACAAATAACGTAAACACATATAAGGAAAATAAGGAAGACAAGTAGGGGGAATCTCCTTTTTTTTTTCCTATTGGATAGTCTAGCAGAAGAGGCATGACTTTTTGCATGTCTGTGGCTTGGTGGACGTAGCTCGGGAGCACCTTCCAATGAGTGTGATCTTGGAGATGATAGGAAAAAAGCTCTTCTCATTCATTACTTTTTTACTAGTTAAGGGCCTACTTCTGCCTAGGAGAGAAAGAGCTGCCTTTGAAACTCTACAATGCGTTGCCTGTGTTTCGTAATCAGCTGTGACTTCTCTAGCTAGTGTGCTTCATGTTATGCTGGGACAGTGTATTAATACAATACTAATCTCAATATAATAGTAATACAGGTAGTCAGTGTTGGGCAGCAAAGAGACAGATTTGGCTCAAGCACCTGTATTTAGTTATACAAACAACCCGAGACCTATTTTGTCACTCTAATTTTTCTAAATATTATTTTATTAAGACACTGAAAGAAAAATAGCTTTATTCCTTTTTCTTTGGTAAACATCATCACGTGCTCAAAAACTCATGATTTATGTAGAGTTTTCTACCTCTTGTGTTTATGTTTCAGAATTTGAAAATTTCTTTTATGAAAATATCTTTAAGATTTTATTTATTTATCTTTAGAGGGAAGGGAAGGAGAGAGGAAGAGAAACATCAATGTGTGGTTGCCTCTCACGTGTCCCCCACTGGGAATTGGCCTGCAACCCAGGCATGTGCCCTGACTGGGAATCTAACCTCCATCCTTTGGTTCACAGGCCGGCGCTCGATTCACTGAGCTACTCCAGCCAGGCTGAAAATATCTTTTAATAGCCTGTGAGAAATGTGGTTTTACCGCCCCTGCCCTAATATTTGTCTGAAGAGAGGAAGAAAGACAAATTCTATGAGTGGATCGGTAGTTCCTCCTTGTTCTGGAGTCTAGTCTAACGCATTTGATCCCAGTATATATATCCACGGCCTGCATTTCATTTACTCTCTTGATATTTCGAATGCTTGGAACATATTACTCAGTCAAAAGCATTGATTACAAAAATGAGATAGATAAGATATATTGTTGTTTTTTGCCAGACTTGAGGAAACTAGTCTAAGAGGTTATTTGCACAGGCCTAATAGCAACAGTTGGACAGGGCTGGGCCTGATACTTGACTGCCCAAATCATCTCAATTCTTTATTCTCTTCCTCTTAGTTCTCTATTGCTGTCTCTCACAATGTGTGTGGGGGGTGGTTGGCAGGGGAGCGAAAGAGAAAACAGCTAAAGAAACCCCAGAAAAACAAAGAAAAGGTGACATATTCAGTCCTTTTGAAATAATCCAAATGCTAATGTCCTCATTTGGTCTTAGCTTGAAAATCTAGTATGACTTTACAAACCAATTTCCTGCTCTACATTGGCAATCAAATACTTAGCTATAGCATGCTGTGAATCCAAATGGGCACATCTAAACTAAAATGGCATGCATTTTAGCATTATTGCATTTGATAAGTCTCTCTTCAGAATCAGAGGAAACCAGGATTTTATTGAACAGAGAGCCTGCATGAAAGGGATATGTTGGAATCTTTTATTTTTCTTTTTCAAAGTAGCTTTTGCCTTGCACAAAATGTCCTCTCTTCTATAATGGAAGTAATATAAAGTCACATCCTTTCAATATAGATAATATTCAGGTTTATTACTCTTTAAAAAAAAAGACAGTGTGCGGTTTCATGCCAGTGATCACATCTGCAAACAATCACCGAGCAAATCTGTTTCTCTATACATCCCCGTAGAAAGTGCGGAGATTACCAGATTTTACTAACTATCAGAACCATCTTGTTGAAATTATAGTTTATCCACAAAGCCCTACCACTGACAGGTAGATATGCACTATACAAACAGAAGGGCACAATTAGATATCAATGATTATGACTTCTGAACCACGTGCCTATTCTTAGGTAGTAGCTGCTGTTACTAGCAATGTCAGCTCTTGGTTCTTGAGTTCAGCAAAGAAAGAATTCAGAGCCAAGCACTCTAGTAGGAGAGGAGGTTTATTTAGTATGCAAAGCAATAGCACACTTGAAGGAAAGAATCAAGTGGGCTTTTCAGAGAGCTGCCTTGGCCTTTTAGAAAGAAAATTACAGAGGGAGAGGAATTGAGCCAGCTGGGCTGCATAGACTCAGAAAAACAAGTTACAGAAGCAAACTAATGCCCCTTAGAAACAGGTTCAGGGGGTAAGCCCAGACCAAGCTGCCACTGCTCTCTGCTCCCCTGGTTGGGATTCTTGTAGGGACACTTAGAGCTTAGGAGAGGGAAAGCAAAGATACGCACCTGAAGAGAGAAGGCCTGGGCACGCTCTAGAGAGAGAGAGAATGCTGGATGGGTGCCTAACCTAACAGGCTTTTATCTGTTTCCTAAAGTGAGGAATTTTAGGGAGGTCTCAGGGAAGGATGTCAATAGAATATTCATCCGATTTCCAGGTCTGTTTTTAATATGCTAATTCATCAAAATGAGCATATGGAGTCAGGGTCAGGGTCTCTACAGATTGGTTGGCACTAGGGTAAGGGGTCATTGGTCATTGCATCTGGTGCTGATGCCAGCCATGGCGTTATTCTATCTGGTTCTGCTGCTTTTCTGGGCCTGGAGCTGAAACAAAACTGAATCAAACAAAACTTAAATCTAATCTCCAGTTTGACCAAAACTCATTTTCTGTGGTCAACAGATCAAGAAGAGGCCTTGTTCCTAAGATTATCTGATGCTTATCAGAACTTCCTCATCTTGAAGGCCTAGTGCTTAAGGGAGTGGTCTGGGCTCTGGACGAGGCCAGTTCCAATGAGCCGCCTCTCTCAGTTTTCCATTCCACTTGCCAAGGAATTTTATAGCTTCTTACTCTTCTGTCTCATGAACATTATTCCATGATACCAGTGACTTATTTACTGTGCATAACAACAAAAAAGATATATTAAGACTATAAGGAAAGCATCAAACTAATTCTAGCTTACTTCACTTATTCTACATACATATATGTGCTCAGTTTAGGAAAGCATTTATGGTTATTCCAGAAATACCAAAGGACTTTTAAATAGGACTATCAGAGCAAATTAGAGTTTATACAAAGAGAGTAGAAAATGCTAAAATATAACTAATTATGCTTACAACTGTTTTTTAAAGAATTTTATAACGTAGTATTCAAGGCTGGGGTGTGGACTCACAAAGGTCAGTCTTTGCCTTAACTGAACCTGTCTATTGTGTTTTTGCATCTACAGTGACATACCTTTGCAATACCAGGTTAATTTCCTTTTTCCAGACCCCTCAGGACATAATCACGGCACCAGAGCAGAGACCACAAAACCCCTCATTGTTATTGTTATTGTGTTAATTGTTAACTGTTAACTATCCTATACCCACCATTGTAAAAGAACTATATGTCTATTCGATTTACTTTTTACCCAGTTCTAGAGATTTCCCCATTTTGCTTTTTCCTGCTTCCCTAATTTATTGTATCACCAGTGGATTTCATAAACCCCCCTTACACCTCCTCCTTTAATTGTAACATATTAAATAAGGTACCAAACTGCCATTCTCTAGAGCATTTTCTCAATCCATTGATATTTTGCTTCTCAGTAATTGTCATTAAATAAACTCAAAATTCCCTACAGGTTGGGACATTTCTTATGTTGAAAGAGCCAAAAAATAATCCAGTAATGGTACAATAATATATGTAAGTATAATATTATATGAATATAACCCAGCAGTCATGTGTCTGTATGACCTCAAAACTGCTAGTTTGTAGAGTCATTTTCTTTCATCCCACAGGTGAACACACTCCTGGGGGTTGTAGTTCTGCTAATTGTCTCTTGCTCTAATTTCCTTCTTTCCTTGGGTTTTTAATATCGCTGGTTTTCTACACTTGCGATTAATCTCTTCTCTCTGCCCGGCATCAACACAAATCTGGATAGAACATTTGTATTTAATATTAGAAATCAATAACCAATGTGAGTCGGTTGCACACTTTGGAGAGTTCTGCTAGAAGATCGGAAGTAACGGTGAAGGCAGCGCCGCAGGAACACAGGCTAGAAGAACACGGAGAACGCAGAAAGGAGGTCGGGAGTAAACACCGGATTTAATTCTTTGCAGTGCTCTCTATTGACGTCGATGTCCAGAATTCTCGCTCTCCTGAATTACAAGTTTTTTTTAAAAAAGGAAGTGACGCATATATTTTTAATTTTTTATTTATTTGAGAGAGAAAGAGAGAGGAACATTGATTATAAGTTGTTTCATAAATTTATTGGTTAACTCTTGCATGTGCCCGCCCTGGGGATGAAACCTGCAACCTTTGGTGTACGTGGGCAATGCTCTAACCATCTGAGCTACCCAGCCAGGGCTCTACTTTGTTTTGTAAGCTGTACTCACTTTGATGAAAAAATAGTCTGCTGGTTTGGCTCATAATGATGAATTTATTTTGGTCTGAGTTTTTCCTAACTATGTCAGTTATGGAATAAGTATATACATATTTTCATATTTTTATGACAACTCAATTGAAGATATGTACTAATGTATTAAAAAATCCCACAAAGTTTGCATCAAAGTGACATTTTGTAAGCATTATGCTGCCTAAAAATCTTCCCAGATATTGGAATGATCAGGCAAAGACTTTAAAACAACTACTATAATGATGTTAATAACACATAGAAAATGCATGAACAGATGGGAGAATTTCAATACATATATATGTAAATGATAAGAAGAGCCAAATTGAAAGATCAGAAATGAAAAATGAATAGGAAATTAAAAATTCACTGGGTGGGCTCATTTTTTGAACAATATCAACTACTGATATTATGTATAATGATATCACACAATACATATTATTGTAATCATAAGAGGGGAAAAAAGAAAGAAGAGCTAATGCCTGAACATCTTCCAGAGTTGCAGAAAGACACCTCACCGTTAACTCTAGGAGCTCAGCACACCCCGGTGAGGGTAAACTAAGAACAACAAACACTGGGGAGCCTCAGAGTCAAATCGGCAGAAACTAAGAGTAAACCCTACCAGCTACTTTTGGTTATTGCTGGAATTCTTTTACACTTAACAACCCACTTTTCAATTTTCTTTGGGGTTAATTCTGTGCTAATGTAAACAACAAATACCTGTATTTTATTTTCTAAATCAGAAACAATTGGTGGGTGTTTTATTGTCTGTGGGCCAAACCTGGCTCCCCACCTGTTCCATGCGGCCTGTGAGCCTTGATTAGCTTTTGCATTTGTAAATGCCTGAAAAGTATCAAAAATAATAAACCTTCATGATGCGTGGAACTCATGGGGTTCGGTTTTACTGCCTACGAGCGCATGTCGATGGGGAGGCAGCAGCACCCATTCATCCGCGTGCTGTTGTCCAAAGTGCACACGAGTGAATGCTTCGCGTCGTGACGGCAGAGACAAGGAGGGGTGTGGAAGGGACTGTTGTATGTGGGGCACACTTGCTGCTGCACACGGCCGGCACTACCAGTTGTTGGCGGCACAGTTACAACTTGGCAGCATTTCAAATGCCACGTCACCATAGTACATTTTATTTATTTTGTATACCAGTGCATACTCATAAAACAAGAATATTAGGTTTTAAATGTTGCATTTTTAAGGTACAGTGTAGTATGGTTTACTTATGCCGAATTAGCGAGAGAATCATTGTTTCTATGCGGTGACACGGTACTTGCGCTTAATGAATATGCGTGGACATCAACAGATTAAGCACTTGTCACAATGTTACCGTCTCTTCACATTTTTCCCCAGGGCCCCGACACTCCTTCCTGCGACAGCTGTCAGTCTGTTCTCTGTATCAATGAGCCTGTTCTTGTTTTGTTAGTTTATTAGATTCCACGTATAAGTGAGATCCTATGGTACTTATCTTTCTCTGACTTGCTTAGTTCACTTAGCGTCATACTCTCCAGGTCCATCCATAATGTCACAAAAGGTATTATTTCCTTTTTTACAGCCACATCATATTCCATTGTGTAAATGCACCACCACTTTTTATCCAGTCATCTACCGTTGGGCACTTGGCTGTTTCCAAATCCCAGCTGTTGTAAATAATGCTGCAGTGAACAGTGGAGTGCATATATTCTTTCAAATTAGTATTTTGGTGTTCTTTGGATATCCTACCAGAAGTGGAATTACTAGGTCAAAAGGCAGTTTCATTTTTAATTTCGTGAGGAAAGTCCAAACTGCTTTCTACAGTGGCTGTACCAATCTGCCACCAATAGTGCACTAGGGTTGCCCTTTCTCCACATCCTTGTCAACACTTGTTATTTGCTAATTATTGATGATAACCATTATGACAGGCATGTGGTAATAGCTCTTGTGGTTTTAATTTTCATTTCTTTGATGACTAGTAACATCAACCATGAAAGACCCCGAATAGCCTCAGAAATCTTTAGAAAGAAGAACAAAGTTGGAGGTACCATGTTACCTGGTATCAAACTATACTACAAAGCCATAGTAGTCAAAACAGCATGGTATTGGCATAAAAACAGGGATATAGATCTATGGAATAGAATAGAGAGCACAGAAATAAACCTACATTTTTATTGTCAATTAATATTTGACAAAGGAGGCAAGAATATACAATGGAATAAAGACAATCTATTCAATAAGTGGTATTGGGAAAACAGAGCAGATACATGCAAAAAATGAAACTAGACCACCTCCTTATACTATACACAAGAACAAACTCAAAATAGATTAAAGACTTAAATGTAAGTTATGAAATCATAAAACTTCTAGAAGGACACTGAGGCAGTAAAATCTTGGACATTATATATAGCATGTTTTGTTCTGATATATCTTCTTAGGCAGGGGGAACAAAAGAAAAAAATAAACAAATTGGACTACATCAAACTAAAAAGCTGTTGCACAGCAAATGAAACAATCAGCAAAATGAAAAGACAACCCACTGAGTGGGAGACCAATCCACCAATGATTTATCTTATATGGAGTTAATTTCAAAATTTTATAAAGAACCTATACAACTCAATACCAAAAACAACAGCAACAACAATCCAATTAAAAAATGGGCAAAGGGCCTTCTGCAAAGAGGACACACGGATGGCCAATAGGCTTGTGAAGAGCTTTTTTCTTACCTGCACTGGTACTCAAGCCCATTTTTTCTTTACTCCCACTACAGAATTCCTTTGAACACATTTTAATGCTAGGTATTTTAAAAGCACTTTCAAAAGGGAACATAGCATTCATACTGATAAAAATATTCAAACCCAACTTGTAGAGGGTGCTTCCATCTCAGTTCTTCCTTCCATGGGTACTCTGTCTACGTTACATAGTACCTAAGGCACTATGGGATTTCTGTTAATATTTATGTATTTACTTTCCCATTTATGGCTTAAAATTTCTCTATATTAAATGTACCCCTTTAAACTACAGTGTGCATTCTCTCTCCTTGTTGGACTCAGACTGATTCATAGGAATTACTGAAGACCATGTAAATATATTCTACTAAATTTCTCCTCGGCTTGGACCCCAAAATATCTATGGCCATTAAAAGGTCATTGATATGAGAAGAAGGGTGAAGTCAACCCATGGCTGAAAAAGATAGAAGTTTCGATCAGTGCATTTAATTCTCTGTGTGAGCACATGCCCATCTAGGAGTCTTGGCTCTGGAGAGGGGCCATGCAAGTCAGCTTAACATGAACTTCTCCTCAGCCCTGGGAAGTCTAGTCTCTGTCTGGATAGCCTTTTCCCAATGAAAAAAAAATCTATCCAAACTAGATTGACAAACTATTGTAGGCAGCATCAGTCTAGTTTTCTGTGTGCTTTTGTAAATAAAGTTTTATTAAAATACATGTTCCTTACATATTGTCTATACTTGCTTTCATGCTTTGATGGTATAGTTGACTAGTTGCAACAGACACTAAGTCTCAGAAAACCTAAAATATTTACTGCTTGGTTTTGAGCAGATAAAATTTATGGATGTCTGGCTTATATTATTGGGTGGCATTAAAAATTTGAGTAGAGATAGTGATTTTTGTTGCATGCACACAAAAATGTGAGCCCTTTGGAGTCAGCCACTGGTTTCTGATCTAAGAACCCAAGGACAGTAGGTGCATTTCTGTGTGAGGTCAAGTGTTTGAGAGACACCACTTTTTTTGACATTCAGGAACCTTGAAATTTGACATTTAGTTCATCTGCTATGAATTATTGTTAATGTCAGAAGTATGAAAAGAGTGGAGTTACAGATTTTTCATGTTGCATGCAACCAAGAAATGAAGGATTATTGAGGTTTCAATTATTAAATACATTTATTTTTTCATAACATGGTTACACTTATGATGTTTTTTAGCTTTTAAAAATAACTAAAACATGTGATCTCTCATTCTAAAAATGTCCAAACAAATATATGCCTAGTATAATGTATGCGTTCATTTTCTTAAAATAGTCTCCAAAAGTTATAAAAATGTCAGGTCCCCCTGATTTTTGATACATCCTCTGAAAAACCTGACAATAGAATAACAAAGATGATGATATTTTGGCATAAAATATTGAATTCTTGCAGACAGAGTTTTAAAAGAAAATTTTCTTATAAACTTTTAATAATGAAGTATTGAACTGTGTACATAAATTCCCAAGACTGTAGCTAGTATAGATAAAATGATTGGTATTTAAGAATGTCTTCTACCTAGAATCTACATATATGGTATGAGTTTGTTCTTTATCACTATTTTTAATTTTTGTGCTTTTTAATTTCACTTTTTAGTTTAAACATATTCTAAACATTTGAGCCAACAAGGTAGTTTTCCCAAAGAAAACTTTAAGGGTAGATATTCTTGCTTTAGCTCATATATTTTTCCCTAAGATTTTCTGTTTTTAGAGAAATTCTGAATTTATAGAATTTTTGGAAACTCCCAAAATTTTTTACCAGAATAGGAACATTCAGCTGAAGAATAATCATCAATTCTTACAATCTAAAATACAAAAGGAACAAAACTTTGCTTACTACCCACAAGTGGAAATAATACAGTGAAATAGGTAAATAAGTGTGGGCAACAAGAATAGTAGAAAATAAGAGAGGTAATTATAAAAGCATGTTTGGAAGAAGCTCAGAAAGGAAAAGCACAGATCTGAATGAACAGGAGAAGATGGAGAAGGAAGAGAAACAGTGCTAACTTAAAACTGCCCATGAAATGTCTTTGTTATAGAACTACAGGACTCTGTTTACTGGGAAGAAAAAATACAACCTCAACATCATTTTTACTTCATTGCAAGCCAAGAGATGGGCCACAGAATCGTAAAAAGTAAAATGTCATTATCTATTACTAACTTTTTTACTCATTTTAAAAGCAGTGGCTCAGAAAACTAACAGAAAATATGCTGCCCAATTAGGAAGAAAGCTTGAGCTATTTTAGCGAACACAAATATTCATCGCTGTGGTCCTACGACTAATTAATGCTCCGTTCCAAAACCTGTGAATATGTTAAGTTACAGGGCCAAGGGGAATGAGAGTTGCAGATGGAATCAAATCAGCTGACTCTGAGATGGGGAGACATCTTTGGTTGTCTTGGTAGGCCCAGTGATCTCAACAAACCCTTATGTTGAAAAGGAGGGCAGAAGAGGGAGAACCAGAGAGATGCATCATGGGAGGACCTGGCCAAATGGGCTGGCTGATGGTGGAGGAAGCGGCCATGTTCCAAAAAAATGCAAGCAGCCTCAAGAAGCAGGAAAAGGCAGGAGCCCTATAGATTCTACCCTAGACCCTCCAGAAGAAATGCAGCCTTGACAATGCCTTGCTTTTACCCACATCAGACTTCTGACATCCAGAACCATAAGGTAACAAATGTGTATTAAGGTGGGAGGGAGGTGGGGAGCACTGGGGTGGGGGGGGGGAGGAGGAGGGCAGGGCTGGGAATATAAAACAGAAAACTGTACTTGAATAAGAATTAAATTAAAAAAATTTTAAAAAGACCCTAAGTCTGCTGCTTTATAATATTAAAAATCTACTTAAAAATATTAGATGGCTTTAATGAACTAAAAACTTAATCATGTGGCAAACTTTGTGATAACAGATTTTATTTCCTTTTCCTTGCACATTTTCTACAGCACTTTTACACAGCAGGATAATAATAAATGATTGCTTATATAACAGGTGAATCAAAGTACCATTTCCCTGTCCTTGTTAGTGAGCTAAACACATTATTCTTAGTGTCTAGTCTCTCTGCTCACCAAAACAAAGGTATATGATCAGATATCCCTAGAGATCCTATTCAATTCAAACTGAGAACATTACTTTCTTTTATGATTCAGTATGAGAGAAAGTAGTTTAGAATAGTAAAACAGCTTTTACATTTATTTCATTGTTCCCAAGGCTCTTCTTTATCATACTTCTATAAATTAGTTTTTCTCTTACATTTTTTAATAATATGAAAGAATAAGCCAAGAAACAACACAAACTAGATTCAAAGATTATCATTGTAAGAAATGTAGGTATTTGAAAAGTAACCTTAAAACATGGAGATTTAAAGATACACATTCAATAAACTGACTTGCAGAGGCCTGTATTTTATGTTTATTATTGTATATTTTGTTAAGAATTACTGTCTTCTAGAGACTAATATCTGAAAGAATTCTTCAAAAAGTATTTTGTAACTGACTCCTCCCTTCCTCTAACCTTTGAAGCATTTCTGCATGGAAGGATTGCAGATGGGAAATGTTATTCATCATGTTTAGAAAAAATATTCTCTCATAAATATGCTAATATAAGTTTTTTCAACAATGTCCCAAACGAACTTCACAATGCCAACTCCACAGTTTATCCTGATATTTTCTTCCTAGAGACAAGTTGGAAACAAGCTAAATCTGCTTTTTTAAAAAATACTTTTTTCAGTTATTTGGAGAAATAATTGGTATATATACATCACTGTATAAGTTTAAGGTATACAGCATGATGGTTTAAATGACATATATTGTGAAATGATTACCACAATAACTTCAGCTAACATCTTCTCATGCAGGTATACTAAAAAGGAAGATAAAAAGGAAAAAAAACTCCTTGTTATGGAAGCTTAGGATGTACTCTTTTAGCTTTGTCTGTGTATAATACAGCAGTGTTAGCTATTATAGTCATCATGTTGTACATTACATCACTAGTACTTACTTATAACTGGAAGTTTGTAAGTTTTGACTACCTTCCTTTAATTCCCCTTCCATCTACTCCCTGCCTCTGTTAACCAGAAATCTGATCTTTTTCTATAAGTTTGCTCATTTGTTTGTTTCTGTATTGCACATATAAATAACATTACACAATATTTGTCTTTCTCTGACTTACTTGAAAAGTAACGCCTTTAAGATTCATTCATGTTGTTGCAAATGGTAGGACTTCCTTGTTTTTAATGGCTAAATAGTATTTCATTGCATGGATATACATGCATATGCATTTATACATATGTCATATATCATAATGTTTTTATCTTTAATTCATCAATGGACACTTAAGTTGTTTCCATATCCCTCCGGGCCATTGAAAATAATGCTTCTGTGAACATGGGGATGCAGATATCTTGCTGAATTGGTATTTTTGTGTTTTTTTAATACATATATATTTCCAGACGTGGAATTGCTGGGTTGTACAGTAGTTCTATGTTTAAATTTTTGAGGATCCTCCATACCGTTTTCCATAGTGGCTGCCTTACTCCACCAACTTACAGTCCAGCCAGAAGTGAACAGGGCTCCTTTCTCTCTACACCTACTCCATCACTTATTTATCTTCTGTCTGTTTCATGATAGGCATTCTAACAGGCACAGATGACATCTCCTTGTGGTTTTAATTCGCGTTTCTCTAATGACTAGTGATGTTGAGCAGCTTTTCATATACTAGTAGGTCTTTCCTTCATCTTCTTTGGAGAAATGCCTATTCCCTTCCTTTGCCTACCTTTTAAATTAGGTTATTTGGTTTTTCTGCTATTGAGTGGTATAAGTTCTTTTTACATTGTGAATATTAACCCCTTATCAGAATACTGTTTGCAAGTGTTTTTTTTTTCCCCACTCTCTAGGCTGTCTTTTCCCTCAGCTGATGGTTTCTCTTTCTGCACATAAGCTTTTTAGGTCAATGTAGCCCCTTGTTCCCTTCGTTGCCTGTGCCATAGGTGTCATTTACAAAAAGGTCATTACCAAGATTCATGTCAAAGAACGGAAGTCCTAAGTTTTTATCTAGGAGCTCCATGGTTTCAGGTCTTACATTTACGTCTTTAACCCATTTCGAGTTAATTTTTGTGATGTATTATGTGTCCGGTTTTATTCTCTTATGTGGTGAACATTTACTTATCCCATCCCCATTTGGGGAAGAAACTGTCTTTTTTCCACTGAGTGTTCTTGGCTCCCTTTTCAAATGTTGGTTGGTCTATGTATGCTTGAGTTTATGTGGGGGCTCTTGTTAATCTACTTTTTTATATGAACACCTCTCACATTCTAGTAAAATGTCCACGCTTTTTCTTTGCACATTTTTTCTTACATGTCAAAAACCAAATATATAAAAGAGTTCCACTGACATTCATGGGCGGTGATGATTTTAGATGATTTTGTGTGCCAAACACAAAGTAGAACATGAAGCAGAACAAGATGACTTAAAGATCATTGCCTTCTCAAAGGTCATCCAGCAAGAGAGGTAGAGAGAATGATTGCTGCCTGTCTGAGCTGGTCTATTTTGATGCTATAAAATTTAATTTTTGAATAATTCATTAGTGCTATTTACTTGCTTGTATTAAGTGCCTGAAAATTTAAGTAGTGGAAGACTGAATAGCTTAAAGGAAAACGTACTTATCTGCTAAGTTATTTTTACTAGAGATCAGAAAGGGCAATGACATTACTAATAATAACAGCAATGGCAAAAACAACAGCAAACTGGAACTGTTCTAAATGCTAACTCATTCGGTTAACTCTTTGTCATCCACTAGTTAAGGAGGGGATGCATCTAATATGTATCTGTAATATTCTCTCTGCCACTCACCTCTAAACACATATATATAATTTTATATAATCATATGAATCATCATATTATCTGTCAATTCTTATATTCCTTAGAGTTTTAAACCATAATTGCATGTGAAATTTTGCAAAGACTTTTCACATTTAGGACTCATTTCTTATTGGATTTATACACCATACTAGGTGTATGATGTTAAAGAATTTCCTAATATTGAATGAGCCTTGTATTTCTAGAATAAACCCCATTAGCCCATGGTTCATCATTAATTAAGGTATACTTAGATTCTTCTTTAAAATGTTTTCTTTGCTATCTTTGAGTCAATACCCGTAAGTAAAATTTCTGCTTGGACCAGGATGGAACAACAAAGATGGGCTTTAAGCTTCTTTTTGAAAACACTAAAAAACTGTCCAAAATATATGAAACAGTGGTTTTCAGTATTGGGCATCAGCCATTAAATGTTATAATATTGGCCCTTGAGAGACCTAAAACAAATTAAGTGAACTCTGTGACTACCCCAACTTACTGCCAGGAGAGTATTCCAAGGTCAATGGCATTGAAGGAGGAGTTCAGTAGAACCCAGCAGGGTTTGGGGAGCATGCTGAGTTTAGTGACAATGCACATCTTTCTCTTCTTATCTCAGTGAAACTTAACGTGTAAGGTTATCTGGAGCATATGCTGGTTTGGATATTAGGAAGAGTTATCATTGTACTATGTATGGAAATAGTTACATCTTAGGAAAGAGTCATACTTCTTTACATTGCACATACTGGTCATGGCTTAGTTGATGAATTCCCGGAAGAAAAACAAACAAACAAAAAGAAAAACACTGTAACTTGTGGTTAGTAATTTAAAAAAAGATGTCATCTATTAGAAAATTCACAGAGCTTTATGGGGAAACATTCTTACTTTAGACTGAACTGTGTGAAGCCTGAAGAGCTTGACAATGCAACAGTTCCAGTCCTCAGTCATCAAGTGATAAAGAGATGCTACTTGTGAAATTGTAGCCTAAAAAGTGGAATAAATGGTCTTACTACTTTATAGTTTCAATGAATCAGTTAAGTGTAATACAGAGTCAATTTTAAAGCAATGTTTTTAGAGTAGGCAGAAGAAGTTCTAAGTATTTACTATAATAAAAAGAAAGCATATAATTTAGAGCTCATAAAACTGAGCTGGCATCTCCAAGAACTAATTATCTTCTGGTGCTCTTAACCTTATTTCAGGTTCTGCCTATATTCATGACAATGAAGCAAATTAGCAGGCATGGAATTTCAAAAACTCGTGTTAAAATGTCAAATTCACATGGTACCACTATTAATAACAATACAAAAAAATGAGCCCAAACTGGTCTTAGAATAATTGCAGAGCCTGAGAACCGAGGGAGCATAGCATAAATTGCTAGACTCAAATATTTATTTTATGTAGCAGTTATTCATGATTTCCAGGAGATACACATAGCTACACCCATCCACGCCTTTCTTCCTGTGACATATTTGACTCCCGTTTGCCAGGCACTGTGTTATGCCAGGTACATAACACACTGTGGGAGGCACAGCGCCTGGGTCCAAGTGTCTGCAGTTACATACAAATGTATCTTTTTAGCAATTGTATTATTTTTGATAAATAGTAAATTGAATTTTGTTTTCTTTTTTTGTGAAGACTGCACTGAAGCATAAGAGAAGCATTTAATTTGGCCTTTGGTGAAGGAGAAAATAAAATAAGTCTTAGGATACATGAGTTCTATAGTATTACTCTAATGATTATTTCGAGAGGTACAAAAGAAAATGTGTGATAGGTAAAACAAACAAACAAAAAAATCAACACGAGCCAAGTCCCAGAAACAGAAGAACAGAAGCAAAGACACAGGATGAATAATTTCCACTCCGTTGAAGTGAGAAAAATATAACAAAGAAATCTCAACCATTGTAAGTTGTGATGGCTAATCTTGTCAACTCGACTGGGGTGACCAAATAGTTGGTCCTATACAGTTCTGGGTGTTCCTATGAAGGTATCTTTAGGTGAGTTTAAAAGTAAATTAATAGACGGAGGAAAGCTGATTGTTCTCCCTCATGTGGGTGGGCCCCTTCCCATCCACTGAAGGTCTGAACAGAACAGAATGGCCGTCTCTTCCTCCGATAAGAGGAAAGTCCGCCTCCTCCAGCCAGATGGCCTTCTCGCTGGACACAGATTTTCCCCTGCCTTCAGGCTCAGAGGGAAATACCACATCTTCCTGAGCCCAAGCCCGCCAGCTTTGGGACAGTGCCTGTACCACCGGCTCTCCTGGTTTTCAGCTCACCACCCGAAGATCTTGGGGACATATCCATCACTGTAATGATGTGAACCAATTCTTTATATTCAATAAGGAAAAAATAAGTGAAAAAATAAATAATTTCCATTGGTTTTGTTTGTTTGGCAAACCCTGAGCAATACACAGTTTGAGATACTAAAACTACCTAGACGTCATGGGAAATTGAAAATACAAATAATACGATAGGCATTAGTTCAAGCATGTCTATAGTTGTGAGAATTTTATTGATTTTAAAACATAAAATCTTATATTCAAGGTGTTTGAACAGTTATGAGTGAGAAGTGAAACATTCCCAGTGGTAAAATAATTGGACAGGGTTAAGTGTAAGGCCTGACTCTCCAAACAAATGTTTGATCTCTTTGTTCTGGTCCTCTGTCTGCCCCAGTAATGACAGCATTCCTGGGGTCAACAGTGGATGGCACATAGGTCAGACCGGAGAGGTTGTGGAACACAGGAAAATGAGGGCATTCTAAATGAGAAAAACTTTACAGTGCCTTCGTAATGTATATATTTAGTTGTCTAGCTAATCATGCACCAGGATAGTAGAAGATTTAAACAGTTGCTGGTACTCATACACAAGATTTTTATTGTCTTCCTTATACTTATCTGTATTGTAACAAGTCATGATCATTGTGTGAGTTATCAAAATATAATAAGGGTAGAATTAATATCTGCTGTCTTTGAGTCATCTATATTTCAAACCAAGGGACTCGTACATATAAAATCTAGCAGGGGCCACATGGTACACAAAGAATACTAATTGTTCAGCTGCCGGTGATGCCCCTCAGTTTTCAAAGAAAAGATTAGAAAGTATTCACCTGTAACTCTAGGACATAGAATATTAACACATAACATAACATATATAAGCTCATGACTTCTCCCTGAAAGGGCCGTGTAGCTGTGCCTGTAACTGTATTGTTTTGGAGGATCTATTTATAATCACTGTCAGACTACAGGGACTGGGAGTCCACAGGTAGTTCCCACTGGCCAGGGGGAAGCGTGGAAATGGGAGGGTTAGGGTTGAAGGGATGCCCGAGGCCTTCACTTCGTGGTCGATTTGTTATTCAGTGCCGCAGTTTATACATCAGTATATTTTGCCATGCTGCTGCATGTAGATTTATGTGTCTGTTTCATAAAATGATGTATACCAGATGTTTATTTTTAATGTGAGCATAATTTTGGGATATTGTGAATCATAAAAAAGTACTATAAAACCCCACTAATGACGTTACTTGAGCTAGGTAACCATATTCATAGCTAAGTACTTGTCCAAGCAATATGTTGATGGAAGCTTGTTGACATCTTCAACTGTTTTCTGTTTTTCCACTCAATTAAAAAAAATTCACAAGCCCTGGCTCATGTAGCTCAGTGGATTGAGCACTGGCCTGCGAACCACACGATCGCGGTTCGATTCCCAGTTAGGGCACATGCCTGGGTTGCAGGCCAGTTCCAGGTTCCCGGTTCCCGGCAGGGGACGAATGAGAGGCAACCATACATTGATATTTCTCTCTCCCTCTCTCTCTCTCTTTCCCTTCCCCTCTAAGATAAATAAATAAAATCTTTAAAAAAAATCAAAAAAAAATTTCACAAGACACCATTTTTAGATTATTTGAATGGTTTAATACTATAAGTTAATACTATGAGGATCTATACTGATGTATATGGGCCTCTTTGCCTCTGAACAACACTGGTTTCTTGTCTTCATTGAAGAGAAGCACAAGCAGACAAAGGATTAGAATCACAGAATTAATGTGGTTATCCTATCCTTTTGTAGATTTGTTTTTCTTCTGGAAAGAGAATCAACTACAGTGTTTGTCAAAAGAGTCATAAAATATAAGAAACTACATAATCAATCCTGTTTTACCATTACTTTAAAATATGCAAGTCTTAGAGAATCTGAATTTAAGTGGATTATTTTAGTTCACCATACAATTTGTTAGTATCTTGTGACTTCCTTTCTTGTGAAGTATTTCAGTTACTATTTAGTTGTCTTGGTTCCTTGATTAATATAGAATAGGAATGACTTTATGAGGCCTGTGGAAATTATAGGAAGTATCTATATGGGACCTTGTATTTTAGGCTGTCCAAGTTTTTTACCATCAGAATAATTTGATTCTTCATCATCAAATTTATCATTACCTAATAGTGTATTTTGCTCTATTAGAGTGATTCAGGAAAAAAGTTGCTGAAAAAGAAGCAATATTTATTTATACCTTGAAGCACTCTTCCACTATAATGGATTTGGCATTATTTATATTATCTCATTGAAAAAGTATATATTAAAATTTGATGCCCATTCTTTCTGATATTGTGTTAGTTTTGCATTTACTTTCTCATGTATGTGACATAGAATATGTTTCTTTAAAGAATGAATGATATCCAGCAGAGAAGGCTTTAGCTAGATGACAGGAAGATTTAAATTCATTTGCATAAGTATATAAACTAAAAATAAAAGTGCAATACACATTTTAATTTAAGAATATTAAAACTCTTTTTATAATGAGTATGCAATATCCTGATTGAAGTCTTCAGAAATCTAAAATTCAAGCAGCAAAAATAGTAAGACATATAAAATCCTAACTCCTGTTGATGAAACAAGACTTCAATGTGAATGAACATTTTGTGTTGCACAAGTAATAGAAATTTAGTGATTTTGCTAATGGAGTATTTCAACGTTGTGTGTTCACGTTGCCCGAACACTTTCTATAAGTAAGTTTTGGTGCTTACTAATAAGAAGCAAAAAAAAGAATTAGGCTTAGGTGAACTAAATTAGTAACAATACAAATAACATAAAATGAATGCCAATAGACTAGGCAAGCCAAATATTCTGAGGAGTTACTGGAAGAGTCTTGGTTGATCACAAAATCAGACATCAGAAAAAGAACACATCTCCGAGGAACAATGAGGAAGGCTCGCGTGACGTTTTCACAAGAGCAGAACCGCCCATAGTCAGAGACCAGGGTCCCAAAGCTCTTGCTTTACCCGAAGAGAAGAACAGAGGTGCTTTAAGATGCTCAGATTTTTAAGAGGTTGCAGACTAGTGAGTGGCATATGTGACAAAGAAAGTCTCTATGCTAACTTTTCATCAAATTGTGTACACAGATAGTCCATTTTAATCAGATTGCTCTAACCTCTGAGGTGCTGTGAAAAACACATCAGACAGGGGAGGCAGCCTTTATGCCTTAATGACGGGGAGAATTAAGTAAAAGGAATAGAAAACTGGAGATGATAAAACATGAAGATGAACACAGAGGTGAAAATATTCTGGGAAAAGGTGGGACATGTATCGATAATAATTTAAAATTATTTTTATTCTGCTACGAACTCTAGGGATGCACAGGAAAATCTGACTCATTGAAGGGAAATATAAATATTTTAGTTTTGGAAAACAACGAGAAATTAAATAGTCTATAGGAAAATGAGAACTATGAAACCTAAAATGCCAACAAACTGACTAGGTTAAAAGATTTTAAAAAATGCTTTGCTCAATATGTGTGTTTCAATGGAATGAAGAATATTTTTAAAGGAATGTCAGTCGATCATCAGGATAGTTAATAATAATTTCATAATGTCCAAGGATAAGCTGCTGCTGAATGTCACTAAACTTCATGACTCCGGTGGAAATAAAAGTCACTAACTAACAGAAATTAAGTCTGCTCTTAATAGTATGGGAACAAGATGGAGAAAACCAGTGGAGGGTGAAAGGCAGAGATTTAACAAATTAAGGCTGAATTAGAATTACTAGTCAGGCTATTCCATAGGATTTTTTTTGATCACTCAACAGTAGGGGAAGTGTTAAAATAAAACTCTAAAAAAGAATTGTATCAAGTGGGATTCAACTTGATTAAGACTTTAAATTGCAGAAAACTTCTTTTTTAAAGCTGTTAAATATTTTTTAATGATAAAAAGTGTTCAAGGGCATATCTGGCAAACCCCTGGCTCGGGCAAAGGTTTTTAATAGCTTTCAATGTTTTTTCCTATTTAATCTTATTTGAAAAATTCAGAATTCTGCCCACTGCACTCCTACTCTTTGTTTTGTCAGTGCATCAGGAGAAAGAAATCACGAAGCAGGCTGGTAAAGACATGAAAGAGAGGCTGCTCCTGCTTCAAACACACTTTCTTGAACGTGGGGACAACCATAGCAATCCCAGCTTCTGAGAAAGCACTGAGGAAAATGCAGACATGCCCCACTGAGTACAGTAAGCCCTCACTTAGTCACTAATTTCCTGGAAACTGTGACTTTAAGTGAAACGATGTAGAAACGTATACGCCAATTCTACCATCAGCGAATTGAAGTAAACAAGAGTGAAGTTCCTATGGTATAGTTCTGATCAGAAAAAACATTACTGAACTTCTAAATAAAAACCCAAAATACTTCTAACATTAAATGATAAAATAAATGTGAGCTATACGTACACTTAAGGAAGAGTTTAAATAAAAACAAGGAAGATACTAATTCTTTTCAAACCACTTAGGGCACAAGGTAGAGCCCCGCACTGGGCAGGACGTCCATCCACCCCAGAGCCCACTCACACCGGACTCGCTCAGACTGGGATGAGTTAGACAGGCCACTTACCTAATGTGCACGTCTTTGGGCTGTGGGAGGAAAGCGGAACCCCTGAAGAAACCCACGGAGACATGGGGGGATCATGCAAAGTCCATGCAGCCTGTGGCCCCAGGAGGGAATCTTTTTTTTTTCTCATTAACATTTTATGATGTTGTATGAAACAATGTTATTTTAGGACCTACTCTATGATACTGGGAACGTAAGTGCAACATAATTTCTGATAAAGCAGGTAGCTCAGTCCGAAATCTTAGATACTACTTCTTACTGGACATTGCCTGCGAACTAACAGTGCAACTTTCCTTTACAGTAAAAGCTGGGAGTCGGTTTCGGATACACACCACAGTCATACCAGGTCCTCATTTGGCTTTAGAACTCATCAAACCCTGTACTCATTGCATTTTTATGAGGGAAAATATGTTTTAGCACTCGACACTTGCTAGAGTCTCATCGTCCTAACACTGCCCACCAGGAGAAAACGCGTCATCATTTGGTACTCCTCAGTTTCAGCACTCATCACGAACTCTGGAATGAATTACCGAAATGGCGAGTACCGAGCTACCACTGTGACTGATTGCACAAAAGCTTACAGTCTCCTTGGTCAGTGTGCATCCGTGTTCTGGTTTAGGGGGTCCGTTGCACATTGTAATTCTAATTGCACTGCTTGCACTCTTTTGAAACACATAGTGTATTCCTATGTTTTTAAAGACATAATAACAAAGCCTATAAAATGTGAGGAACACAAAGCTATTCCCAGGTATCAATTCACAGCCCTTTCTCTACTGGTGATAGTAAATTTCATTTCAGCTCTCCTCATCCTAAGTCTGGGAAAGAGAAGAATAAGTAACATCAACCCCTCTCCTTGGCGTAATTTTAACTTTACATCAAAATAAATCCAATGATAACTTAAACTGTTTTTAATAGTACAACATGGACATTTTTACAGAATTTCAAATATAACTTTTAGCTACCATTTTCCTTTTGTTATCTTGCTAACCACACCATCAAAGCTTTGGGAAGAGAACTGCTAGAGCATTTAACGTTTTCATACCTTTCCCCTTTTCAATTAAATTTTGTAAATAGTGCTATATCTCAGCCCTGAGAGCATCACACGGTGTGTTGAATATGCTTAACTCTTCCATTTCAATTACTACATACAGAAGATTAACAAAAATAATAATAACCTAAATCTGTATGTAAGGGCCTGTGTGTTTGTGACTGGGGTGGAGTAGAGAATTGGGGGAAAAAAAAGATCTAACATTCTGATTTTCCACTCTGCCTAACATATTTCCATCCCCTGCCCCTGCCCAGTACCGTATGCCTGTTTTTACAAGCACCGCAAAGTAAAATATAAAAGAGATGGTTGAATTCTCATCCTTCCCTAGCAGAATGTTCACATTTCAATTTTGGGGTTAAGAGGAGACTTTTAAAGTCTGATGACTGGGTGGGGAATTAGGGAACGATTCTCTTCAGGTTCTCTCCTCCTTCTCTGATTGCTACTTGTACCCTGGCTCATATTTCTCCAACTGAGCTTTCTGAGTTAGTTTTCCGAAGGCGCTGGGTTTTGGTATTTGCCTTCCTATTTATGTATATTTTTACCTAAGTAGAAATTTATGACTTGAAATACCATCTATATGCAAACAACTTCCAAATCTGTATACTCATTGTGGGTTTCTAAGTTCTATTTTAGGCACCTAGAGTTGCCTGCCTATTGGACACCTCAGCTTGGATATCTCCTAGAAAAAACACATTGCAATGTCTGGTTGTAAAACCATAATTACTTCTGTTTATATTGTCTATCTAAGTAGATATCATGGCCATTCGGTCCCTAGTTCGTGACAGAAGCTTAGGTGACTGTTAATGGCTCTTTCTCATTCCCCGTGAACACCCAGTAAATCAAAGGACCCTCTCCAGAGATTCCCAATCTTCTCACTTTTCTCATTTCCACTGTTATCCGACATCATCATCACGGCGCCTTTCTCACTGATTTTTCTGATTCTACTCTTAATTCCCTCCAGTCCATTCACACCACAGCACTGGAATTCATCTTCTAAAGCAAATGTCTGTTAATATCATGTGCCTAAAACAATGCCTACACAGGACAGGGTGGTCTGTTCCCTGAATAATAGTCCAGCCATCATCTTCACCTCGTGTCTTTCTTTTCCTCTCTTTGAGTCATTAGCGCTATTTATCGACAACGTTAAGTTTTTCGTCTGAGCTCACATTACATAAGAATCATTTTTTCTTGTCCCCATGGAGTTAGACATGGCCACATGACTTTCTTTGGACTATGAAGTATGATCATAAGTGATACCTGTCACCTTTATGTAGCATTCCTTAAAAAGCAACATAGAATTTATCATTCTCTTATCACCAGTGATTTGGACAAGTGGCGTCCACCCTGCAGCCCTCAGACCCCATGTGGCTCAGGAAGGTTGTAAATGCAGCCCAAGACAAAATTATAAATTTACTTAAAACATAATGAGTTTTTTGTGATTATGTGTCGTAATGTATTTAATCTTTGGCCCAAGGCAACTCTTCTTTCAATGTGGCCCAGATGTGCCAAAATGTTGGACATCCCTAATAGTTAATAAAAGATACAGAAAATATGAAGTATGAAAATAAATAATCATCATCTTTTTCAAGGATTGTTTGCTAGTCTCTGTCCTCCAGCATGGCCAATCCTATGTTTAAGAATATACCAAACTCCTTGATATTTCTGGACAATCACATCTGTTTTGCTTCCATCAGAAATGCTATCCTCACCCTGACCGGTGTGGCTCAGTTGGTTGGGCATTGTCCGGCAAAGCGAAAGGTCACCAGTTCGATTCCTGGTCAGGATGCATGCCCAAGTTGCAGGTTTGGTCCCTGGTCCAGGGCCAATTAGAGGCACGAATCTGGATGTTTCTCTCCCACATCAATATTTCTCACTCTCTCTCCCCCTCTCTTCCCCATTCTCTAAAAGTAAATGAATAAAATCTGATTACAAAAAGAAATGCTATCACCCCATCTTTGCAAATCATTTAACTTTGTCATGTTAACTCTAGTCTATCTTCCCCAAATCAGACCAAAGAGACCTTTTCAACACACTGGTTTATATGCTGTCATAGTGCTTGTACTTTTACATAGTTATCATAACTTCGGGTATATGGTTATTTGTAAAATATAAAAGTAAGTTACAATTTACTCTATAAAATTACCTGGACTGTGAGCTCCATGAGGACAAGACCCAATCCTGTCTTATTCACAAAAATTAGTAAATGAATACAATAATTTTGCTATTGTCTACAATGAGACACAGTTTGGAGTTAATCAGAGCTGGCTTTAATTTGGGCTCTGCTACTCAATAGTATATAGCATTTGAAAAATTAGTTAATTTTGACACATGGACAAAACCAAAGGGGGTAGGTTTAAAGTGGGAGGTGGGGGTAGGGGGTGTGGTGAGGTGAAAATGGAGACAACTGTACTTGAATAACAATAAAAAAAATTTTTAACTAGTTAATTTCTTTGTCCTTCTATTTCCTTGACTGTAAGTTGGTTAGTGTTTATCTCTAAGATGATCTTTTATCTCTAAAGGTTGAGATAAATAAGTTCAAGGGCTTAAAATGTTTATCATGGTCTTGGGCATAAAGTAGATGCTCAAGAATGATAGTTCTTTTCCTTCCCAGGCTGACCCGGTGACATGTTGATGTCCATGGCATCAGACCTGCGGAGACCTTTAATGGGCCACATGAAGAGGGACGGCTGTTTTTCTACACCAGGCAATAGTTCAGAAATCTTTTCAATTTTTTAGCAGCTTCATTAATTACCTATTTTATTTCCATCAAAGTATTTTTATCAAATTATAATATTGTATATCGTAAGTTATTTATTAACAAAATTTCACACCTCAACTTGTATCTCCATATATGACTTCTGGAAATAAGTAGTTTCCAATTGAGATGACATGTCTGTATGGAACTGCAGTGTGTCTTGTGTGACTGGATATCACTCTGTGAGAGGTTGTACTTGTTCATTAAAGAAGCTGGATAAATCCCCAGGCTGGTAGACCAGTTCTGTGCATTCCATCCAACTCAGTCTTGATTTTGGACAATTTAATTTTGTGATCAGGCTTTGACTACCCACCACAGGTACAGTGTGGCAAAAGTTACTATCATTTTCTGATAGTGTGGTTACAGGAGAAGTTGGGGTATGGTGCATCTGATAGTTTCATAAATTACTAAAGTAAAAATCAGAATAATGTAGGTAGTGGCCTTGGCCAGGTTTTAGAAACGTTTCTCTGAGCCCTCGTTTCAATTAGTCCTCGTCCCCGGGCCTGTATCTGAGTCTGACTATTCCAGTTGGAGCAAGCATTCTGCTGGCTCATTGCCTGTGGACTGTTATAACAAATACCATAAACTAGGGGCCTCTTAAACAACAGATATTTGCTTCTAACAGTTTTGGAGGCTCCAAAGCACAAGATGAAGATACCAGTGGATTTGGTGTCCCATGGGAGCCCCTTTCCTGGTTCTCAGGAGGCCATTTTTGGGCTGTGTCCTTATATGATGGAAGAGCAGAATTAGGGAGAAAAGAGAGAATTCAATAGTGATACCTGTTATAGTCAGAAACTTGTTAAATGTCCATGAACTATTAACCTAGCAAACTTCTTTTGTAGGAATTAGTTTTTGTTAACTCTTGAATATCTTTTCTTTATAATCATGTGATGTAAAAAGAGTTACAATCTCAAATTCTTTTATAGCTTTTTTGTTTCACAATTTAATAAAATATTTACTGATTAGAGAGAGAGAGAGCAAGAGAGAGGTATATCAATTTGTTTTTCCACTTATTTATGCATTCATTGGTTAATTAGACGTGTCCTGACCGGGGCCTGAACCTTCACTCTTGGTGTATTGGGATGATGCTCTCACCAACTGAGCCACCCGGCTACCTGCCCAGGGCACAGTTTTTACATTTGGGAGTAAATTTTGAAACTTGTAAGACTTAAGGTTTGTGCCCTCCCATAGAGTGAGTTGGGTTATAAAATCTAATACATGGACCCTGGCTATTTTATGCCTGATACAGGATTATTAAATATGAAATGCTAATGTGCCTGGACTATCCATTACTGTTTAATAAATACAGAATTTTAATCCAATTGTTAGCATCACTGATAAAGGTAAGGGAGTTTTGGAATTATAAAACAAAGATGGACTCCTACGTATTTTTTCTTATTTATATGAGTAAAAACCTTGATTAATTAAAAAGTAGCATCTATGAATTGTGCTTGTAGTAGAGATAAAAAACTTTACGCCCTGGCTGGTGTAGCTCAGTGGATTGAGTGGGGGCCTGCGAACCACAGGATCGAGGTTCGATTCCCAGTCAGGGCATATGCCTGGGTTGCAGGCCATTGCCCAGCAGGGGACTCACAAGAGGCAACCATACAGTGATATTTCTCTCCCTCTCTCCTTCCCTTCCCCTCCGAAGATTAAAAAAAAAAAACAAAAAAAAAACAAAAAAACTTTAGTGCTTAGCACTGAACCATTTGCACTGGTTGGGCAGTATTCTGGAAATTTGAAATTGATGTATTTAAGAGATAATTTGGTTTTTGAGGCTTTCCAAAAATCTGAAGATTATCACAGCAAACACAATTCTGTTAGAGTGAAATACAAAGCAACCTAAGAATATTGAACTCAACAACAGATGTGGACATTTGAACAGTGAGGTATTTTCTTTAATCAGTTAGCATTTCATTTACTCATTTATCAGATAAATTTCCCTTTAATTCTTTTGCCAGTTCCAACAAATTAGAATTTATACCCAGGGATAAATGACGCCTGTGAGCGCTGCGTCAGCATTTTCTGTTTTCGAAATGGGCTCTCTAGGCACATCTTCCTTTGTTTCCTGATGCTCGTTGCACAAGATTAACTTCGCAACAAAAATGCCCAATCTAATGTTCATGTTTGAAGTACGTAAACATAAAAAAGGCAATGCCTTTTGATTTAAAGCTTGTTAATTTAAAAAACTTCCCCCAACACAACTGAATTTTATTGACTCCTGATCACCAACTGCAAATTAAATTGGACCATAATAATATTATCACTGTTTCCACTGGGTTGAAGTTGGAAAATCACTGATAAGTTGCAACAAATACAATCTTTTGTAAAATCCAACTATGCTTTTATAGAATTGACAGAGGTCTTTGTAAGGAAGAACTATGCCTCCAAATGAAGTAAATGAAGCAGTCTACATCAAAAACACCTATATCAGAAAGGAACATTTGGAAATGTGGGAATATGAGGTGAAATATTAGTGAAACTTTTGCTTGTGTAACAGCAAAACTGTGCAGAGTAGAGTAGCCTAATTCTTTCAAGAACATTGAAAAAAAGCATTGAAAGATATAACTAATTGGGAAAACAAAAGATGCTAATTTCAGCACACCAAAATTCAATATACTTGCATATGGTTTAGTTCGCGCCAGCACTCAATCCATGAAGCCACACCAGCCAGGGCAAATACACCTTCATATGGTTTAAAAGAATAAAAATCCACTTGGTTTAGGTTGTATTCAAACCAATCCCTTTATTGTTTTTAAAGAAATAATGCAGTCTTAGCTTGTTTTTTCACATACAATTTTTCTTGAAAACTTAATTGGTTGAAAAAGATTTGTTTTATGTAACACAGCACCAATTTTTATTGTAAAAATTTAAATGTCTAGTACAAAAGCAGAGTCAATCACATTTTAATTGTCAATGAAGTCAAATATGAAATGATATTTACTCATATAAACTGACATATTTTAGCCACTTACAAATAAAATTTTAATGCATATAAAATATAAGTACTTTTATTTTTGTGTAAATACTGCCTAATACTTTTATATTCTTTCAGTAAGTATTTATCATGTTTCCTTACAAACTATTTCATAGGGGACGAAACAATAAAACAGGATCTGCTCATCAAGGAACTAACAAGTACTTGAGCAAACATTCATATTGAAGTTTTTCCTTATTTAAAAAATTTTATATCTGTACTTTTATGACTCTTTGTTCGCATTTATGTCCTTGACTGTTTAATTTATAATTACAGACATAAGGCTTTCAGCCACAACTATTTAACTTGTGTGATAATTACCTTGTTGAAGAGACAACCAGCAGACTGAACAAAACGTATAAGGCAACTGCTTACAGAATTTCACAACTGCTGGGCATGACTGTGATCCCTAAGGAAAGGGAAACAAATGAGGTGAGCTCTGGAACGGCCCTGCGATCTGCTGAAGGGAGTGTTCTGCTGTGTGCCGGTGGGAGAGAAAGCTGGAGCAGGAGATGAAAGTTCTGCCGAGTTGAAATGGCAGACATCAGAGTTGAAGAGAGCTGAGACTGTGGAATCGACCATATATTGTACCAGATAAGAAAGGAGCTACTCAGTGAAAGAGAACAAAAGCTCTCCATGGGAAAGGATACTAAGCTTTGCAAGCATAGGGTGAAAAGCTGAACAAAGAACAAATGCCAGAGGACCGACCATCAACTGGATAATTTGTAGAACTCATTCAGTGTGGGGAACACTGAGATCCAACAAATGACAGCACACATGGTGGAGACTTCCTGTGGTTTCCCCTTGGTAGTAGGGCTAGTTTATCCTTAAGAATAGATTTTTCTCTTAATCCATTCTAATGAACCTTAAAGAGAAGCCTCACAGTAAAAGCTAATTTCCAAGTAGCCTAACTCTCTGTTAGCACAAATTTCAATACTCCTTAATGTAGGCAAAATTTCAACTTGCTCAAGATCATAATACCTCAGATGTTCCGTATCTAATCAAATATTACTAGGCAATCAAAGCAAGAAAATGTGACTGTAATCAGGAAAAAATTAAAATCAGGCAATAGAAGGAAATTCAGCGATTACCAAGATGATGGAATTAACAAGGACTTTAAAAGAGCTCTGTAAATATATTCATAGATATAGAAAAACAGGAACATTATGGAGAAAAATAAAAGATAAAAAGCAAATGCAATTTTTAAGAGCTCAAAAATATCCTAGCTAACATGAAATTTTCTGAGTTGGCTTCATGGTGGATTAGTCATTACTAAATGAACTTGACACAGGAATAGAAATTACCTAAGTTGAATCACATGGATTAAAAAACTTAATGCCAAAAAGAAATCAACAGAACTGTAGTGACCTGTGGAACAATATCAAGCAATATTATTTATGTGTAATTATAGTTTCAAAAACAGAGGAAAAAGAGAGGGCCGCAGGAAAAGTTTGAAGAAAAAATGATCTCTTTTTTTCTTTTAATTTGATGAAAACTATAAAGCCAAAGCTAGAAGTAGCTTAATAGAATCCAAGCAGAATCAACAAAAAGAAAACTACCTCAAGGCACATCATAATTATATTGATGAAAGTCAGTTATAAAGAGAAAAATCTTAAAGGTAGATGTGGAAAAAGACACATTATATAATGGGACAATGACAAGAATGCAATAACCAAACATTTCCAGACTGAAGCAATGCAAGCCAGAAGACAAATGAGTGATGTTGTATAATGTTGGTAGGAAAAATAAACACCAAACACAACAAAAAACCATGAAGTTAGAATTTCATATCCACAAAAACATTATTGAAAGCTTTTATTCCAGCAGATCTGCATTGTAAAAAGTGTTAGAAGCAATTTTTCTGGCAGGTAATTTGAGCAGTTTTATATAAGTTAAAGAATAAATTTATAATAAAAAAATTACCCAACAAAGAAATGTCCACATTCAGATGGCCTCAATGGCAAATTCTATCAAATATTCAAAGAAAAATTAACAGTAATACTACATAAATTAACAGCAATTATAAAAATAGAAGGCAAGGAACAACTCACAGTTCACTAATAAGGCCAGGATTTCACTGATAGAAAGTTACACAAATATATTACAAGAGAAAAAAACTACAGACTAATGCTCTCATGAACATAGATGAAAAGAAATGCTTAAATGTTAGCAAGTTGAATCCAACAATGTATTCAATAGATAATATGTTGTATAAAAAATGGATTTTATTCCAAAAATACTGGGCTGACAAAATTAAAAAATCAAACAAGGTACTTCAGCACATTAGCAAGTGACAAAAACCATATGACCATCTTGATAGTTCAGAAATCACAAGTTCAGTACTCACTCAAAATTAAGGAATGGAATGCTACTTATTTAACCTGATAAAAGGCAATTAATAAAGGATGCATTATTATATTTAATGATGAAAGATTACAAAGTCCTCTTTAAAGTTGGAAACTGGCAGATGTCTTCTCTATTTAGTGTTTTCAATTTTCATAGAGGCCCTAGCTATAACAGCTAAGCAAGGAAGAAAAGTAAATGGAATACACTTAGGGAAGGATAATATACAACTCTTAACTCACCCATGATAGACTGACTATGATGATTTATGAGCACAAAGAAGATGCTTGACATTTTATTCTTCAAGGGAATATAAAGCAAAATAAAAAGATACCGCTGCATACACCCAGTAAGACTGATAAAATAACTCATAATCCTAATTATTTGCAATCATGTAGAGCAAGTGAAAGGTGTTGAAAATATTTACCTCTCAGGGGTGGGCAGAAGTAGGTTTTCAGTTTGTATGGAAAAAGACATGCAGCTTATGATGATCGCAATAGCTTTATTAATTCAAGGAATGCCAAAATGCAATCGTAAACCTACTTTTGCCCACACCTGTATTACAGTGTTTTTGTAAATCTGGAAGTTTCTTATAAAGACAAGTATACATTTACAATGCAACCAAGCAATTGCACTTCTAGACATTTTCCCAAAACAAAGTATGTGTCCATACACTGGTCCTCTTCTGATGATTTAGGCCTGCCCCCGTGTTCATACAGAATAGCAATTGTTCAGAGAGGAGTCAATTTCACCTCTGTTTAGACATTTAGGAGAGAAATTATTGAACGGATAAATTAATTGATAAGTTTAAATTTTTTTTAAAAAGCAGTGTTTTTTTAAAAGATTTTATTTACTTATTTATCTTTAGAAGGGAAGGAGAGAAGGAGAGAAATATCAATCTATGGTTGCCTTTTGTGCATCCCCTGCTGGGAGTTGGCCTGCAGGGAACTGGCCTGCAACCGAGGCATGTGCCCTGACTGGGAATCGAACCTCGATCCTCTTGTTCGCAGGCCCACGCTCAATCCACTGAGCTACACCAGCCAGGGCGATAAGTTTAAATTTTGATAAGAGGCAGAAAAGATACTAATACAACTAAACAAAAAATATAGGTAAGAATATTTGACAGAATTCTGATTTATGATAATGCTTGAATATCAATTCTACAAAATAAGTAATGGATGACAGTGGAAGTAACCAAGAAGGAAGTATATTGTATAATGCAAAAGTAAATTTAGAAGGTAGACTACAGTTGAAGTAAAAAGTCTGAAGCCAAATATAAAAATAAATGAATACCTTATTTTTTGAAATTTTCTCTGAATTTAGTAAGCATCACAAATGTCATGTCATAATGTTCTCTCTTATGCAGAAATACTTACCTAAAGAAGAGAATAGTCTATTCATGCACTTAAATACTACAGTAGAAATACAGACTTGCAGCAAGAGAAGTAGAGCTGAAGGACAAGTGACGTTTCAGAGTGGAAGTATGTGTCTGGCTGGAGGAGACTCCCCCACATAATGTGGATTTGAATTCGGCCTTCATGAATGGGGCGTGTCAATGAACGGATCTTTGTCTTAAGGTGTCTCTTGAAATGCTGCATATCTTGAATAAAATTCAAAAAAATCAGGAAATATAATCATCTAAAAATCCCTCCAGTGATCATCTAATTCTTCCATAAATAATGTTACAAATATATGTATCTGTAAATCTTAATTCAGTCTTTCTCATTCTAAATTCAAATAAGTTTATAGCACCACTAAACTCATAACAGACTGCTTTAAAATATTGACTTATTTTTTGTATGATCTGCTTGTACAGTAATACAGCCTGATGCTCAGCACATAGTTGGAACTTGTTAAAATGTTACATAAATGAAATCTTAATTAACTCATTAGGAAAGTGTTCAGTAACTTACTTGAAAATTAGAGCTAGGGGATAATTCAAAATGTGATTATAGAAGATTCATGATTTGTCATGTGGGTACGCTGATTATGAGACAATTCCATGTAATGAGCCAAATCCTGATACCCTTCCAATACCCTAATTCTCCAGTTGGCCTTGTATTTAATGGCTTTTCTACACAGACAGTCCAGGTCTGTATTTATCACAAGTAAAACTGAGTCCAACTTTTCTCTGATGGGTCCAAACACAGGGATCTTTACTTACCAAAGTTAAATTGACAGGAATACGATATGACTTTGGGAGGGTCATATTTTCCTTGGATAGCAAATATTCTGAACTATCAAGTGACAGCTTTTGTTTCTTTCCATCAAGGTTTTGTTATGGTGGTTATTTATGGAACAGTTGCTGTATTTTTCTAAGTGCCGGTAATTCAGTTACTTTCATATTCTGTATGTAACTAAGACTTTCTTTGTGGAAAAGTTTCCATGAAAGAACTCATCATTTCCCTAAAGATTTTTGCACTTTTCACTTGTGCCTCTTTTATATTGAGTTTTTCTTTTTTCTTATCTGAGGAAACACTTGTCTGGCTAATTGATTACTTTTGAATTTGAAGACAAAGCCAAAAAAAATGAATGAAAGCTTCTGCCTCTAACTATAATCTGTCATCAATTTCTATACTCTCCAGAAGACACAGGATTGCTCACCATTTCCCATCTTAGATTTTTCTCTTGTTTACCTTTAAATGTATCATAAGTTGCAACTCATTTTATGGTTTATGCTTTCTGAGTTTATCCCGATTGAATTATATGAGTCTTTCAATACTCCTTTTTACTGAATTGATTTTATTACTTAATTTATATTTATCTTTCTGTGTTCTGGACAATTTAGGTTTAGATGAACTTGACACTTAAATTATTTAGGTTGCTGGCCTTGCAACAATTCTAAAGAGTAATCTGCTATATCCACTATTTAAATGTAAGGTTCTTTTTCTTATAAAAGCTTTATTTTCTTATAGAAGCTTATATTTTTTTCTTTTTAAACACTATGTGCAGGTTTAGAGGTTTATTTTTCTAAAATTCATTTTGTTTACATTGCAACAACTTTATTGGTATATTTTAAGCTGATGCTCAATTAATTTGTCTCACTTGGCAAATGAAGTGAAGATTATAGAGTGACGTGATGATAACAAGAGTCTCTGCTTGTCTTCTACCCATCGTGAAGGCACTGAGCTCATCCCTCAGTGGAGGAGCACGGGGAAGCCATGCTGGTTCTCAGTGGAACTGGTAGGAGCTTTTCATTGTTTCCCTCAGTAGCCAGAGCTTCTGGAATTGCTCTGTTAATACTGAGACTCCTTGGGTGCAAAAGAGGTACTGGGAATTTAAAAACAAAGACAGATGTGAGCAACCATTAGTGATTGAGAGTCTTGGGGGTGGGAAAACAATGAATACATATTTTAAACAAATATTTATTGATTTCACACTATGAGCCAAATACTGTGCAAGGCATTAGGGAAGTATTTGTGTTTAGCAGTGGACCTCGTCTCTAATTAATGGGGTTTTCATTCAGAGACATATGTGACATGAATATATATATATGTATATTCATATATATATACACATTCATATATATATATATACATATCCTTTATTGCTAAAATCAATTTAGTGTGTCCCTTTTTGTAAAAGAGTTTTTACGTAGCCTAAAAAATACAATGTTAAAAAGCAGTGTCACCAGAATTGAGAAAATATCTTCTTAGAACAGTTAATCCTTAATTTAAATCAAAAGAACAGGACTCCGTTATACTTTTCTGAATACGTTTTTCTTACTTAAGACTTTTTTTTGGCATTTAAAGTTTACAACAAAATTGAGAGGAAGATACAAAGATTTCCCATGTACTCCCTGTCCACACACACTCACAGCCTCCCCTATTATCAACTGTTCCTACTGGGTTGCTACACTTGTTACAATTGATGAATCTACAGTGATGTATCATAATTACCATGGATACCTCAGGACCCACTCTTGGTATTGTACATTCTATGAATGTGGGCAAAATTATAGTCATACTTATCTATCATTAAAATATCATACAGAGCGTTTCCACTGTCCTAAAATCCTGTTATGCTCTTTCACCTCCTGACACCCACTAATTTTTTGACTGTCTCCATAGTTTTGACTTTTGCAGAATGTCATGAAGTTGGAACTAAAGAGCATATAGCTTTTTTAGTCTAATCTTGTTTACTTGGTGATAGTCATTTAAGGTTCTTCCATGTCTTGATAGCTCATTTCTTTTCAGTGCTGAATAACATTCCACTGTCTGGGTGTATCACAGTCTGTTTATCCATTCACCTACCAAAGAATATTTTGGTCATTTCCAAGTTTTGGAAATTATGACTAAGGTAGTTATAAAATTCCATGTGCAGGTTTTTCTGTCGACATAAGTTTTCAGCTGCTTTGGGGAAATACTAGGAAGTGTGATCACTAAATCATGTGGTAACAGTATATTTAGTTTTGCAAGAAACAGCCAAACTGTGCAAAGTGGCTATAAATTTTGCCTTCCCACCAGCAATGTATGAGACTTCCTATGTTGTCAAATGATCTGGATTTTGGCCGTTTTAATAGGCATGTAATGGGATCAGATTGTTTCCTTAATTTGCATTTCCTTGATGACATATGATATGGAATATCTCTTTATATGAATATTTGCCATTCGCATATCTTTTTTGGTGAGGTGTCATTAAGGTATTTGGTCCACCTTTTAATTGGGTCATTTTTCTTATTGTTCATTAAGAGTCTTTGTAAGATTTTGTATAACAGCCCGTATCAGAGGTGTCTTTTCCAAATATCTCCTCCCAGTCAGTGGCTTGTCTTCTCATTTGTTGATATGTCTCTCACAGAGCTGAAGTTTTTAAAATTAATGAGTCCAGCTTGTCAATTACAGTAATTCTTATTTCTGTTCCCTTATAGCTAAGACAATTTTTTCCTCTGGGTTCACACAGGATTTTTTACTTTACCTTGTATTTTCTATAGTTTGAAGATGATGTGCCTAGGTGTACTTTTCTTTGGTATTTATTTTGCTTGGTGTATTCTGAGCTTCCTGGAAGTTGGTTTGGTGTCTGACATTAACTTGGGAAAATTCTCAATCATTATTGTTTCAAGTATTTCTCTGTCCCTTTGTCTCTTCTCTCTCTGATTTTCCAATTATGCCTATGTTATACCTTTTGTAGTTGTCCCTCAGACTTTGGACATTATATTAATTTTTTTCAAATTTTGTTCTCTTTGCTCTTTATTTTTCGAGGATTCTCTTGATTTTATCTTCTGCCTCAGAGATTCTTTTCTCAGCTTTATCGAGTCTACTAATAAGCCCATTAAAGATATTCTTAATTTATGTTAACAGTGTTTTTTTATCTCTAGCATTTCTGCCTTTTGGTTCTTTTCTTAGAATTTCTACTTTTTTTTCTAACACCACTTATCTGTTCTTTCATGTCACCTAACTTATTCATGAGAGCCCTTAGCATTTTTTTTTGGAATCCTCACTCCAAACATTCCATCATTCCTGCCATGTCTGGTTCCCATGCTTACTCTGGCTCCTCAAATTGTGTTTTTGGCCTTTTGGTGTGCCCTCTAAGTTTTTATTTTTCTTTCTCTTAGAAGATTTTATTTATTTATTTATTTATTTTTAGAGAGAGGAGAAGAGACGAGAAAGAGAGAGAAACATCAAAGTGTGGTTGCCTCTCATGCACCCCCTACTGGGGACTTGGCCCACAACCCAGGCATGCGCCCTGACTGTGAACCTGACCCTTTGGTTCACGGTCAGCATTCAATCCACTAAGCCACACCAGCCAGGACTCCCTCTAATTTTTTCTTGATAACTACACACAATGTACTCCATAAAAAGAACTGCTGTAAGTAGGTCTTTAGTAATGTGGTGGTGAGGTATGGAGAGAGAGGAAGCAGCCTGTAGTCCCCCAGTTAGGTTTCAGTCTTCTAGTGAGTATGTGACTTCCGTGTGTAAACTTCTCAAGTGTTTCGTAGGATTTTTCCCTCTACCCTTACATGGGGCATGATGGCTAGATTGGACTGGAGTTCAGAATTTTTCTTCTCCCATGAGGAAAGCTAGAGCTGGCTGGAGTTGAGTATTGCTCTTCCCCAGGTCAGTTCAGCTCTGATTACACCCCAGCTGGCTAGGCTCTGGTTAATTAGTGTCCCCTGAGGTCAGGCCTCTTTAAGAAGAATGGACGATGCTGCAGTATTTCAAAATAGTTCCTTTTCCCCTAGCCCTGTTGGAAGCAGGAGAGGATTTTCCTCCAATGTTGTCTGAGGAAATGCTGAGCTCCTGGAGGTAAGTCTTACATGATCGCCGGCTTCCCCGCTTCAACTGGGTCCCCCTCAAATATTTAATTCAGAGTTGTTTCCTCTGGGCCGCCAGCAATTCATGAATTCCCAGTGAGGCTTTTCTCTGCCCTGGCCCTGGTGCCTGCAACTGCCCGCTCTGGTCCCTGGGCCGCTTTCTTCAATGTCAGGGGAGTGTTTGGCCCTGCGTGCTTCCCCTTTTATGGATCCAAAAAGAGTTGTTGTTTTAGTCTTGTCAGCTTCTTGCCTGTTGTTAGCATGGAGTGGCGACCCTCGGGCCTGTAATAGGCAGAACCAGAAACTGAGTGTGTTTTTCTAGGGAGCTAACTATGCAGACTGACTTTGGACTTTCTGGTAACTTGATGTGATAAAGTCATATAGAGTTTACTGGAGGGAGTATTAGCAAGGAGTATTAGGTAGGAGGCATTAGCTGAGTCCCGAGGTCAGTTCCAGGTGAATCTACAGGAACTGGGTAATCTGAATTTAAAGTGACTGTTTAATGGCTGAATTCTAGGTATTCTAGAATTAACTGAAAGCGTTAATTGAAAGAGTGTCTTCTGATACCAGCAGGCTAGCGGTACCCTTGACACAAATGTAAAAATTAAATAATCTGGATTGTAACTTCATTCTTGTGGAAGACATGTTTACAGAGAAATGCCACAGTGTTTAATAGGCAAGTTAAAAATATTTCCCAGGAAAGACATTGAGACCTGATTAAAGTAAAGTTGACAAAGAATTGATTGAAGCCATGGCTTTCTCTTCCATCACAGTGGAAGACTGGAAGATTTCCTTGGTTTAGCTATATTAAAGACAGCAGTTTTCCATGGTCTGACTACAGTTATTTTCTTTAAATAAGACTTTTGAGAAAAATTACATAGATGGTAGTTTAATGGTTACACTAAAATAACTTTATACAATGTATCAACCTATTGTATAAAGTAGTTTAGAAAGGCTCCATCAGAAAATTCTGATAAACGACAGGCTATTAATCACAGAACTAATGACATTGAACGCCATTTCTGAAAATAAGTGAACCATAATTTTGCTAATTGTTTTGCTCCTCAAGTTCATTATCAGTACAAAAAAATATTCATGAACAAAAAATAGTGTTTCACTTTTATTTGCCATCAAAATTACCTGAATGCATTTCAGCTGTGAGTGAATGGATTAAAGGAGCATTTTTAAAAACAAATCTTGAGCGTGGCTTTATCTTTCCCCTAAAACTTTGCTGTCCTTCTAGTTTCTCTATGGCATCAACACTACAAAAAGGGAATTATCATTCTTGCCTCATTCTGGTATCTGTATTTGTATTAGGTTAAAATTGGGGGGCGGGGAAGCTCGCACCGGTTGTGCGTCCCGAAGCTGCCTCTGTTCACCTGAAATAGGAAGGTGGTTTTCACTAGGTCAGTATGTTGCTGGGTGACCCCTGGAAGCCCAGCAAGGCACAAGGACCTGGGCGCAGGCAGTTTGTTTGGAGTGTAATCCAAGGAGCAGGGATGACTGAACAGAAAGACAGGGGAGGAGGCAAAACCCTGTGGAGTTATTGTTCTAGGCCTCAGGGACGCTTTTCCTGGAGCCTCTGAGAAATGAACCCCCACCCCCATACACTTTCTGACTAGGCCAGAATGAGGGCTGATGACTGTCCCTGCACATGAGAAATCTGAGCCTCCCGAGGACTTTCCCCCACACCTGAGGCTAACGTGAGAGACCCGAGGCAACAAAGGTGCCTGAGTAGTCCTCTTTTCTCTCCTCTGTTTATGGGATTGACTGTTTAAAACCTCATCTATAAGGTTTTCAAATGTATCTTTGTTAAATTTCATATTATTTTCTCATTAAAAGGTACTAATATCTGTAAAAGATCTTTACTTAGAAATTCCAAGATTGTGCCACTTACAAGTAGAATATAGGTTTGTTTCCCTACCATCTTACATTTCTTTATTTCCATTCAATCACTCTACTTACCTGAACGCTGGACTTTTTCTTGCACCCTTTGAATGTAGCCAGTCTTTGAGAGAGAATAATCCACCTGAAGCTTTCAAACCTACAGTGTAAGCTGGTGCTATAAAAACCCAGTGATACTCAATAATTGAGGAACGCAGTGTAGTGAAACTTGAACTTTTTTTTTACATGAAAATTTTATAATAGCTTTGGAAAGGACAGGAAGCATGCTTGATTCTATTCTCCTAAATGTTGGGAATCTCTGCTTATAGATTCTGTATATTTGGCTTTTCTTTCCTGGCCTTTTTTCCCCGTTTCTCTTTTTCTCTAGTTACGGCTTTCTGTTCCAAATCATTGGAGATGATTTTAAACATGTTAAAATTAACATGCTTTTCTACTAAATTTGTTTGTTTGCTTATACTGCAACAAAATACCTTGTCAGAATTCTGCTGTATCACGGTACAGAACTTTAAGGCTTTAAATATTTATTTCTTTCAGCTTTCTACAACCAAGCCAGAGAGTTTTCTGTGAAGTAGCTATGGGAGACACTCACTTAGTTAGGGGCTATTAAATTTTAAAAGCTCAGGTGTTCAATCCTTTGCTTCCACGGCCAGAAATAGAAGGATTGGGAGCCTGACTGCTTACCCATCTGGCTTTTTCATCCAGTAGGGGAAGGGAGAGGGACAGGTGAACAATTCCAGGAGAATAGGAATCAGCAATTTTCTTTCTGTCTTATATTCCATCACTGACTATAATGTCTCATACACAGAATTCAGAGTTCAGCAGAAAATTACAAAGTAAAAAAGGAGGTGGAATATGTCTGTGTGTGTGTGTAAGAATATAAAATACATGTCAGCAAGTGCAAAATGTAGAATTGTTTGGAACCTCATTCAACAAACCAGTGTTAAAATAAAAAACCCCAACATTTTAATACTTACTAGATATTTGGTTATGTGGTAATGTCAAAAGAAGTTCTCATATTTTAGAGACACATATCAAAATATTTATGTATATAATTATATTACATCTGGGATTTGTTTCAAAATAACCAATTTAGAAATTGAATAAAACAAGAAGAGTGTTAAGCTGATTGTTGTATCTATGTGGAGAATACATGGGGGTTAATTACAGTATTCCTTCTCTGTTTTATTTACTTGAAGTATTTCATGAAAAGGGAGTTTTAAAAGTGCTTGCATAAATATGATCAGTAATACATTGAACAACAAAACTCTGTGTATTTTATACAGATAAAAATGGGGTTGCTTAAATAACTGAAGGGACTTCATCCTGTCTCTCATTCCTTCTCTTGCCCTCGCCTCGTCTCCCTCTCTCATTCCACCCTGACTCTACCTCAAGCATATTGGGTGGCTCCTGTGTTAGAACCATTGCATCGGAGAGCTCTCCTGTCTGGAATGTGCCTCTTTAGACATCCACACGGCTTACCACTGGACTTTTCAGTCTCTAAACAGTCTCTTAACAATTTCCTATGCTTGATGAAGCGTCCCTACTGACTCTATTTCAAACAGCAACCCTTCTGACCTTCTACCTTCATTGTGGTATTTTTCCATCTCATGTTAAGGAGTGTTAAACTATTTCATGTATATGTATATGTGTGTATATATACTCATACAAACACATGTATACATACACACACGTATATACATGTACTTTTTTTCTGTCTATAGATTATCTCCTCCAAGTATAATGGGAACTTGATGAGCCCTGGGATTTTTAACCCATTTTACTCACCCCTGGCTCCCTGGTGTCTTTAAGGAATTCAACAAGTATTTGTTGCTAGGATATTCGAATGAAGTTATCACTAGACAATAAGTTATTCTGTTTACTTTTTACTGGGCCCTATTATTTTTTGCTTCACTCATTTATGCATGTATTGGTAGATTCTTTTTTTTCACATTTTTTATTGTTATTCAAGTAAAGTTGTCTCTGTTTCCACCCTTCCACCCCGCCCACCCCAGCCATCCCCACTTCCCACCCTTGATTCCACCTGGCTTTGGTTTTGTCCACGTGTCCTTTATACATGTTCCTGAAAACCCTTATTTTGTTGATCTTTTGTCTGCAGTTGCAAAATATTGTCAAAAACATTCACTCTTGTTATTCTTTGCCCTTTTCCCTTAGATCTGTCTAGGATATCAAGCTAAATAAGATATCAACACTTTATGTACTAAAATTTTGTCATTTTTCTCTGACTGTAGTACATTTTGACTTCTGTTATTTTTTTCTATTTACTAGTGAAAACATGTGCATTCTTCCTGCGATTTATCATCATCAGTCTAGGCTTTACTACCAGAAATGTGTAACATAGTCCACTTTCAGATTGTACTGCACCCATACGGCACTACATTATTCAAATTTTAAGTAAGTTCCTCCCTTAGACTTTTAAGGTTTCTTTGTTTTTATGTCAAATGTCATCATACGTGAAAATGATGATAAGATACATTCTTCTAAAAATCTCATGGAGAACCATTTTCTCTTTATCTATGTGTAGAACATGACACAGATTACATTCTGGGTGCTGAAATATTATGGAGAAGAGAAAGATTTCCTAGGAATGTTAGAAATGAGCCTCAGTGAAGGTCAGAAAATAATTCTTACTGGAAAGCAGTTCAACATACAAATTGAGTGATACCCGCTATTTTATTCTCTTTTATCTCCACAAATTTGTAATAAAATGTCACATGTGAAATATAACCTGCGTCAACTCTTAAGAGCAAGTGGGGTTTGATTTCTTAGCTATTGGTTCTCAGTGAATGTGTGTGCTGAATTCTGCTTCCGGCCTGTACGTGATAGGGAACACTCTGCACTTTGAGGGCCCCCGTGCAGCCCTGGTCTCCATCCTTACATGTGTGTACGAAGGGTTGATGCAGTCGGCAAGAGTAATGTTGGTTCCTTGTCTTTTTAAGTGGAAGGCAACCTGCACCACAGAGGTAAGAAATCGCTATTCTGCTTAGAGAATAAAAAATTTCCAGAGTGAATACTCTCCATCTATCCACACGGACTGAAATAATGTGTATATGTTATCCTCAAATTTTTTTCTGATCTATGATGTCAGATTCAAGTAACAACATTCCAAAGTAAGAGGAATGACCAAAGATGATGGACATTTCAGTGATCTCTATATTCACCTGTTTTAGTAACTGAAGAAATGATTGAGTATATTTTTGTAGAAATTTACAACTCAGTGAAGAACTGGCAAAACTGGTCAAAAGTCAACATTAATCTCAGTAACATTCCACCAGATACAGTGTGCATCTCTGTGGACAACAGTTTATGAATCACTACAACTTTTACCTTGAGCCTAGTCAAAGATGAAACAAGTGGGAATAACCTGACCACAGGTGCAAACACAAGGCCTGTGGGCTGAATCCGGCCCTCCACCTTGTTTAATCCGGCCCAGCACCTTGTTTCTACCCAGCAGCAACACAGAGCTAGCTCCTTGCCCCTAGTTAAGGTGTAGTTCCATCTATACAGTCCTAAAGTTACATTTGGCCCTTTGAAGGCAACTGCGAGGCTGATGCGGCCCCTGGTGAAAATGAGCTTGATACCCCTGAGTCCTAAACAAATGAGAGAGCCAGGACACCCACAAAATTGCAACGCCCGACAATTTTCCTTTCCTTTCTCTACCCATCTGGCTAGTTCTCCAGATACATTGTACAGAGAGGAAAAAGATGTAAGAGGAACTGTGTTTGACTTGACTGCTACTGTGTTTAGTTTATGGCACATTCTTCAGCCCAGATGGACATTTAAACACTCTATAGAGAACACCTCTATGAATTTTCTAGAGCTCCCAAGCGTGAGACATGTCAGAACGCTTTCTCTCATGGGGTGAGGTATTGCTCTCTGGATCATAACTTTCTCTTTGCTCCATCTCTGGACGTCAGGAGATACCCCCAGCTTCTCTTTGTTGAGATTTGTTCATGACTGTGTCTTTTTGGACAGGTCCTGAGGCAACTCCAGCATCTTTCAGATGGCCCACATCTGATTTATGGGGAATAAATCTGTCTCCTGCTTTAACGTATTTTGGGATTGCACCCCTCCCAGTGAGACCATTTTAATTTCAGTGATTGTATTAAAAGGCTAAACATCACTTTCTCACTGTTTATATTGCTCAGGTGAGATTCAAGCATATACGTGTCCACAATGCACAGTCACATGCCGATATTATCAAATACCATTTAAGTTCTACTTGCTAGATTGGATCAAGTAGGCAAGAGAGAGTAAAACTCATAGAACAGCAACAATTCTATGGGAAAAAATGACTATCAATCTTTACCCTTCCTTTTCTTAACTTCTGTAATTTTTTTTACTAGTTGGAAGTGGGTGTCTTAGGGTTCCCAGTGTACTCTGTGCTTTGAAAGCCCTGAATATTAGTGTAAGTTTCTGTAGTTTTAATACTTTATTAAAACCAAGACTGGAGGAGTTTTATTTCCACATCAACTTTAATCCCCACATTTTCATATGGGACCTATGACCAAATAAGAGAAATCTGGACTTAAGTGAGGGGAGACCTTACTTAAAAAATGTTTTTGTAATACAGTAAAGGGGCTTTTGCAATGAGAATGTTCTAACCATAAAATCTGTGAGCCTCACAAGGGTCAGGCAGAAAGAAATTTTTTCTTACCAACAGGTGTAAATAAGTCTAGCAAGAACTGGGTATGGGGGAGTGTGCTAAGAAGCTAGGGTGACCTGACATGTGAATAGAATATTGTCCTCTGGAGGGAGGGTCTGTTAAGCAAGGATCATTCCAAATCAGATAATGCTGGCTAAGCCTGAGAGTGAATCAATGGTCAGAGGCCTGGGTTGGGCCAGGCTGGGGAGGGTAAAGCATAACTAAAGTTTGGTGAAGCCAGGTTAGCAGGGATTTTGTGCCGACTGGTCATGGGGTACAAAGAGGGGGAATCTGGTGGGGCTGCCTCTGGTTGCGTCATAGGTAAACAAGAGGCCATCCATGGATTTTACCAGAGTTTTATGGGGAAAGAGCTGTTTGGTGATAACTATAGGGTGGGAGATTTTTTTTTTTTTTGCCTTCACTGTTTCTCCAAACACAGGGCTGAGGAGATATTTGACATTATCACTTCAAATCATTTGTGTAGCCCAGCTAACTTATATTTTATTAACTATGTGTTCTTAGTTCAGCTTCTTCAGTTGCATCTTCCCAAAGAGAAACTAACAGGATTTTATTATTTTTTGGAGAGTAACACAACAGGAAGGCAGGATGCAATTTTGCAGGAGATAGTAGAAGAAAAATTGGCTTTGACAGCTCTTTTTCTGAAGAGACACGAAGCTTCAGGCCCATGAAACAAGGCCATGTAGCTGGATGTTTTATCATGTTTTTTAAATTTATTTATTCTCAGAGAGTGGGGAAGGGAGGGAGAAGGGGAGAGAAACACTGATGTGCGACAGAAATATTGATGTGCAACAGAAATATTGATGCAGTTGCCACTGACATTCCCCCAACCAGGAACCTGGCTGGCAGCCCAGGCATGTGTCCTGACCAGGAACTGAGCCGCTGACCTTTTAGTTTGCAGTACGATGCCCAGTCCACTGAGCCACACCAGTCAGGGGCTTTATCACATAAGAATCCCCATGTGAATAACTGTGGGCAGTTCTAAGCTGAACTTCTCAGGAAGAATATATTTGCTTTAGAGAAAACTAGAATGCTCCCACATAAGAGGAAGCAGAGTCTGCCCAATTAGCCCAAGAACCAGAGTGGGAGAGAGCACTCCAGCATCTGTTTACAACTGCCACAGAGATTTGCTATAGTCCCCTGCCTCAGTCTTCTTGTTCCTATAAGTTATTTTTGCAGAAACATTTCACAAGCTCCTTAATAGACACAGCAGCAATCTGTGCTGGACTTTGCTTGTATATATATATATATATATCTATGTACAAGTAAAAATCGATACGAGAGAGTTGTGAAAATACTAAATACATGTTTATTGGAACTTGCATGATACAGAAGCATAGAATAAACTGAGTGCTTACTATATTCTAGGATTTCTTCTAAGAAGCTCTTCACACATATTCCTTTATTTAACACTAGCAACAGCACTTTGAGGTTGATGCCATTATTACTATGATTTTACACATGAGGCAACTACAGGAAGGAGAAGCTAAGTAACTGGCCCAAGTTCACCTACTGGAGATGTGCGATTTTGTATTGCAGTGGGTTGACTCTGATAACTTAGTGTTGGTAGGTAACCCCAATAAAGGGCCTAATGAAAGTGGAGTCTGAGTTAACCTTCTGTATCAACCACCGGTCCATTTGATAGGAAGTCTTTCATAAATACAGTGTTTTGGTTAGATCACTATCTGGACAAAAGCTATAGTATGTCATTTCTGTCTTCAATTTGAGGGAACGTGCCTGCATATTGAACATTAATAATTAAATGCCATCTCTATTTAGAAAACTTACAAGAAAGAAGTCAGAATAGATGCACATCCTTATAATTGATATTCCTGGTAATTAATGTTATGGTGAAGAACATATTTTACAAGCTGTTCTTTGGAGGGTTAATGAGGAGAGTTTTAGCCTATAATTCAGCCTTAAGATAATTCTCGACTAAATGGGGACATTATGTGTAAATGGATTCATTTGTCACAGCTCTCTTAAGCCTGACAGACCATGCAGTGCCCCGTGCTGCTCATTGGTCATTGTTCACCCCTCACGCACAGGCAGAACCGTGGCACTTGAGAGTGTATGAAATTATATTGAGAAGCTTGTCAATGAAGTATTGCCTTTTCTGGTAATTTCTGCACATGACACGTACACAATTAGGGAATTATCTGTCTTAGAAAATAAAACAACTGACTTCCCTTTTGTGGAAAGATCAAACAAAATTTGGAAGCTAAAATTTGTCCAGAAGATCACATGTGTCCAATTGTGCAAATACAAGCTAAAATAGACCAGTGCTGGAAAAAAATGGAAAATGTGTCCTTGGAGTTTCAGTCAATATAGCATATCATTCTCGAGTTCCTTGAGCTTTCATGGTTTAGATACAGAACTTGCTAAAAGTTGTAAACAGTTACATTACCTCACAGCAGGCAGCAGCCTTTACATCCCATGAGAACTGGGTGTCCTGGAGCAAGATTTGGCCCTAACAGTCATCCAAGGGAGCACAGAAAGTGAAAATGGATTTCCTGTGCGCTGCTGTATGCTCAGCTTTTCAGAATTTCTCTAGCAGTTCGGAGTCACCAGCATTGTTGGCAAGTTTAGAACTCCTTCTTCTCTCAGCGAGGGGAAGTGTGTGAGGCTGCACTGTGTTAATCGTTAATACACTTGACTTTTCTTTGTCCTTTGTGATGGCCAGTTGTGTCCAGGTATCTTCTCCCTGTAGAGTATTCAGTATGTTTATTGACAAGCAGGAAGAAAACCTGGAGTGACATAGTTAATGGGGGTGGGGAGCATGCAATTAGAATGCAGCACTTGGTAGCATTTGTTCGTAATGTAACATCAGAGTCAGAAAAAGATGTATTCATGCAGCTGAAGTTTTGCTGGCATCATTTAGAAATGAGCTGATTTACTGAAAGCTTCAGTAAACTAAAGAACTAAAAAGAAAAGAAAAGAAAGATGAGCTTCTGATAGTTAGCACATTTCTCATTGAACGTCGGGTAGTGTTGAAGTCCATGGTTCATTTCCACCGCTTACGATGACCTGTTTGCCAAGAAATACAGGGTCTGGCAGAAGTAATATCGTTAAGTGTGGTTGGTAGGGTGTGTGAGTGTCTCGCTCGAGATGGACAGCGATTTGAACATGTCACCAAAGTGTCGAATGGTGTGCTTGAGTGTGGTAGTGTTATGTTACAGAATTACATGCTTATGATTTCATAATAAAAGATTGGTATAGATCACCAGCTCATAAAAAAGAGGCATTATTTGTGCCGAGCCTTGTATGTTGTGTTGTCTATGAAAGTTTATATATATATATAAACTCTATAATAGTTTGTGTGTGTGTATATATATATATATATATAATAGTTTATATATATAAACTATTATTACTATGAATACTAATATATTTACAGGTTTTCTATTCTTCACTTGATCATTAAGATATACCAAAAAAGGCTCAGGCCCTGACCAGAGTGGCTTGGTTGAGTTTCATTCCACAAAGCGAAAGGTCTCCAGTTCAACTCCCGGTCAGAACACGTGTGTGGGTTGCAGCTTTGGTTCCGGGTCTGGAAGCATAACTGATCACTGTTTCTCTCTCATATTGATATTTTTCTCCCTCTCTTTCTCCCTCTCTTCCCCTCTCTAAAAAATAATTTTTTAAAATTGTTCAGGCTAAAATATAATTAATGAATAAATTAGACAATTGTCCTCAGGATCAGCCGTTCTTAATAAGCACATCAAAGTCCAGTTGCTGCCTGTTCCCAGATGTGTTAGGTACTTCTGAAGCATCTTTTCTGTATTTAAATTCATTTCTGTAAGTTAAATTCCCACTCTTGTTTCTTTCAACATGTTACTATGGAACATAAGTGTAGTTTTCTATCATAATACTGGCAAGATTTAAATTGGACGGAGGCCATATGCTAATATTGCCTCATTTTCTTAGTAGTCTTCTTCGCTTTAAATTCCAAGAAAAGCTCTAGGAATTCATTCTCATTTCTGACACCCATGGATTACACAGAAGCTATCATTTGAGAGTCCCAAGTTCTGTTCTTTTCCTCTCCAGCCTAACGCAGCTAAAGGCTTCTCACTGTTGCTGGTCTCAGGAGCTGAACACCTATGCCACCAGTACCCTCTGTGTAGAGGGTCTTCATTGATTCTTCTGAACTTTCTTTGTTGGATTTTGTTTTGTGCCAGGACCTTGACTGACTCAGGAAGGAAGACAACAGACTTTTTCTGCTTGTTTGTTTTCAGTATAAGAAGGGCTAGTTTAGATTTTCCTAAACCCCAGAACATTAGTGTTTTCTTTCGCATTTGGCAATATCATGTGATTTTAGCTCATTTGGTTTCCAACACTCCCCTTTCTTTAAGTTTCTTAAATTATGTGATGCCCTGTTCTCAAATGGATTTGTCCCTTTACTCAACATTCTTCATTTTTATGAATTTCTCTTTTTAATCACATGGATCTTTATTTATTTTTTAAAGATTCATTTATTTATTTATTTATAGACAGAGGGGAAGGGAGGTAGAAAGAGGGGGAGAGAAACATCAGTGTTTGGTTGCCTCTTGCATGCCCCCTACTGGGGACCTGGCCCGCAGCCTCTAGGCATGTGCCCTGTCTGGGAATCGAACCAGCGACCCTTTGGTTCTCAGGCCGGCACTCAATCCACTGCGCCACATCAGCTAGGGCCATTTTTATGAATTTCTTTTGTAGAAGTTCTCCTTCTAATGCTCATACCATCAAGTGTGGGTTTGATTTGCTAGGGAATGACTGTGAGATGGAGGGACTGGTGCCATTGCCCCACTTTTTTGTCCCCTACTTGTCCTCAGGGGACCGGTGTCCCCTTGCCACAACTGTAGTAAAGGAGGACACCACTGCAGGGTCAGTTCAGCATTCGACTCAAGGAACACTGAGATATCGTAAGGGGGAGATACATACACCCTTTCGTGCTTCTGAGGAGTCCACTGGGCCCGTAGCCCAGATCCAGGGTGCTCAGAGTGGAGGTTTGTAGTAGCTGGCACTGTGGGCCTGATACATCAGAGGTTTCTTGCTTATGACCACTTCTCCATCATTTTTTCTGCCCCTAGACAGAGAAATGCTGGAAAGTAGACAGCAACACAAATACCAAATAGGCAGCAATGGCATGGGTTTCCTCCGTTGTAAGACAGGTTCATTTTCTTGCAGTTTCCCCCCAATGCTTCTGCAGTGTAGTATGTTTCAGCTTCAATATTCCAACACTGGTGAATTTAGTGGTACAGAAGTCCTTCCCAAGTTAGCAGGGTGAATGCATTTTTCTCTCCAGCAGTTGGTCTCTGTGCAAAGAAATTTAATAATTAGAAGTTGTTTGATATTAGTGATTTATGTATTGGGTTGGCCAAAAAGTTTGTTTAGTTTTTTTCTGTATGATGGCTCTAGTAGTGCTTAGTTGTCTTGAACTTTATTCAAAACAATTTTGCTAGATTGTATTGTACTGACATATCACTGTGCATTAAAAACAACTTAAAATTGGTGAGCTTTTGTGCATGCATTTTAATATTGAAGATGGAAGAAAAATATACATTTTGGCATATTATACTTTATTAATTCAAGAAGGTAAAAATGCAACTAAAATGCCAAAAAAATGTGCAGTGTATGAAGAAGATACTGTGATCGAACGTGTCAAAAGGTGGTTTGCGAAGTTTCTTGGTATTTTGACATTGTGGCCAAATCATTCTTGGCTGTGGGGCTGTCTTATGCATTGGAAGATGTTTAGCAGCACCCCTGATCTCTACCCACTGGAAGCCAATAGCGGGAGGTAGCTGACATACTCAAAACAGCCAAATCAATAAAGTTATTGGTGAAGATTAAAAAAGTGTATTTTATCTTACTGAAAAAACTAAACAGGACTTTTGGCCAATCCAATAGTTCTGTGCCCACTAATTAGGATAAACATTGTTGATCTTTAGAAAGTATTGTCTGATTCAGAGAATCAAGCACACATATGTGTAGTTGCGGATGCTAGAGATGCTATAAACTAAACAAGTTATGTCATGTGAAATTTCTAGTTTCCAAGTAGAGTGCTTATACAGTAATATGGCCTATAGGAGGCTTAATTCAGTGATGCTACAAGAAATTTATCACTAAAGTCTGCGATTTCCAAAAATTCATTATACTTTTAGCCTACAGGATTTATTAGTATAATAATTTAAAATATAACATTTACAATCATCAAAGCTATGGATTTAAAACAGGATGCTGGTGTGTTTAAATGGCTAATGTGGCAATGCAGTTCTACATATCTGCTAAAACCATCCATGGAGATTTAAGTATATTTTTCATACATTGAAAATATAATTTTAAGATACAATAAATTAGAAAATTATAAATCATTTGTTGCAGGTGTTCCTGAGAACAGTTACAGTGTTCCTCAGAAATATTTTCAGTCATTTTTTTCTTCAAACATCTGCATTTGCCTACATTTTCTTTCATTCCTTACAAAGGTATTTTGTTCCCCAGTGAAGCTTTCAGTGTAAACTACTTCTTTTTCTAACAAAATAGTGAATACTCTGCCTAATGTAGACTGATGATTCAAAAAAAAACAAAACTCCATGGAATAAAATAAAAAGAAATAAACTGAATTTCCCTCTTATACCACCTCAGTATGTTTTATTGTATATAAGAAAATCACAAGGCATAAGAATGCAGTCTTTTCCATTCCTGAAACAATTTTAAAAATTAAATCTTAAGTCATATAACCAATGCAAATCAAATTGGCACAGTGAAGACAAATGAAAACATAAGTTAGCACAGAAAAGTTATTCATAACAATATCAAATCAATGGAAAATTCTGGTTCCTTCTATTTCTGAATGCAGGTTAGCACAAAACTCCCCAGGAAGAAATAATAGAACAGTTCATCAGCCTAAACAAGATTGCTTGCCAAAATTTCAGGAAAAAAAGTTTCATTTTTACATTTCATACTCGATTTTCTTGTTACTCTAAATTAAATGGAAGTTCCTCATTTTCATATTTTTGAAACTATCTGATGCAATAAAAAAGGATTAAAAAGGCTTAATAGGCAAGTTTTCCTTTATTCACACCTATGTGCACACACATCGAAGCACATTTTATAGAGATTGTTGTTCTTTTTTATGAATTCTTCTCTTTGAAAAGTAAGAGCTAAAACCCTAATATCAAAAACTTCAAATATTCTGTATTTTTATTTTATTTATTTATTTATTTTTAGATACAGTTGACATTTAATGTTACATTTGTTTCAGGGGCACAGCATAATGACTTGTCCTAATATACTGGGAAATTGTCACCCCCACAAGTCTAGGTGACATCCATGACCACACAGAGTTAGAAAAATCTTTTGTGATGCCAACTCTTCCGATCTACTCTCTTAGCAGCTTTCAACTCTGTAATACAGTTCTATTAACTGTAGTCACCATGCTCTGCATTACATCCCCAGGGCGTATTTCTAGCTGGAAGTTTGCACTTTTTGGCCACCTTTGCACATTTCACCCACCTCCCACCCCCACCTCTGGCAAAACCAGCCTCTTCCCTGTATCTGTTGTATCTGTGTGTTTTATTATTTTTTATTCCATATATGGGTGAGATCATATGGTATTTTATTTTCTCTGTTTCATTTCCTTTGGAAAATTACCCCAAAGCAGAATTGCTGGACCATATGGTAGTTCTACCTTTACTTGTTTGAGGAACCTCCCTACTTCTCACAGTGTCTGCACCCGTTTACATTCCCAGCAACAGTGCCCAGTGTCCCCTTCCTTTGTACCCTCACCAACACGGGTGGTGTCTTGTCTTTTGGGTACTAGTCATTCTGACAGGTTTGAGGTGATTTCTCAGTGACTATGACTGACATCGCCCTGGTGATTGGTGATATTGAGCACTTTTTCATGTACCTGTTGGGCATCTGTGAGTTATTTGCAAAATTTTCCATTTAAACCCTCTGCTCATTTTTAACTGGGTTATTGTTGTTTGCTTTTGAGGTATATGGGTTCTTTCTTTATTTTATATATTAACTGCATATCGGTGTTGATTTGCAAATAATTTAGTCAGTTTCACCAGTCACCTTTTCATTTTGTTGATGGTTTCCTTTGCTGCGCAGAAGAAGCTTTTTAGTTTGTAGTTCCACTTAGATATTTTTACTTTCGGTGCCTGCTTTTGGCACCAAAACCAGAAAATCATTGCTAAGATTCATGTTAAGCTCATCACTTATGTTATCTTCTAGCAATTTTATGGCTTCTGGTCTTATGTTAAATCTTTAATCCCATTCTGAGTTGAATTTTGTGTAGAGTATACACAAAATAGTGATATACACAAGATAGTGATCCAGTTTAATTCTTTTGCATGTGGCTGTCCAGTTTTCCCAACACTAATTATAGAAGTATCATCCTTTCTCAATTATATATTCTTGCCTTTTTATTATAAATTAATTGACTGTATATGAGTGGGTTTATTTCTGAACTCTTCATTCTGTTCCATTGGCCTATGTGCCTGTGTCTTTTTTAATAACAGTATTATCAAAACAGTATTATACTGTTCTGATTACTATAGAAACATAAAGCATAGAAGCAAAACAGAAAAAGCTTTTAAGATATAATCATGTATTCATTGGGTCTAAAAGTTCACTGAATTTCTCATTATGGGAACATATTTATGTGCTTAACTGTATAGATTACATAGAGAGTGAGATCCTTGTTCCCAAAGAGAAAGGATTGAACCTTTCGTGAGGTACCTAATGGTTATTTTAATGCCAATAATTATTGCTAGAAAGGTTTTCTTTTTCCACAGTAAATCTTCTTTCTGCTTGGAAAAGAGAGACAGACTGATGAAAATATTGCCCTAAGAAATTCAGTCTGGTAGATGGCTATTGAGGCCTTAATTATCCCTCCTCTTAACCATGAGGAGGATAACAAAGGCAGGATGGGGCAGGTAGGGTGTTGTTAGTTGGTACAGTTTTCTTTACGTGTTTCCTCCTTCTTCTGCCAAGGCTTGAAAAGGCAATGGTGTAAAGATACTGATCTTTTACAGATTTCCTGAGTTAGTGTTTTTAAATGAGCAAAATTTGAGCTGGTAAGAATTTTCTCAAATTACTTATCCCCTGAGTTTCATATGAATTTGTATTGAAGTTACATCATTTTTTTATCAATTTTCTAAACAAAAGTGTTTTTATCATTTGTGTTTATTGTGAAGTGTGTACATCCTTATCAGAGAGAGATTTTAAGATATTTAGCTGATACTCTTAAGTCATGCATGTAGCAGGTATTCAATAAGTAATTTTGTAACAAGTTAAATATGAAATGAGAAAAAATTAAAGTTCAGTAGAGCATTGACTTTGTCTATTTTTATGCTGGTGTATCCATAATACTGCCTGGAACTGCACCTAGTACTGAGTAAGCGCTCAATGCTCAATGAGCACTTGTAGAAGGAAGGGAAGGAGGGAGGGAAGATAAAATGAGAGGCAAGAAGAAGAAAGGAAAGAAAGGGAGGAATGACCAGAACTGAGGATCTCAACTTTTTGTATATTTGTAATGAGCTTGCTCTGAGATTAGTTGTTTATCATATATTTCTGTACGGATATTAGATTATGCTGCTTGTCTATATACCCATATGTAAGAAGGGTCACATATAGAGATTATATAATGGGCGATCTGGAGATAATGACTTGTAGCTTCAATAACCAGAGGTAATGTGCGATAGACCCAGTGTGAAGTCTGGTGACAGGAATTAAATTAACTCATGTCACTACTGTGAAGCGAGGTTAACTTGAAGTGAACTGTATTTCATCCCACGTCCACTTCATAATGGCCCTGCCACAGGATGGCTAGGAAATCAATGAACTGAATTGTGATATAAGGCAAGCTTCTAATGATGCCAAAAAAGTGACATAATTCATATGATATTCATATTCCAAGAACTCTATCTTGAATCTAAGTAGAAAATAATTTTGTACTAAATCTTGTAGAAATTATGTTAGTTAAAGGGCTTGGGGGATAAAACCTATCTTCTCTCCTACTTCCCTGAGTCTTAATGGAAGTTGCACAACTTGGGTCTAAGATTTCTATATAGCAAAATATTGACTGTTCCCCAACAACAAACATTTGTATTTTTTTGAGAATATAGTTCAGGAAAATGATAACGTATGCTACATGAATTTTTCTTGTACACTCTATCAGCTTGGATTTGTTCAAGAAAATATTCAGTATCACTGTTAAATTTATTGTTGACATTTTAAGAAACATTACTTTTTCAGTCATGGTTAGGTCAAGAGGAAATCATTCCCTAGAACATAAAGCACAGAAGAATGTGCCATAGTTGATCATTTTTTCTGACATTTTCTCCATTATCACCAGAAGATTGTCAGTTAAAATAAGTGTTCTACCACTTGGTAGACTTTACTTAGATAAACATACAGATTCAGTAATGTGTTTTGAGATGTAAGCACAGCACAGTTCTGGCAATGGGTACATTTTTGTCACTGTCTTGTGTTTTGATGGCATTTCCTCAGCATCCTGTAGAAAAATCCTTATGTGGATTGGAGAGCCTGGCACAGACATTGGGCATTTATCATTTCCTTGTTTTTATGTAATTATCTATTGCTTAGTCTGTTTCCTCTAATACATTGTGATCTTCACATGGTAGCACTATGGTGACTATTTCTCTGCCCAAACCCCAGACATTGAGATTTTTCCAGAGAAGGCGTCAATAGATATTTGGTGAGTGATTACATGAATAGGACTCATCAATATCTCAGAAATTCCTTGGAAAGTAAATTACCTAATTTTTAGGAAATGAACAATTTGAAGAAGATTATTATTCCTCCAAATGACAAAATACGATTACCGTCAAACCTTGGCTATTGAAAGACTGTCATCCAAATTCGGTTCTCGACCAAGTTATTCAAGGAAAAAAATCTGGTTGCCAAATAAAACTTTAGTTTGCCATCCCACATCCTTTTCATGCTGATACCTGTATGATCAGTCCTGTGTCTCTCAGGCAACAAAAGAGGTTCGGTTTTTGAAAAATCACTTCTCAACTAGCTTTCCAAAATGAATTACACCAGAGAACTGAGGTTCCACTGAATTCAGTGTCTAAACTGTAAGTGACAAGCTAAGGTCTTCTGGGCAGTGAGTACTGTGAAGGAATCTACCTCATTACTAACTGTAATTTGTAAGATGATTGACTACGCTATATACATCATGATTCCAGAAAGAGACCTAGGAACAGTTCCCTAGAAATAATAGTTGCTTCAGTTGCTGTGCCCTGAAGACCAGAACAAACAGGAAACTCTCATGTTGCTGTCACATAATTCATGGGACAGCATCTCCTCTGATCAGGGCTCTCGTTGCTCTAACAGAGCCAGGCTTAGTGGGGCTTGAACAGATCAGAGTGGTCATCTAATCTAAATCAAAACATAGTTTTTGTGTGCTTTTTCATTGTTCACAGTTAAATTATAGGAAAAGATAATGGCTGGAAATTAATAGGATCAAATTTTATAATGTTATAATCTACTCTTATAAAAAAGAGTAGATTGATGTTCTTTTTTCAAAAACTGGGATAATAGAGGGTCCCTGAAAGCTGGAAATCCATAGATTAAGAAATTAACAAATCAGATTAAGAAACTCATGGATCCCATTAAATTCCAAATAGAATACAGACCAACAGACAATTTCAATCATCTAAAAAAATATCAAGATATTTTAGATGATTCCCAAGACTGAGTAATTGTTAAGTGAAGATACACATTTATTTTTTGTTTCTAGGAAGAGAGTTTCACCCAGCCCGCTCCCATAAAATCCTTTCTTATCACAGTGTGAGACAGAACAATACATACGATAGACCCTAGCTTTATCAATATAGTGTGCCTTGTATATTTAAGTGGCAGTGTCCTGAAAATAAAATACCTCGTAAGTCATGGTTTACTTGGACTTTGGCTGGACCAGAGGTGAGCAATGCTGCTTCCTACTCAGCTCTGTGTGGAGGAGAATGTCAGTTTCAATTTCTGGAATGTGCGCATCCACAAACACAGTATCATCACACTCATCTTGCCATTCAGAGTAATTTCTCATCTTCTGTAAACTAATGAAAACTGACAGGTTAGAGGATCACAGGACTGACAATGCACAGCCAGTATTCATCCCCGAGACAGCTCCCTCCTTTAATTTAATGACGGGGCAGAAGACTCTCTAATTTACTACACAAGAGAAATATTTGTTCACTCTCATAGTGCCTTGTGCCTCATAACATCCAATCTAAACTAGGGAAGCATTTATATTGCTATAAAAGCTATGGGAACATAGGAAAATAAAAAGGAACAAATCAACACTTTCAGAAAGATAAATTCCAGTACTAATAGACAACATAATGCCATTGCTTCTCTGGAGAACAACTAGAGAACAAGGTATGAACAGGGATAAAGTAGTCATAACAACAAAAATATAGTCCTAGCAGAAATGTACTACTCAAGAATCATATAAATTACCAACTTAGTATAAAAAATAACAAGAGAGAAGTTGGAAGCTAAATTTGATACTATATTTTTCAGAAGTAAAAGAACAACTGAAAAGTAGTTTCAGAATACAGACAAAAGAGTGAAGTTTCTTAAAGGAGAAATAGTTTCTGGACTGAAATACTACTGTTCTCAAAACTCAGTGCTTTCTGTGCATTTTTGCACACTTGTAGCATGGTCACTAGATGCACCTGGATACTATTTTTATGTATAGTTTTAAGTAGAGGGCGCACTACAGCAAGACTTTAAAATTACTACCCTGCTGTCCTAAAGAAGGCAATGCTGCCCTCTAGAAACTTAATATATAAGGACATAATGAGGAATGAGACCAATAAAAATTCACTATGTTTTGTTGTTTCACCTGTTCACATGGAGAACACATTGGCTTGTGAGTCTGGGGGACACATTAGCCTTCAGGTAAGCTTACCCTATGCTATGGGCTGTATCTTCTGTGCTTGCACGGTGCTATGGGTATTTTTTATACAGTGTTTATCCCACTGTAAGAGCCAAGTTTTAGTCCTTTCAAAACCAAATACATCAAAATATTAACAAACAAAACCACATATACAAGGAAAAAGTGTTACACTTATTTATATTTGTGCCTCTCACATTGGCTTATGAGAACTGTGTTTCATTTATCTATCAGCACCTGGCACAATTGCTGGAACACACTTGGCACTAATGAGCAATTACTGAAAAAGTGCATAAATGTTTAGGTTGATTTTCAAACCTTTGTAGAACCTCTAAGTCATCACTGTTAGGAATTATAAGCAGATGACTAAGGTGGAGTTCGTAAAAGTTTCAGAGATATCAATGATTTGATAAATTTGTTCCTTCAAAACAGTATATGAAGTGCCATAGATTTATGCATGAATATGTTTCCAAATTCGAGAATGATATCCACCAAAAATTACTTGACCTAATAAATGAATTTGGCACAACATCAGGATCCAAAGTCCATATCCAGAAATCAAAGGCATTTTTGTACACCAATAATGAAATAGCTGAAGCAGAAATCAATAAAAAAATCCCATTCAACATAGCAAAATGAAAAATAAAATACCAAGGAATAAACCTAACCAAGGAGATAAAACACCTGTATGCAGAAAACTACACAACACTGAAGAAAGAAATCAAGGAAGCCACAAACAAATGGAAACAAATACCATGTTCATGGATCAGAAGAATTAACATCATCAAGTTGTCCGTACTACCCAAAGCAATTTACAGATTCAATGCAATACCTATTAAAGTACCAATGGCATATTTCACAGATACAGAACAAACACTTCAAAAATTTATGTGGAACCATAAATGACCCCAAATAGCTGCAGCAATTTTGACAAATAAGAACAAAGTAGGAGGAATCACAATACCGGATAGCAAAATGTATTGCAAAGCTACTGTAATCAAAACAGCCTGGTACTGACATAAGAACAGACACATGGACCAATGGAACAAAACAAATTGACCTGAGATGGTCAATTTGAGGTCATTGAGCCCTCTATGGTCAATTAATTTTCAACAATGGGGGCAGCTGCATAAAATGGAGCAAAGATGGCCTTCTCAACAAATGGTGTTGGGAGAGCTAGACAACTACATGCAAAAAATGAAACTCAAGCACCAACTTACACCATACACAAAACAAAACTTAAGGTGAATAAAAGATTTAAATATGAGTATGATACCATTAAAGTCCTAGAGAAGAACATAGGCAGGAAAATCTCAGATATTTCACGCAGTAGTATTTTCCCTGGTATGTCCCCTAGAGCAAGGGACATAAAAAAAATAAACAAATGGGACCTCATCAAATTAAAAATCTTCTGCATGGCTAAAGAAAACAACATTAAAATTAAAAAGAGAACCAGCCATATGGGAAAACGTATTTGCCAGTGATACCTCAGACAAGGGTTTGATCTCTAAAGTATATAAGAACTCACACAACTTCACTCTAGACAGACAAGCAACCCAATTAAAAAATGGACAAAGAACTTGAACAGACACTTCTCCAAGGGGGGCATACAGAAGGTCCAGATACATATGAACGAATGAATACTCAGCATCACTAGCCATCAGAGAGATGCAAATTAAAACCACAATGAGATATCACTTCACACCAGTCAGAATGGCCATCATAAACAAAGCAACAAACAACAAATGTTGGAGAGGTTCTAGAGAAAAGGGAGCCCTAGTGCACTGTTGGTGGAATTGCAGACTGGTGCAACCACTGTGGAAAACAGTATGGGATTTCATCAAAAAAAACTAAAAATGGATCTGCCTCTTGACCCAGCAATTCCACTGCTGGGATTATATTCTAAGAACCCTGAAACACCAATCCCAAAGAACCTATGCACCCCAGTGTTCATAGCAGTACAATTTACAATAGCCAAGTGCTGGAGCAACCCAAGTGCCCATCAGTAAATGAATAGATCAAAAAGTATGATACATTTACACAATGGAATTCTATGCAGCAGAAAGAAAGGAGCTCCTACCCTTTGCGACAGCATAAATGGAACTGAAGAGCACTATGCTAAGTGAAATAAGACAAGTGATGAAAGACAAATATCATACAATCTCACCCCTAACTGGAACATAATCAACAAAACAAACAAGCAAGCAAAGTATAGCCAAAGACATTGAAATTGAGAACAGGCTGACAGTGACCAGAGGGGAGAGGGGAGGAGATAATGGGGGAAGAGGGTGAAGGGTTTACAGGAACAATTGTAAAGGACATATGAACAAAAACAAGGTGGGGTGGAAATGGGGGAGGTAGGCAGGGAAGAGTGGGGTGGAAGGGATGGGAGGGGTGGGGGGGAAAGGTAGAGAGAAAGAAAAACATACATACATACATACATACATACAATGTAAAGAAAAAAATTCAGTAGAAGAGAGCAAATAAAATGAATATAAATAGCAAAAAAATTTGAGAGTGACAATCAAGGAAAATAGTGAGAGAGAATTTACGAGAGATAGAAATAAAAAATTAAGATGTGATGAACAGTGAGAATTCATCACAGTATGCAAAGATTATAGTTAAGACAAAAAGTTACCCCACATATTAATATATTCACTCATTAATCTATTCATTCATTCATTCATTGTCATGTCGAGTGTAGGGTATGTTTTCTGGAATGGGAATAGCAGTGAACAGGAGAGAAAAAGCCTAAGGGTTTATGGGTAGGACAGGTTCAGTGAAAGGGCACTGAACCTTGAGTGAGATGATCATTAGAAAGTGTCTGAGGCTCTGAGGCAAAGAGAACATGAGAATAATTAAAATGTGCTTAAGACCCAGAGGTAAGAGATCTCATATATTTTCACAGAATTAAAAGGTGTTTACATTCTCTTTTGCATAGGCTATACATACTTATCAAGGAGAAATCTTTTTCAAAACTCTATGGATATATCAAACTGCATAGTCAATTTTTTTTGCTTTCAGTGAAGTTCCCTTTCTTTCCTCCCTTCTCCTATTGCCTCTCTCTCACAAACAGTACCTGAATTTTCTGACATCTCAAGTGAAGAAGGCTTAACAGAATGCTGCCTGGTTTGCATGACCTGTTTTATTACCTATGTATTGCTAACCTTAAATGAAAAGATTTATTTCTCACCTTGAACCCTGTCTTTAGATCCATATACACTAAATAGTCTCAACTTTCTCTAAAGCCTGTGACAGAAAGTGCCTTAACCAAGCTCAGCGGGTAGGACACACAGCTGATGCAACATTCCATGCCCGAGTGGGAGAATCAGGCAGTGATGATCCCTCAACAAGGTTTCCAGTGGAGGAAGTTGTATTTGATGAACAGTAACTTCAAAAATGTTCTCTGGAAAGTTGTATTGTGTTTCCTAATATGTATTTTAACAATTATCCTTCTAGGAACATTCCCTAGAAGTATGGATATAAAATGGGCAGCCTATTAACTCCTTGAAATTTTGTGCAGATTTTTATATGACTGTAGCATGCATGATTCTCAACAAAGTGTGTCCATGGTTTTCATCAGATTCTTCCAGGAGCCCATGACCCACCAAATGGTTAACATTCTTTTTAGGAATTAAACAACATGTCAAAATCAAATTGAAACTTCAAGGTGCTTTCGTTTCAGACACCAGTTTCATCCACTGCAGATAATTTGCAAGTGTGACATTAAATAGTAGGTCAGTGCCTGCTTTGGGTAGCAAGGACTTTCTGCACAAAATTGTCTCCCCTTTGCATATCATCTTCAGCTTCTACTTTCATGGAGTGAGGAGTGAAATTTCTCAGGACAGGCATGTGAAAAATCCTCTCTGTAATTAAATGTTTTTCTGGTGGTCTAAAATGCATCATATAGAACTGCTCAAATTACCAAATTATTACTGAGGGCACTGAGACTTAAAGCTCAGCATTCTTATACAGTTCTGTCTCTTAGAACTAACAAGAAGAGCTCCTAGAAGTTTGTGATAGGATTCTGCCATGTATACAACCATGTTAAATATATGTGTTTATATATATAAAATATATAAAATTATATAATCATATATATACATAATATAAATAACTTTATAACTATTTATAGATTTACATTACATATTTATATGGTTATATTCATATATGATTCATAAACAAAGCAGAGAAAGACAGGAGACTGCTAGGACCGTATAATAATATATACAAGGTCTGTCCAGAATGTATCCACTCACACCATGTGGAAAGCATTGTGCATGAGACAATGATGCCTCAGTTCCCTTCAAAGTAGGCACCTTGGAACCTCACACAGTTCTCCCAATTGCCATCATCTGTCCCCTTATATTTTCCTGAATTTCACTGACTACCTGAAATTTCTTCCTTTTTGAAGCTGATTTGAATTTTGGGAAAAGCCAGAAGTCATAGGGTACCAAATCAGGGGTGCTGAGTCACCAGGGTGATTTGATGTTTTACAAAAAAATCTTTGCATGAGACGTGATGCATGAGTAGGTGCACTGTTGTGATGAAGCTGCCAATCACCAGTTGCCCATAGCTACAGCCCTCTGAGTCATCTGAATAGTTTCTGGGAAGGAATGTTCAAGCTTAACACAAGATTTGATGCAGGTTTGTTGCTCTACTAGCTCAGTCATTTTAAATGTGATGGCCACACAATATACATGCTCACTCAATGGTGTCTACCGCCCCTCACTGACTATAACAGTGAAGCCGTCATTGTTCATGTATGTGCATTCCAGTTACTTTCCTTGGCTGCAAGGTTACATTTGTGCTGTGCAAACCATGTTGTGCTCAATCCACTGAGCTACACCAGCCAGGGCAATATATACAAATTCATAATACATAAAACTGTGTCTCCAACATGAATTAATTTCCTTTCCTTGAAGAAAGTAGTCTGATAGGTGATTCCTGTTAAGGGTTCAGGTTTTGTGCCCCAGAAAGATACGTGGAAATCCTAACTCTCAGACTTGTGTAGAGGAGCATTGAAGGTAAACTGCGGAATGCAACCTGATTTGGAAAAAGGGTCATTGTAGACGTAGTTAGTTAAGAGAGGTTGTACGGGAACAGAGTGTGGGCCCTTGACCCAATGTGGCTGGTGGCCTTTAAGAGGAGAAGAGATGCAGAGACACAAAGGCATGCAGGAAGAGGCCGTAGGACAAGGGACACACATGTTGACGCGCTGCAGCCACAAGCCAAGGAACATCCAGAATTTCTCACCACCCCCAGAAACTAGGAAGAGGCATAGAAGGATTGTCTTTGGCAGGTTTCAGGGGGAATGTGGCCCTGCCCACACCTCGATTTCTGACTTCTAGTCTATGCAACTATGAAACAATGCATTTCTGTGGCTTTTTAAACAGGTTGTGGTACTTTGTTACAACAGCCCTAGGAACCAAATACAGCTCCTAAGAACTTCCAGCTCAGATAGCCTATGATTCTTTAAAAACAACCACTCATGGCTACTTTTTGCTGTGGTACAGAGCCATGCTAGCATAACATAGGCCCACCCTATGTTCTTCACCAAGTTACAACCATTACTATTCACATTACAACAGCCCTGTTGACAAAACAGCCTTGTAACTCACAGCTCTGCAGTGAGAAGAATATGCGTACAGACAGTTGCACGGTACTCAGAAAATAAAAAAGAACAAGGGAGCAAAATTCAAATGTCAGTTTGATTTGGGCATGGAAACGTGAATAAGAAATTTAATTATATTCTGTATTGTACTAATTCTGACTTTTAAATAGTATTTACCTTCTAATTACAAATATTTGCAGGAAACTTAAAATGTAGCATAACCATGTGCTACATTTTAAGACATAAAACCTGTGGTGTGTAAAGGTGCATCATTGATTTTGTAGAAAGTGTTAAGAAACTCTGAAAATCCAGTCTGTAGGTCATATAGTTCTCTCAGCTCTTTAAAGGGTTTAAGTTATATTGAAAATTTTTCATTAATTGAAAAATCTCAAAATACAGAGTCTTCAGAGTATGGAACGCACTGCCCTTCACTCAAACCATCTATGAAAGAAGACCGAGAGACCACCACAAACAGTAGTTTCAGAGTGTGCTCTTTTTTTGTGACTGCCTTTAGAGGAGAAGAAATAATTGGGCCACCATCCATCATACATGGTGTCGGGCTCACCACTAAATGGGTCACAGACCTTGCAAACATTTTCTTTCTCTTTTCTACTTTAAGCAGTTAAAGATCAGGGTGATTATCACTAGTCAAACCCAGTCTCCTGCTATAAATATATTATTGATTCATCGTTTCCCACCAAGGTTTAAGGATCAAGAATGATGGAGGCTAAGGTGCCTTCGCTGCTCTCAGTGCCTCCCCTGTGACCATTGCATGTGTGAAAGGGTCCTGACAGAGAGCTGCGGAGCTTCTGATGAAATACAGCAGTCGGGGAAAAGCCATTTTTCACTCAATAAACACTTCTAAAGGCCTGTCGCCGCACACCATATTTATGGGTACGGCTCATTTTCTTCAAGTTCTGCTTCCATAAAACTCCCTTAATCAGCTGGAATTGGACGTGACTCTCAGGCCGTAAATCTTATAAAGGAGTTGGTTAAATGAGCCCCATTTCAGGGGGCATTTAGAGCATGTTTTACTGATATTGTAATGACAGATACTACTAGGTTTTCTATGGTTGCTTTCCAAAGTGGGATAGCGAAACATTCATTCACTGGGAAAACCGGGACTCAAGGTTTAAAGAATCTGGAATATTAAAAATAAGACGTTTTACGTCTTCACTGCCACGCTGTGCATTATATATTGCATACTATTTTAAATCACTTAATCTCTGGTCAGTGTACTCACCCTGTGTCTCCTCCATGACATCCCTTTGGTCCAGTGAAAGTCCTCCTGGGGGTCTGTCTGGTAAGGACAGGCAGGCATAGTGCTGTGGCTCCCAAGGGATTCAGAAGTCAGAGAAGCACTGCTCTCTCTGATGGCTTCATTACCACGTAAGTGTAACTTCTCCAGTTTTTATTTCAGTAGTGAAACAGTGCTTTAGAAGCTGTGGAATGTTTTTTCTTTTTACCAGAAGCGATGGTTTCCTAAAATGTCTTAATTCAGACTTTTTGCTCTAGGTAAATTCTTAAAATTTTTTTTTAATTTGACTTTTTCATTACAGTTTACTGTCAATATTATTTTGCACTGGTTTCAGGTATAGAGCAAAGTTGATTAGACAACCATCTACTTCACACAGATAATGTTTCCTCCTGTATTTTCTGTTTCCACCTGCTACCACACACTATTATTGACTTTATTCTCTATGCTCTACTTTACATCCCTGTGACTGTTTTGTTAACTACCAATTTCTACTTCTTAGTTCCTTTACCTTTTTCACCCAGTGCCCCAACACCCTCCCCATCTGGCAATCATTGGTCTCTTCTCTGTATCTATGAATCTGTTTCAATTGTGTTTGTTTATTTTGTTGTTTAGATCATATATAAGTGAAATCACATGGTATTTGCCTTTCTCTGACTGACTGATTTCACTGAGCCCAATACCCTCTAGGTCCGTCCATCGCAGTAAACACGGATTACCCCAGGAGTGAAATGACTCCACAGAAAGTTCTTCCTGACCCCAGTGCATGAAGCCAGCTTATTGTAGGCTGGGCCAGTGAGTAAGATTGTGTGCAAGCTGTGGGGTCAGAGAGGGAGTAGTAGTTTTCCAGAGGAAGAATGAGGAAACTTTGCCCCTCTGAATCTTTTTGTTCCATCGTACAGAATGAGGACAATGTGCCCTGGCTGGTGTAGCTCAGTGGATTGAGTACGGGCCTGCAAACCAAAGGATCGCGGTTCGATTCCCAGTCAGGGCACATGCCTGGGTTGCAGGCCAGTTCCCAGCAGGGGACACAGGAGAAGCAACCATACATTGATGTTTCCCTCTTTCCTTCTCTTCCCCTCTAAAGATAAATAAATAAAATCTTAAAAAAATAAATAAAAAAGAATGAGCATAATGTGTTCTCATCAGGAAAGTATGAGGCATATATTTCATATATATATTTTATAACATGGAATATGACAGTTACTTCACTTAAAACTATATATTTAGAAATTAACACTACCACATTATACGTTTGAAAGTTAAAGGAAAAGATCCTAAGGGTTCTCATCACAAGGAAAAGGCATTTTTTTTCTTTTGTACCTATATAAGATGATGGATGTTAACTGAACTTACTGAGGTAATCATTTCACAGTATATGTAAGTCAAGTTTCTATGCTCTATACCTTACACTTACACCATATGGTATGTCAGTTATATCTCAATAAAACTAAAAATAACCATTATGTACAATACTAACTTTGTGTACAATACTACTACTGTTATTAGTCGTAGTAGTGGTCACATTAATTTACAATGACAGCAAATATCAATTAGAGCGAACTGTCAAGTGAATTAAATGTGTCATGGATTTATCACCATTAGTAAACATATGTGAATATAGAATATATTTTTAACAGCTCAGCTTATTTTATTGTGTGTTCATTTGGTTAAAGAACTAAATCTCAATCTATATGTAAACGTTATATTCTTACAGAACATGAAAAAGACATTTACCGTCCTACTTCACCGTTGAAATAAAGCAGAAAAATCAAATGCCTTTCACAGTTCATATAACAATCCATCATGTATGCTTGGTTACTCAATATACAAACCTGAGAAGTTGAAAAGAAGTTTTGTATAAATATAGCTCCTAATGTGCTTAAAATTATAAATGGAAATGATTGCCTGTCTCTATTAGAAACAAAATGTTTTTTATTAATCACAGACTTCAGTTATAGTTCTGGATTTAAATTCATTTGGAAAATTTATGCACAAATATTTTATGAAGATATTCAGATCCTACTGAATTTATTATTATATCCCCCAGTGGCAGAAATTTTGCAAGAGTTACTTTTTACAATAGTTACCATTGTAATTCACTCCAGGAAGTTTGTTGATTCATTAGCTCATTTTTTAATCAAGAGTACTATCTTTTTAACAATTGAGATAATTGCCAAGTAACACTGTGTAAGTGTAAGGTGTAAAACCTGTGGATTTGATGCATTTATACCTTGAAATAGATCACCACTATTGCTTTATCAACACCTCTGTCATTTCACACATTATAGTTTTTGTGTGGTGGGTTGTCACATCTAATTTCTCAGCAGTTTTGAAGTATGTATTGAAGTATGTGGATTGTAATCACTGTGCTGGGCATTGGAGCTCAGCATTTATTAATTTTTTAATTGCAGGCTTGTACCCTTTGACCAACGCTTCCCAGTTCCCACACCTCCCAGCCGCTGAAAACCACCACTTTGTTTCTGTGATTTCAGGTGTTTTAGATTCCGAATATAAGTGATATCATGGAGTGTTTTTCTTTCTCTGTCTGATTTCTCTCCCTTAGCATAATGCCCTCATGGATTATTTATGTTGTCACAAATGGCAGGATTCCCTTCTTTTTTGTGACTAAATAATATTTATTTATATATATAAATTACACACACATATATATATAATATGAGGTATATATATCTCACATCTTTATCTGTGCATATTTTCTTCTTCTAGGAATTTTAAAGTATGGACTTATTTTAAGTCTTTAATTTGAGCTGATTTTTGTGAGTGTTATAAAGTAGGCCTGGACTTTGACAAGCGTTCTGTCATCCATGGGCATCTATGTCAGCATTCTCCAGGTTTTCCCCAGCCTGCCAGGGCCTGGGCTGGTTCACTAGCTCTTGCAGGTTCCACAGCTGTACTGACCTGCTCATTGCCAGGTGCATAGGCGAATAAGACTCCTCTTGGGTCCTCTGGCTCATGCTGCCGTGTCCCACAACTTCCACAGATTCACTTTGTGGATAGATGCTGAATTTTAGTTGTTGAAAAAGGGACACCAAAGAGGGGCATCTTATAACACTATGATACTGATGTTGCTTCCAAGATTAGTACTTACTTAGCATCTGCATTTTTATTCCTTTAATATGCTCTGTTATTAGCCAACGGGGTAATTATACACATTTAAATGAGTTTTAGAAATTAAAAATGATTTACCAATGGTACCCTTTATTATTAAGAAGAGCTGGAGAATCTTCTGGGTCAATATTTTATTAAAGTTTCCTTTGACTTTAGGCTTTGTAATGTTTATTAGACAGATGACATGAACCCCCTAGGAAAAAATAGTCATTAATATGATTTTTAAATTGATGGAATATTGCTTTGTTCTACTGGTAACTATTATGTTTTAAGGCTCCAGTCCTAGAAAATTAAAGAGCACAGCATCCAATTATATCTATTCCCTTGTTTAGAAATCCTACTCATATTTGGATATGGAAAAGGGATTTGATTAATGTTAGGCCACAGTGGGTTTCCGTAACAAAATATTTCACCATTAATTTTCAAAAGGGTTTTAACCCAAAGTCAACTAAGGTCCATTGACTGTGACCATTTGGGAAATTTTCTGTAAACTTAAGTTTCTACTAGTTTCACAGAAGGCAGAAAATTGCCTGTGTTCCCAGAATACGGTTAATCTTTGTCCCTTTGTCCCTTTTACATGTGACTTGTTCGTAAGGCACTTGTATCTAAACACTGCATTTGTCTCCTTTGTGGCATAGAATATTTGATAACTGATTTTTCTCTTGTATGGTTTTTATTATGGGCACAAAGAATAGTTTCTAGTAGTGGCAGTAAATTGTTTGGGGAAGCTGTAGCCCAGCTGGAAATTTGATTCTGCACAGCTCTTGTCTTGGAAAACCCGTTTTCCATCTGGTTGGAGGTAGAGAGGCTGTCAGGCTTTCTGTCTGTGTTCAGGACGACTCAGAGAGTCCTGCTGCAAACACGGAGAAACAGAGACTGGTGTGAACATTTGTACTCCAGGAACATTCCTCATTTAAAACAAAGTACCCGCTGCTTTGGTCAAAGCGATCTTTGGTCTTCAAGCAGTAGGTAAGGATTCAGAAAAATCAAGTGTCTGCTCATGAGTGCTTTCCCTGTTTCTAGATTTTGGCTATTGTAAACAATACTGCTGTAAACGTAGGAATGCATATATTCTTTTGAATTGGCATTTCAGGGTTTTTAGGGTATGTTTTCAGAAGTGGGATCACTGGATCAGAAGGTGGTTCCATTTTTAATTTTTCGAGGAAACTCCATATTGTTTTCCACAGTGGCCATACCAGTCTGCATTCCCACCAACAGTGCACAAGGGTTCTATATCCTCACCAGCACTTGTTGTTTGTTGATTTATTGATGGTAGCTATTTTCACAGTGTGAGGTGACATAATAGTTTTAAAGATTTTATTCATTCATTCATTCATTCATTTTTTTTTTTTTAGACAGAGGGGAAGGGATGGAGAAAGAGAGACAGAGAAATAGCAATGTGTGGTTGCCTCTTGCGTGCCCCCTACTGGGTACCTGGGCTGTAACCCAGGCATGTGCCCCAAATAGGAATCAAACCTGTGACCCTTTGCTTCATAGGCTAGTGCTCAATCCACTGAGCTACACCAGCCAGGTTTCATAGTGGTTTTAATTTGCATTTCTCTGATGATTAGTGATGTTGAGCATCTTTTCATATGTCAATTGACCATCTGTACATTGTTCTCTTTAGAGAACCTTCTTTTAGAAGGTTCTCTAATACAATCTTCTATTCAGGTCCTGTGTCCTTTTTTTTTAAATTGGATTGTTTGCTTTCCTTCTGTTGAGTTGTGTAGGTTCTTTGTATATTTTGGAAATTAATCCTTCATTAGATGTATCATTGGCAAATAGGTTCTCCCATACAGTGGGTTGCTTTTCATTTTGTTGATGATTTATTTTGCTGTGCAGTTTTTAGTTCGGTAAATACTCCCATTTGTTTATTTTTTATTTGTTTATCTTTTTATTTCCCTACCTTAGGACACATACTGGCAAAATTATTGCTATGAGAAATGCCTGTGATTTCACTGCCTATGTTTTCTTCTAGGATTTTTTATGGTTTTGCAACTTACATTTAAGTCTTTTATTCATTTTGAGCCTGTGTCATAGGGGAGGGAGGAGGGGAGAACTGGATAAAAGAAGGTAAGGGGATTAGCCAAGCATAGATGCGAGTAACATATACAGAGACAGCAGTGTGGGGACAGCCAGAGGGATGGTGAGGTAGGCAATAGGGAGGTAGCTATTTGACATCTATAATAGTGTCAACAATAAATTAATAATCATAGTAATAAAAGCAAATGTCTACAGGAGCTGTGCACAGACAGAATTCATCTTGTAAGATGTCAGCTTTTGATCTTTGAAAGATCATGTGTGAGTATGTTTATGAATCTATTCAAGACAGATTAATAACTTTCTCATTTAAATATGCATAGTGCTCATTCTGCCTCTTAACTATTTACAGAGAAGTGTGAATGGGGTTATTGGAACTAAAAGAGGGACTTAAAAATAGGTTTTATTTATTTATTTTTAGAGAGAGAGGAGGAAGGGAGAGAAACATGGATATGAGAGAGAAACATCAACCAATTACCTCTTACATGTGCCCCACCCAGGGACCGCCTGCAACCCAGAGACCTTTTGCTTTGTGGGACAAGGCTCAACCAACCAAGCCATGCTGGTTAGGGCAAAAGCGAGATACTGAAGCACCCAGGGAACAGCATCATCAGGAAGCCTTTTCTACCCCTGGGCCTCGGTAGACAAGGAGAAACACATTACCTGACCCTAGTGAGAGCTGCAACTTGGATTAAGGACTATCAAAGAGGATATTCATTAGAAGGAAGTAGAAGAAGTAATCAGTGATGGAACCACAGCAAAACTGGAGAGATAGGGTACAGGAAAAAAAAAATGCATTCCCTTCTCAGTGCTGCAGCCTATGGAACAAATGAGACAAATGCAACTCAACTGCACACCACTGTTTTCAAGGATGCTTGGTGAGGCCAGTTTGGTGAGCTTCCCTCGGCATGAAGCAGGGCAGGGAAATGCAGAGATGGCCTCTGAGAAGAATGAGAGAAGGACAGAAGACAGCAAATATAGATGGTGAGCTCCTGCATGTAGAGCTTGTGTCTTATCTGCATTTGTGATCCATCTCCACCTACATTTGAGCACTGAGCACCATGGCTAAAGGACTTAAACTTGTAAGTCCTTTAGCTAAACAGGCTGGATCTGCTAAACAGGTTTCTTTACTAAAAACTGTATATTAGTCAACAGAGAAATCCAAAAAGCTGAAAAACAGTTGTTTCTTCTACTTCTACAATTTAAAAACATGTTTGTTGTCCTCATTATTCCAAATGAAAGAAAAATACAATGCACAGCCACGAGTAAATTACTTGCATTTAAATATTATTTTGCCTTTTGTTGGGTGTTTGGATTTCAATTGATCCTGTGTTTCTTGGCAGCATGGTACTAAGGATGCAATATCTGGGTAAAAAAGCTGATGGGATTAAACACAAAAATAAGATACATATTTTTAAAAACTATATCATTTCCGTTTCCTTTATTTTATGTTTCTTTTATTATCATCAAGTAAATATTGCAGAAAGCCCACAAAGTATTTTGTTTTGTTTTCCATCTAATTATCTTTGGAGGATATTTTCTATGTAATCCTGTCCAATTCTCCTTTCTTCCTGTCTCTCCCTCTTTCTCCATTCATCTCTCCATTAAAATTCTTAGATTGTGGAACGTAAGCTGAAAGTAAGGATGTGAGTGTATGTGTTTAGTGGTAAATACTTATTCTTTAAGGTTCTTGGCAAAATTTAGGGTAAAATTGGTGTTAGATGAGGGAACAGACAATATAAAAATAACTCAGAAACTTGAGCATGACAGTGATGAATTTTATCTCACAGTATTTTGTGCCCATATTCATTAAAATCTGCGCATCAGAACTGAGCCCTGCTATTTAGAAACATATTCTCTTTCTCTACTAAAGATAGAGGATGGAAATTTTCTAGTTTCAGTCTGTGACTAAAATTTGCAATGTTCAACACACTTTCATTATGATTGGACATTGGACTTAGAAATAAGCCTCTAAATTTAGTTGAATAGAGCGAAGTTTATTTTTCTTATGGTCATACCTCTGCTATTTATCCTAATTTATAAGAATTGGCTTCTGAGAAGCCAATTCACTCTCATTTTGACATTTGCCACAGCCTCTAGACCTTGGGTGGTTTTCTTCTATTTCATATTAGAATGAAATTCTGCCACTATTAAAAACTATGTCCAAGAAAAGTCATGGCAGAGCAGGAAGCCAACATTTCTGTGTTTAATTTGCCTCTCCTGAGGGTCCATGGCAGGTGAATGGAGATCCTAATTGGCACTGTCTCCACAATTCCATCACCTGCTCTTTCACGCAGTCCTGTCCCCACACACTCAGCAATGTTGGTGAGTTTTCCACAAACATTGAGTTTAAACATAGTGAGTTTTCCACTATTTTTAAACTAATAGTTTAAACTATTAGTAAAAGGCTTTTACTAATAGTTTAAAATCACTTATCGCACATCACACTTATTGGAAAGGTAGTTCTTTCTCAACTTCCAATATTATTTTTTATTTAATCCTAATCTATTTTAAATGCTTTCTGTAATATTTTAAGAAATAATTTTAAAATTTTTGATATAAATCTAATCCATATGTTTTTGAAATTTTCTGTCTTACTTGCCATTTGTTTCGTTTCAGTGACTAAACCCACCTTTTTTAAATTTAATTATTGTTCAAGTACAGTTTTCTGTCTTTTACTCCCACCCCCCAGTGCTCCCCACCTCCCTCCCATTCCTCCCACCTTAGTTTTTGTCCATGTGTCCTTTATACTTGTTCCTGTGAATCCTTCCCCTTTTCTCCTGAAATTCTCTCCCCTCTTCCCTCTGGTCCCTGTCAGCCTGTTCTTTATTTCAGTGTCTTTGGTTATGTTTTGCTTGTTTGTTTGTTTTGTTGTTTAGCTTCCTGTTAAAGGTGAGATCATGTGGTATTTGTCTTTTACCACCTGGCTTATTTCACTCAGCATAACGCTTTCCAGTTCCATCCATGTTGTTGCAAAAGGTAGTAGCTCCTTCTTTCTTTCTGCTGCATAGAATTCCATTGTGTAAATGAACCATAGTTTTTTGATCCAGTCATTGACCGATGGGCACCTAGGTTGCTTCCAACTCTTGGCTATTGTAAATTGTGCTCCCATGAACATTGGGGTGCATAGGTTCTTTTGGATTGGTGTTTCAGGGTTCTTAGGATACAATCCTAAGATTTTCACGCAGCAACATTTTTACTGATATGTCCCCTAGAGCAAGGGACATAAAGGAAAGAATAAACAAATGGGATCTCATCAAAATAAAAAGCTTCTGCATGGCTAAAGAAAATAGTATTAAAATAAAAAGAGAACCAACTGTATGGGAAGACATATTTGCCAATGATACCTCAGACAGAGGTTTAATCTCCAAAATATACAAAGAACTCACACAACTCCACTCTAAGAAGACAAGCAACCCAATTAAAAATGTGCAAAGAACTTGAACAGACACTTCTCCAAGGGGGACATACAGAGGATCCGGAGACACATGAAAAGATTCTCAATATTGCTAGCTATCAGAGAGATGCAAATTAAAACCACAACGAGATACCACTTTATACCGGTCAGAATGGCCATCGTACACAAAGTAATAAACCCGCCTTTATGCTGCCAGGTTTAACTCAGGCAAGACTAAAAAAGGTAATAGGCAAAAATAGTCCTATATTCCTTATTGAGTCATTCAGTGTTCTTTAAAAATTTTCCATTTCTCATAAAATAAAGCCCGGATTCACAATATGGCAAATGGGTTACTGTTTACCTCTACAGTCTCACCTCTCATTCTTCATCCCTGGGAATTAGGGCTGCAGATCTATGGACGGAGTTGCAGTTCCATGTAGGCCATAATCTCTCTCAAATGTCTTCCTTTTAAAGTCCACGTCCTCCTTGGCCTTGTGTCTTACTCCTAAGTGGTTGTTGAGACTCACTTCAGCCACTGTGTCCTCCTGGCAGTTTTATTATAACACCTTCCTCCTCACAGAAGCATGTTCACACAGACAGACACACACACCTGCGCAGGTATAAAGCCAGCAGTCTCCACATGGGTCGCTACATCTGTCATTACAGCTGTGACAGTGAATTGATATAGTCTGTGCATGCTCCTGTTTTTACTAATAAACTGTGTGCTACTTGGCCTATTGTTTGACCCATCATTGAATATAGTTTTTCTCTGAATTAGTGAATGGACTCATTACTTATCCATTCATCAAAAATCATTGTATATGTCTGTGTATTTTTAGCTCTTGTCAGTATACAGAATACCTTGTTACTACATGTGATATAAAGCAGTCTAATACAGTTTATAGTTCATCTGAAATAACTCTCAACGCATTCTTTTGGTAGTTTCTGTTTTCAGCTCTCCAGAACTTAGAGAACAATATCCTGTTCACTTTTCTCATGTCTTTTGAGATTTTATCATCTTTAATTATCTGATCTCTTTAAAAATATTTCGGTCAGTTTGCACTGTTCAGGATTGGTTCTATATAGCATTTCTCACCTATTCCACTGTTGTCCTTCTCTGGATCTTGAACGGCTTTTATCAAGTTTCAGGTCTGTCTACAACTCATAATATTTTATGAATAAAACATCCCAGTTTCTTACATGTATAGAGATAAGAAAATTATTCTATTTTCAGAAAATTTTATTTATCCACACTATTATTTTAATTTCTCTACAGCAATAAATCGGGTTATTATTTTCCAAATGGAATTTGCAATGATTCCTAAATCGGGTTTTCCTAAGTTATAACTAAAAGTTCAGGGCCTGTTTTCTCATAAATTTAGTTTAGGATATTTTTTAAGGTTTTTTTTTTAATCCTACATTGATGTTCACCTGCCATTTTCCAGGCCACAGTCAGTATGAAAAGATTCCCATGTAGTTTATTCTTATCAGCTTGGCATTTCACTAACCGGAAGAACATATGGCTGCTTTCAACTTTGCTATTTCACTACTTTGCCCCTTGTTATTAAATTAAAATGTTTAACAAAATGTTGAGATTGATTCTGCCACCAATTTAAGGAGACAAAAAGAATCCGTGGAATACAGTGTCAAAAATGTATTCCGGGGAACACAAGATTTTTTTTTTTTATTTAATGGGTAACAGTGGTTAACTTTTATCAATCAGTAACAAAAGCAATAAATGAATAAGTAAATCAGCTTTACTGGTTTGTTCATAAACAGTTCGTTTCTTTCCCAGTAACTCAGGTAGTTATGGGCACAGTGGTATCACTGCTAGTTATGTCAGGTAAACGACGGTGCTGTCGTGGGCCCACGGGGCTTTGTCGTCAAGCAGTGAGCACACGAGGGTGCTGCAGGAATTTTTTTAATCCTCCCCCGAGGATAGGTTTATTAATTTTTTTCTTAGAGATAAAAAGGGGGAGAGAGAGAGCGAGAGAGAAACATCGACATGCAAGAAAAACATTGATGTAAGAGAGGAACATCAATTTGGTTGCCTTCCTTATAGTCACTGATAGGGATCAAACCCGTACATTTTGGTGCACAGGACGATGCTCCAACCAACTGAGCCACACAGCCAGGGCTGCCACAAGAATTTTTAAAACGTGTGATACCTGACTGTTTACTTAGGAGCAGTGACCTCTTTTCCCTTAGATTGTCAAATTTAAAAACAATGACAACAGCCAACATTATAGCCATCCGGTGTGAATAAATAAAAATTGTACCTATTTTTTGTCAGATCGGCAAAAAAAAAATATTTTCTGGTGTGCTGCAGAATTTTAATAATTAGTTTGTGTGTGCCATGAGATGAAAAAGGTTGGAAGTCACTGTTTTAGAGCCAGGGAGCACTTTCAGTGAAAAGTGGATTTAATTCTGAGTCTTAATTATGGCTTTGATCCCAGAATTGTGTGAAGGAGTATGTTCTGAAAGACCCAGTCAAAAAATAAACCCTTTCGGGGTTGAGCCATAAAGTACTGTTGTGTGTAGGTTTGAGAGACATGTATTTGTTGCATCATTGTAGGGATATTGTTTCACTCGTTTTTGTAATTATTCACTTTCAGCTCACAAATTTCTTTTTGAAATTCACTCTTAATTACTGGAAAGATTATTGATGATTCAGACAGTAAATGAGATTGCTATTACAAAAAAAAGCAGACTAACAACCTAAATAACGTCGCATACCATGCACAACGTAAGCAATTGCTCCGAAGCCATGTTCACACGTCTACCAAAAACATGCTATCATTTTTTTTAAACTCTGATTCTTTTGAAATTGTGTGATTGGATTGCCCAGTAAACATCCCCTAGGGTGTGGTCTGAGCGCTAGTAACTTACCTGTTTGTTACCTTGCTAGTTGTAGCAATTTGACGTGGTAAACATTAAACACTGCAACCTTTAAAAAATTCTCTAACTCCCTATTTCAGATGTAGGGAATTAGGATAAAATTCAGGTCCCATGCAGTCAATCCACATGCAAAGTCTGAATTTACTATATCTACTTCCTTCAAAAAGACCTTCAATAGTCTTGCTGTCTTACAGTCTTATGTTTGGGTTGTTCCTATAATATAGAGAGTAAAATTATGTGATTCACTGAGGATCTGAGAAATCAAAATATTCAGAACTCTTTCATCCCAAGGTGTGCACTGAGCAATTGGCTCAGTACAGTGGATTTGTTTCCATTGTCTCTTTCTCTAGCTTCCTCAGAAAAGTGCAAATCTTGGTACCTCATGTATTTTTTTTTAAAAATTTATGTATTTATTTTTAGAGAGAGGGGAAGAGAGGGAGAAAGAAGGGGAGAGAAACATCAACGTGAGAGCGCAACATTGATTGGCTGCCCCTCAGACATGCCCCGACAGGGGACTGAACCTGCAACCCAGGCATGCCCTGACTGGAATCAAACAGGTGACCTTGTAGTGTATGGGAACCAACTGAGCCAGCCTGGTCAGGGAGGTACCTCATGTTTTAAATCCAACCCTCTACCATTTCTCATGCTCCCACCTACCCATTCTCCAGGTGTTACTGCAGTAACTGGCTCATGTAGGTATAATCAAGAGTGCAAGGGTGTTTACAACCCTTGCCATAATCCTTGGCCAGTGCAGGATGGGCACTAGTGAATACATGCTCTGCTCATTGGTTCCTTGAGCAAATAAATAATGCTGACTTCATTGCACCTGGCTCCTTAGAAGATCTCGGTGAGTTCAAGTCCCATCTCCCACAGTGGCGCTGAGCTTAAAAGATCTACCTCATTTCGGCTTTCTCCCTTCACTCTTCTAAATCCCTTGATTCCTCACATAGGAAAACAGACCGTGGGTCCTCAGCTCCTCAGGTCAAGTTCTACTCTCTAGGTCAAAAGAAGTCTGGATAAGATAGTTTGCTTTATTATGTTTCTGAAATCCTAAAGATGAAGATAGTGGATGATAGTCATAAAGAAAGTTATCATTTCTTGTCCATTATTATCCATAAAGATGAAGATAGTGGATGATATAGTCATAAAGAAAGTTATCATTTCTTATCTATTATTCAATAAAACTTTCATATCTACATGTGAAAGTGTATACATCCATAATTTTATATAGATAATTCATTTCATTACAAGCACTCCTACAGGAAGGCAGCACAATTTTCAGACTATGTACGTATCAGATCACCTTTCTAAAATGTGGAAAATGTAGAATTCCTAAAAAGGTTTGATCACGTGTATTTTGCATTAAGGGTTGTGCAATTGGATTCACTGAAAGGTGTTATTGAGCCTTTTAATGCGTATATTTTGGGACCCAGGTGGTCATGGAATCTTTATCAAGTGTAGTGGGCAGCACATTATAGAAAACACAGGGTCTGGCTGGATGCTGTAGACCTCAGGAATACACATGCAAGGATTTTGAACTAAAAAGTAGGACAGGGGCAATTCAAATTCTAGAAATCCAGCAGGGCAGGTGTTAAAAAAGGAGAAATCATTGCATTTGACAAGGGAGAAAAACTAGATTCAATGTCAAAAATTTGATGGTAGTTTGTTAAAAAAAACTATGGAACAGCTGAAGGATGGGCTGGATTCCTTCAAGGATGAATGCTGACATGTTTGTATTAGGATACGGAGCAATGATATTCTTAGTGTCATCTGCATGCAAAAGCCCCAGTTTCTTTAGTATGTAATTTCTCAACTTGATTCAGTTCTTATTATGTCTTTTTCTAGTCTCAGAAATATTCCTTACAAAGTGAATTAACTACCCCTCACTTTACTTTAACTTACAAGACTCAAAGTTTTATTGTGACAATTCCACACTCAAAGAACTAAATAAAATGAACATTCTATTTTATGATCTATTCCAAGCAACCTTTTGGCATTACACACATTGGTTATTTAAAATAAAGTTGAATGAATGTTTTAGATATTTTTCTTTTTTAAAAAATTTCCATTCACTTAAAGTCACCCTTACAAACAAAATTGAAAACTGGGATTTTTAAAGCAATTCTGGTTTTCTTCATTGCAAGAGTTTAGCAATAAATAAAATCACTTTTGGTTGTATTTTAAGATGATCCTAGCATGAGCTGGGTGGCTTGTCCTTTAATTCCAACGACTTAGAGCTTTCATGTCCACAGTAAGTGCAATGTTTGTGCAGCTGCTTAATTACTCTTCCTACGGAATGAATCCTACATATTGATTTACCTTGAGTCTTTTGAAATGTAAGGTGCTAAGTAAATAAACATTGATTTTATATGAACCTAGTAAATGGAAAATCAAGCTATAAAACCGTAGTATATAAATGAGGCCTAGAAAAGACCCACCCTAGACAACAGCAGTAAAAGTCACAGGCTCCGCAACTTGTCTTGAAGGAGCAACTACATTGTCCTTGAGCAAGCTACTTAAGCTTATCCATCTTCAAGGTGAGAATGTTAATGTGTATCACCTATTGTCCATGAAAATTTGACATAATGTTTACAAAATCACTTGATTTCCTTGGAAGGAAGTTTATATGTACGTGTATACACACACACACACATTATTTAAGACTGATGAATAAATGGGTGAAACCTCATTTATGTCTCTATTTTTGTGTAATCTAAGAAAAGTACATTGGGTTTTTACCATATATTAATGGTTAGGGAGAGTCTGCTAATGTGGCACAAAATAGTGGGAAGAAATTTTGGCTTTGCCGTTTACAGGTTGTACAAGTTTGCGTAATGTATTTACCCTTGTAAAACTCAGTTTTCTTTTTTTTTAAAGATTTTATTTATCACTGGGGGCGGGGCCGGGGCTGGGAATATAAGATAGAAAACCGTACTTGAACAAGAATTAAATAAAAATAAAAATTTAAAATAAATAAATAAAAGATTTTATTTATTTATCTTTAGAGGGGAAGAGAAGGAGAGAGGGAGAGAAATATCAATGTATCGTTGTCTCTCATGGGTCCCCTGCTGGGAACTGGCCTGCAACCCAGGCATGTGCCCTAACTGGGAATCGAACCAGGATCCTTTGGTTCACAGGCCCGCGCTCAATCCACTGAGCTACACCAGCCAGGGAATAAAGCTCAGTTTTCTTGAGAGCAAAAATAAGGATAATAAATCCTGTCTACTAAACAGGATTATAACAATGAAATGAAATAATGTACGTATGTATGCATGTAAAAGACTTTTGGAAAATTGTACCATTTTTGAGAAATTGTCTTAAAAACAATTTTAAACAATTTCTCTGGATCTGGTGTAACAAGATCCAGAGAAATTTTTTGTTACATATTTCTTTCAGTTGAGACTTTATGGAGTCCACAGATGTGTTAACTAGGACTAGCTGCATCCTTTGCAATAAAAACCCTTTGATTTTATAATTACTTTAAGAAAAACATATACAACAATGACAGTTCTGATACTTCATTAAAGAATTGTTTTCTAGAAATTATGGATAGAGCTTCTATCCATTTGGTTGTTTGTCTCCATTTTGTTTAGTTCCCTTTCTGGAGTTTTGTCCTGTTCTTTCATTTGGGACATCTTTCTTTGTCTCCTCAATTTGTTTACCTTGTGTGCATTTCACGGTATGAGGTAGATCTGCTTCGTCTCCCAGTCTTGGCAGAGTGACCTTACATAGTAGGTGTCGTCGTGGGGTTCAGTGGCACGGTGTCCCTGCTCATCTGAGTTGGGTTCTCCAGGAGTGTCTCTTGTGTGAGTTGTGTGTACCTTCCCGTTGTAGTTGACCCTTGATTGTTGTTGGCATGTCCGTGGGTGGGCTAGACCCTCAGGCTGACTGGCTGACGGGGCTGGCCATGACTGCAGTGGACAAGCTGTTGTGCGAGGCTGTCCCCACAGAGCAGAGCTCTGGCCCACTGACTCTGCCCTTTGGGTGTGTCAGTTGTGGAGCTGGTTGGGTGGTGCCCTTGCGTGGTCTAAAGCCGGCCACTGAGTGTATTGTTTCTGGTGCCTCTTGGGAAGGGCTCTAGCTGAGGGCCACCTGCTGGGAGCTACTAAGTGATCTGAAGTTGGTTGCTTCTTGTGCTGGGCTGGGAGGCACGTGGGAAAGGCTGTGTTGTGAGCCATTACTGGGCACCATGTTGTGAGCTGAGGACAGCAGCCACTTGTGCCTGGCATATGCCTGCTTAGTGGAACTGTGTTCCAAGTCAACACTGGTTGTGGCTTAAGCCAGGTTTAGGGACACCTGATGGGGGTTACAATGCAAGTTGGGACCAGTTACTGCTTGTGCCAAGCTTGGGGCCACTTGGAAAGGGGTACAGAGCACTGCGAGGGCTGCTGCTGCTTGTTTGGTGTTTGTGGACCTTTGGGAGGTTTTAAGAAAGCCTGCAGCATGAGCCAGGGCAGGCCACTTACATGGGAAAGGTGCTGAAAGAGGCTCAGCTCTGCTTGGGAGTTGAGTGGGGCAGGGTCTCAGAGAATCACCAGAGCAGGGCAAACTGTGTTAGCCAGTTTAATGGAGAGCTCACCTTTGACATCCACCTGCGCTGGGCTGGCTGGGTCCACGAAGCACTCAACAAAGAAATAATGGCACCTGCCAGTGCTTCTGTCCCCAGAGAAAGCCGCCCTACCTACTGCTCCTCCAGCCCTTACCCTGAAGCTAGTCAGTTTGGTTCCTTTCTGTATTCCCTGTCTTTTTCTGAGCTTCTGCCCCAGTGCTGGAGCCTAGAGCAGGTGAGTTTGTCAGTCTGCAAGTCTATGCAGGCCCCTCAAGGGAAAGGCGTGGGACTCCAATAGCCTTCTGTCTTACGCAGATGCAATACCCACTGGTTTCCAACAGCCAGATGTTATGGAGAATCCTTTTCCCCACAAGGGTGCCCTGGGCTGGGGGGCTCAGTGTGGGCTGGGCCTCTGGCTCCTAGAGGGGACCTCCACAGCTGAGATATCCCTCCTGGCTCTTAATGACTACATCCCAGGTGTGGGACTTGCCTATTCCATGTCTCTGCCCCTCCTACCAGTCATACTATGGTGGCTTCTTTATATCCTGAGTTGTAGGACTTATGTTCAGCTAGACTGAAGTGGGTCTCAATCAGGATTTTTATATAATTTAGTTGTAATTTTTATGTAGTTATGCAGGAGGCAAGCACAACATTTACTTACTCTGCCATCTTAACCAGAAGTCTGAAAGTTGAGTTATTTCCTAGAAGGGACTATATGGCCCCTTCTTTGCTGCCTCATCCAGATGGAAATATCAAATTTCAAACATGAGTGGTGATGAATTAAATTTCCAATTTGCATCTACATTTTGGGCAAATTATGATCATTGTGGAAAATTACTATTTGATTTCCTGTCTCCAAATGCTAAATATTCTACCACAGAGATGTGTGCATAAGGAAGTATGTATATATTGCATGTTATGTAGAATGATGCTCTTCCAGAAGGAAGACAATTGCTTTTCAGATAAATCGTACAGCATGTTTCCTTTCCTCTATCTGTGAATGCATTTGGAATACACTGAACCTTTAAAAGGAAGTCAGAAGAGCAAAAACTAACCGGAAGTGTATAGTTAAAGGTTGCGTTACAGGAGAAAAATAGAAAATGGGTCTAAGCATTCTGAATTGGTGAAATTTGCAAAACATTTATTATTTTGAACCTCAAATCATTTTAAACAGCAGCTCGCAGGGCCAATTCCTTCTTGAATTATGCACTTGTCTTGCTCTTATAACAGTGGGATCATCTCCAGACATATACCTACACACCAGAAATAACTAGCTACAACTACCCAAAAGTACATTGAACTTCACAAAATATAATTTAATTAATTAAAACAATGAAATGAAAACATGATATACTGGTCAATATACTTTCAAATGTTTTCACGAATACAAACCCTATTGGTTTCTATTATTGTCAGTTCTGAATGAATGGCATATTTAAATGAGAAATATCTCTCATAGGCATGTTTTTCTTATATCAGAAGGTACCCTTCTAACCTACAACTTGCTGAGATTTTCATTTGTCATTACCTGCCCACTATACTACAATTCTAGGATTTCTGTACACGGAAGGGGCGTGCTTTTAAATGGAGCACTTGTTTGGACAATGTGATATTTCCGAGCCCTACAAACAACACTGGCAACATGTCTATTGTCTGATGGAATCATAATTCTGCACATTATCTCCTGAAACTTGCTCCCCCATTAAATGCTAATTGACATGGGGCTTCCAGTGAATATTCCGAGAATCCTTCTGCTTGAGCAGTTGCCTTTGTAACATAGATACTATTAGAAGCCAGAGGAATGTGACTACAACCACCCAGATCAAGTGGGAACTACCTCAATCCTGTTGTAGGGAGAAAAGGTGATGCTTTGAAACCCCTTGAAAATAAAAACCTTTTTTACTAAAGACAGCTTGAAAGAATCTTTAAGACTGAAAGCAATGGGTTCTGGTAGTTCTTTCTGATCGTTTTACAGATTCTATACCTTTGAAAAATGTTTCCTTTAGTCACGAGCTGGAGGCTTTTAATTAACACATTCATCCAAATCCAAGATATAATTAGCATTCTGAAAAGCATGGTAACAGCAAGGGTCTTTATCACACTGTATGCTGTTTAAACCTGAGATATTTTCCAGTAGTTATTCCCACTGTGGTGTGTTAATATTTCAGTTCTCACATTTTATTAGATCTTTATTACATGAAATACACTGTAAAAATAGCAGTATTGAAACAAAATTTATCAATTAAAACTTGTTTTTCTTTTAATCTTGTGTACATTTACTGACTTGCTTCATTAATTTATTTATGGTTTTAGATGTTGAGAATATAGTGATAAAAGAGACAGACTAGTCTCCTACCTTTGTGGCTTGCATGTTGGAGTTTGACAGTACAGACAATAAACATATTAAATACACAATAAATCTGTCTGATATTCATACATTATACACAGGGTAGTAAAAGCCGGTGATGCATTAGAGTGACTTAGTGGCAGTTTAGATTCAGAGGTCATAGAATGTTTGCCCTCTTGTTTTAGGAGATAGCATTTAAGTTGCTCTCTGAATAGTGTGAAGGACTATACGTGCCAAGGTAAGAAAACAGAACATTCCAGAGAGGAAATGCCTGGAGGGAAGGCTTTAAGGCAGGAGCAAACTGGGTGTAGTGGAAGAACAGCAAGACAACCAAGGTGACTGACATGTAATTGGTGCTCAGGGGAAAGGTGCCAGGTGGGGAATCCTCAATCAGCACTGATCACTTGGGGCGTTGTAATCTTAGGGAAGGCAGATGTCTTTGAGTCCAGGTGTGGCAGAAAACCATTGGAGCCTTTGACAAATGATGGTAAAGCTTCCCTGTAGTAAATGGATGACTAGAGGATACATGGTAAAGGCAGGGACAGAAGTTATGAAGCTGTTTCTCGGCAGAAGACTAACTCTTCCTAGGCTGGTGGTACTGAAGGAGAAGGGGATGGTTTCAGGATATACGTGGGATATATAGACAGTGTGGTCTACCAATGGATGGAGTGTGGGAAGTAACAGAAACAAAAAAAGACAAAATAAAACAAGATATTTTGGAACAAGCAACTCTATGTGCAGGCAATTTTGTGGTGACAATGACTCAGACATGAACCTACTGAACCTCACCGTAGCACCTTAATGCTGCTAGACTCCGCACTTTGCCTAATACTCAATACTTAGACTTAACATCAACACTTACTTTCAAGACTCAAAACTTGATTCAGTGTACACTGATAATGAGAACTTATTTTATCTTGAACATGTGTTTGAGAAGAATTAGAGCATTCTACAGCTAAAATTAGTATAGATAGTGCCATAATGAGACATATTTAGGTTAGTTGTAGTTATAAGACTGAAACGCTGATAAAATATTTTTAATAATGATTTAAAGTTTAGCTGTTAAGAGAAACAGCCTCCATACCTATTTTTCTCTTATCAAGAAATATATACATTTCTACAACATTTAAATTTATCACGATGTACCTTTTACATGTTGAGAAAAGCGCTCAACATGTAAAGTGCTTATTTCTGATTTGGACAAATATATAGCTAAACTTTTAAAAGGAAAAATAAATTTGCAATGACACAATAAATCATACAGAGTATAATATTGAAAGGAAAAATCTAAAGTAAATTCATTTTAAAACAATACAAAATATTATCAAAATTATGACATTTGGGCATTCTTCACCAGTGTATACCTTTTCTAAATTGGCATAAGAAAAAAGAACCTAACCTACAATAAAATAATAGAGTAAAAGACAATTTAAATGCATATTTCTGTAATAGCAGATTCAATAAAATATTTAGTTGAAATCACCCAAAATATAGAAATCAAATTGTATCAGGAAAACTTAGACACAAAAGGTATATGGCTCAAATTAGCTGTCATCATAAAGTCTAAAAAGGACATTCTTTAACTTTTGTTTTCAAATTCAAGCCATTATGAACTTGTGATCTTAAACCTCGGCATGGCCACTTCAGTATTGAGAATCATAACTCTTCTCCAGGACCTATTCTAATATCACTGATCTTGGCTTGGTTTGTCCCCAGAAGCAGCCCATAGGGCAAGGATTTGAGTTTAAGACATTTATTTGTGAAATGTAATGGGGAAGTTAATGAAGTCACAAAAAGGGCATTATCACTCCAGTTACCCCCATGAACAATGGGAGCTTAATCTTCCTGGAAAATCTGGGGGATTGTGTCACACTTGTCTCATGATTATTCTGAACAAGGGATGAGAAAGTTCAGAGTATATAGATACAACTCTATGTATCTATGTATATCTTCTTCTACTTGAAATTAGCTGCGCTTGGGAGCACTGAATTCCCGACCAACAGGAAGCCCTCAGATGGAGTCACAAGTGCCTCGGGAGGAAGCCATCATGATTGATACGAAGAGATTCATTCTTTTGTTTCTTTTAATTATGTAGAAATAAAAACTGACTACAAAGCTATCAGAAAATTATGCCAGACATTTGAAGGTCTGGAATATATATTAGACATGAGCTGGCATTGGGCTTTGGCTCCAGGCTTTGAATCTTGGTACCTTTATGGAAAGGAATACATCACATCGACATTTTTTAGCATGCATCTGAAACAACACTCATAGGCATCAATTAAATACAGGGTGGGCCAAAAGAAGGTTTATAGTTTGTATGGAAAATGATATAATAATTAATAAATGATAATGCAAGAATGACCTCTGTGTTTCACATACAACTATAAATCTACTTTTGTTCCACCTGTAATATAATGGAAGTTTATTGAGATATTTAATAAGAAGTAATGTCACCCCAATACATTCAATAACAGTAAAAAAATAAAATAAGATAGAAGAATGTTTCCATGTAATGTAAATTAATTAAATGCTAACAAAGCCATTCAAATGTCATTTCCTTGAGTTTGTCATTTGTCATTATAGCTGCAATGTCAACAGCAATGCCTGTAACACAGGAGATAATACATGTTTGCTAGATAAATAAAAATGAAGAATATATATTCATGATATTTGAAATAAATTAGTCACAGTCACATGAATGCTGACTAGCAAATCCATCAGCAGGTTGCTTAGTCCCAGGGTTATGGAATGTTATTACCATGGAGATGAAGAAATGTGTATATTGAGTAGAGGTGTGTGTGTGTGAAATTGGGTAAATTGTGGCAGTATCTCTAAGCCTTAAAAAGAAAAAAAGCTGTGGTTTGGGTAGACAGTGTTTACAGCAAAAGAATAGACCTGAAGTAAGGAATTGTTATTGAAATAGCAGAGGAAAAAAATACCTACAAGGATAGTAGGCATCTTTGAGAGAACACACAAAAAAGAAGCCTTAAGATATTTATAAAAGACAAAATGGTATGAAGAATGCATTAAATTAGAAAACGCAAACCTGACTTTCAAGAATTTATTTGCTAACAATGATGGCAAGTAGCAGGTCATTTTTTCCCAGCATTACAAAATATAGCTGATATATAGCTATTGTTGTGTTTTTTTACTTGTTTTAATCCCCCCCCACCCCGCCCCATTACTCTCCCGGCAATTTAAAAATATTTACTTTTGAGTAGGCTGCCCCTGCACTTGCTCAAAAATCAGAAGGTACAAGAGAAAACAGAGTGAAATGTCTCTCTCCCACCCCGTTCCTTGGCTGCTTCGTTACCTTTCCTAGGGGCCTCTCCTCTGCAGCTAGTTTTTTCTGTATTTTTCTGAATGTGTTCCATTCAGTTCACTGCTGTTGATAGGAGTTAGGAAGCTTTGCTCCAAAGGGACCTTCCCCTGTCATTGCTGTGATGGGACCCATGCACAGGAATCCCCTCCTGCAGTCACCCTTCCCTCCCAGGCTAGCCGCCTGTTTTCCTCTACTTGAGGAATGAGCCTGAGTAACAGGCTCATTAATACTAATGAATAATGACTTAATTACTTCTTTATTTGCATCTAATCACATAAAGGTCTTCAGCACATCCATTAATTTGAGATTGACATGTTTGAGGGATTAAAATTTGTTCTTTGGAAGAATTCAAAGATAGTCATTCATTATTTTTGGAATTTTGTCATTAGAAGAGAAAAAAGTATTCCCCAGGAATAATGAATAGTATTAGCATCTAGAGAAGTTAATTTTGAGAATACATATTTTTAATGTTTTCCCAAATATTTATTAAATGGGTTTTTTTTGGCCAATTTTATCAACCAAAAAAACTTAACTAGGATATTTTATGAATTAATCTGTTATTCGAGTGTCAAAGAAGTCAATAGCATTGACCTAAGCAAACAAAAATATATGTGTATGTGTAATATATCAAATAGAACCCTATGTATATTTTAACATAATGAGGCAGCCCAGAGGAAGGTCTGCCTTCAAGTGCAGCTCTACCAGGAGATTCGTGGTGCTCTTCTCCAGGCTCAGCCCTCTCTGTAGTCAGCTTCATCCGGGGGTACTTGCTCTTTTAGAAGGAATCCGACAGGCCCTGCCACATCTGCTCAGTCCCACCACTTAGAAAAGACAGCACCTTTGTTGTTCCTATTACAGGAGAAGAGGAAACACTTTCACCGAAGTCCCAGGTACATATGTCACTGTGTGTCCCTGGCCTGAGCTGGGTCATGCACCACATTTTCATCAGTTAATTAATGTGATGGTGTGGGGCTGTGGGGAAAGAAATGGGGTGACTGATATGAAGCCTCCAGGGTCCGCCCCTGAGCTAGTAACGAAGTCCATCCACCTGAAATACAAGGGTGGGAGTGGGGGAGGTGGGAATTCCAAAGAAACATGTAGTTGTTTCAGAAGGGGAAGATGGAAATGGCTGGTGCAGTGGGAGCACACGTCCACAACCAGACTACACAAAGAAACTGGTAGTACTTATTGTTAAGGTAAAACTCATGGGCATATCTAACCAGCATCCTGAAAAGTGGCAAAAATATAGCCTTTCATTTTTAAAGCTAAGTATATTTTCTGTTGTATTTATTGGGAAAAATGTTATTTTAATAACATTGGGCAGCCTGAGACCTCACCGGGGAACTTTTACAAATAGGTTCCTTTATTGACTTAGGAGGAATTTAGCAATGAAATTCAAGCACAGGAAAGGCTATTGAAAAGGCGCGTGGCCAGCTATTCTCCATTCCTGCAGAGGATGCCACCTGGGACGTGTGTTTAGGTTGGAGCACCAAGGGCGTGGAGATAATGTAAGTGCCAACAGTTCAGAAATAGCGAAAGTAAAACCAATCTATCACTGAAGTAGTGATTAGTGAAACTTTATTGTCCACACATGAAAAAGCCAGTTTTCAAACTAGCAACCCTCAAAACATGGAATGAGGCTTAGGGGCACATAAGCAGGTCCTCGAGTGAGGCCAGTGACTGCGTATTCTTCACGGTGACTGGTTACAGGGCTAGACTTTCCCGTGCTTACTTCCTAGCGGCTTTGAGAAAAACAGTTCAGGATTTGCTTATGATTTCCAGAGGAGCGGGCAAGAAACGATCCAGGCTAGTCTTGCAAAACATAAGCTAAATTAAGCTATGTTTTTATGACTAAAGTCGTTTTGGCTGCTCGGGGAATTTTCAAGACTGGTCTTTGTGTGTTTTTTATTTGAATGTCAGAGTTTCATGTTAATGGAGTTATTAAATCCCAGAATGCATTGACATTGACAAGGAAAGTTCTGGGATTTATTGTGGAAGCCCTATGAAATAAAATGATTTTTTGTTTGCTTGTTTTACTAATATTCAAATGAATTCTGTTAAAGGGTAAACTGAGCTTTTTAATAAATATTTAATAAACATTGATTTTTCTTAAGACTGATATTTTAGGCTGGAAAACATTAGCCAGGAATAGACTGAAATAAGACAAATCCCTTTTCAAATAGAATTAAACCTCCAGTTCCTCATTTGGAATACTAAATCAGCAAATGGCAGTGGTGATGTTCTAGAGTCCAACAAATGTTTCTTAAATATCAGCTTAAAACCTTATGTTGAAATGGCTGCCTTTAAAAGAAAATCTATTCAGCCTGTAAACACGTTAGGTGCAAAATTTTTAGAATTTGAGGATAATTCATCCTGTGAAATTAAGACCAATAGTCTCTCAAATGGCATAACATCAAACATTTTTTTTTAGTTCTGTGCAATTTAAATCATACTGGCATACATTAGTCATACACCAAAATTCAGTTCTACTAATCAGGGAACTGGCATCAGGTAATTACTGGATATGGCATGGCCGTTGCTATGCACGGCTATGCGTGGTCCTTTAAAGTAGCACACACTTCAGGAGGAAAATGGAAAGCCCAAGGACTGCCAGCTGGCAATCAGAAGTCCATTAGGACCAGTATTGCATTTTTTCTTTTAGCTTCATGGTAAATAATTCCACATTGTGCCCTTTGTATTCCGACGGCGTAAAACGGCACCCCACAACCAACGCTTGAATTCTTACCTCACAAGAGAGGGAGGGCTCATAATGGCAGTGAAGGAAATAATGCTTTTTTAGAATGTCGGAGATGATAAGATACAAAAATAAAATCTTTGAATTACAAATATTTTTGCATGTGGAAATTGAAGAATGAGCTTTTCAATTTCCGTAGTTATTAAGAAATGTTGTTCATCTTATATGAATAATGAATTCAGTATCAGTATAATTCATCTCTATGATTAAGTTAATTATATTTTAGACAAAAATAATAAATACCTGCTTGTAAATTTTGAGTCATATAATTAGTGCAAGTTTTTTTTTTGGTGGGGTCAGCATTAGAGCAAAATTCTATGAAAAGAAAGTGGTAGATTATCTTGCTAACTGATGTCTTTCAAGAAATAGTTTCCTTGAAAATAAACACACACAAAATTATTTTGCATGATTAATTTAGGTAACAGGTGTCATGCCTTTTAGATGCCAAAAGCATAATAGCCTACTTAGAGTTTCAAAAGCCTGCCGGAACACTGAGAAGTGTAACCTAAGTTAGCAGTTATTTCTACTCAGAGAAAATGGGACTATGTAGCTGATTCAAGATTACGGAATTATCCTAGGAGTTGCGGATGCACAGTTTTAAGAGACGGATACAAAATGATCAGAACAGTGAAAGCAACAGTATCTCATTTGTTCTCAAATGTTTTTTTTAATTCATTAATGTAAGCAAAATCCTACATTCTATGTTTTTTCTTGCCAGCTGTGCTTAGGTTTTTATATATTTAATGCTTGCTTTCCACATCGTGAATACAAATGTACAGATTCATCCATAAGATTGATATTATTTTGACTTTTTTAATGGAAATGTGTATATATACAGATATACATAGATATAGATATACATATATATTTAAAGAGTTTATTAACTTTACATAGAGGGGAAAGGAGGGAGAAAGAGAGAGGAAAACACATTAGGGTGTGAGAGATACATTGGGTACATCTCACACCCCACCACTGGGGACTGGGTCCACAGCCCAGGCACATACCCTGACTGGGAATCAAACTGTCAACCTTTTGGTTTGCAGGCCACACCAACCAGGGCATATTATTTTGACTTTTAATATGCCAGGTGAACTTTAGAATCCTGCAGGTGGGAAATTTCTGCTGCACTCTTGCCTGGTCACGAACATTACCCAAGAAACCCTGTCCCTTTCTCTATTTGAATCTTGGTGTCCTAAACACAGCTGAGATTACCTGCTTTCAGAGCTCTGTCCTGCATCTCTGTCTGTGTGTGAATTCCCATGTCCTCAAGGAAGCTAATTTTCTAGAAGCATGCTGCCTCCGGAGTGCTCAACACTATCATTATGGCTGTCCCGGACAGTGGGCATTCCTTGCTACAGGTGCAGTATGACTCTGTGAAGTCTTTTGTTGGTTGTCCTCATTCATAAATGCCAAGCTGCTCTAGTACTCTGAGGAGCAGCATAGTTCACTCTGAGAAAGTCTGCCCGAGACTTATTTTTCTGACCTGGTAAGAAATATCGCAATAGGATGGTGAATTCTTATTTTGAAAAATGACCCTACAAAAGATGAAGCTACATGTTTTACCTCCTTCATACGCCATTTGGGGAATATTGCATTTTAGAATAATTGTAGAAAAACAGAATGAACTGTGGCAAATGTGGGATAAACATTATTATTTCCACAGGGCTCTGTCCTGATGCAGCTATTCTTTTCATTGTTCCTTCCATTAAACATGAAGGTGAAGATATCCTCTTAAGTTTATGTTTCTGTTGCCTTTGAATAAATACCCAGAAGTGGAAGTGCTGGATTATGTGGTGGTTTATTTTTATTTTTTTTGAAGAATCTCCATATTGCTTTCCATGGTCGTTGTACCAGTTTACAGTCCCAACAGTGCACAAGGGTTCCCTTTTCTCCACAGCCTCACTAAGACTTGTCATTTCTTGTCTCTTTAATAGTCATTTTAATAGGTGTGAGTAAGGTGATATCTCATTGTGGTTTTCCTTTGCATTTTTTCTGGTGATTAGTGTCCTCTTTGGAAAATTGTCTATTCAGTTCCACCATTATTTCATCAAATTGTGTTTTGGTGTTTTTTTTTTGTTCATTTTGTGAACTGTATGAGTTCTTTGCATATTTTGGAATATTAACCCCATATCAGGTAATATGATGATTTGCTAACATTTTCTTCTATTCAGAAGGTTTCCTTTTCATTCCATTGATGGTTGCCTTGCTGTGCAGAATGTATTTACTCCTAGTTTGTTGTCATACCACTTGTTGATTTTTTGCTTTCCTTTGCTTTTGCTGTCAAGTCCAAGAAATCATTGCCAGGGCCAATGTGAAGGATTGTTTTTCCCTTGTGTTCTTCTGGGAGTTTTATGGTTTAGGATCTTACCTTCATATTCTTAATCCATTCTTTTGTGCATGAAGTAAGACAATGAGTCCATTTGGCATGTGGCTTTTACGTTTTCTCAACACCACTTACTGGAAAGATTGTCCCTTCCACTTATATATTCTTGGCTTCAAGAATATGTAATCCTTTACATTGCTTGACTTCAAGTAATGTAAATTAATTGACAGTTTATGTATGAGCTTATTTCTGGGCTCTTCAATCTGTTCCATTGGACTATGTGTTTGTTTTGATGCCAATGCCATGTGGTTTTGATAGTCTGTTATTGGTGTATAGAAATGCAGCTGATTTTTTAATATGGATTTGGCTTCCAGCAACTTTCCTGAATTCATTTATTAGATCTAACATTTTCTTGGTGGAGTCTTTTTATTTACAGGTAATATATCATCTGCAAATAAAGACAGTTTACTTTTTTTTCCATTTGGATGCGATTTACTTTCTTTTTATGCCTAATAGCTCTGGCTGGGACTTTCAGTACTATTTTTTAACTAAAGTGGTGGAAGTGGACATCATTTCTTGTTCTTGGACTTAGAGGAAAAGTTTTCAACTTTTTACCGTTCATCATGAGGTTGGCTGTGAGCTCATCATACACTGCCTTTACCATATTGAGGTACAATCTCTCCATAACCACTGAGTTCATAGTTTTTATCACAAACGGATATTGAAATTTATCAAAGGCTTGTTATGCATCTAGAGATGATTTTGTATTGTTTATCCTTCATTTTGTTCGTGTGGTACATCACATTTATTGTGTTTCGGACTATCCTAGCATCTCTAGAATTAATCCCACCTGATCATCATGTATGACGCTTTTAATGTATTGTTGAGGTCGGTGCACTAATTTGGTTGAGAGGTTTTGTATCAGTGTTTCTCAGGGATACTCTTTCCTTGTAGTGCCCTGTCTCTCTTTGGTATCAGGGTGATGCTGGCCTCTTAACACAAGTTTGGAAGACTGTTTTTCTCTCATGTATTTCGGAGAGTTTGAGAAGGATTAGTATTAATTCTTTATATGTTTGAAAAATTTACCAGTAAATCTGTTTGGTTCTGAACATGTATTTGTCAGGCAGTTTTTGATTATTGATGAAGTTTTTATACTAATAATCTATTTGTATTTTCTATTTCTTCATAATTCAATCTTAGTAGGTTGTATGTTTTTAGGAATTTGTTAATTTCTACTAGGTGATGTCCAATTTGTTGGCATGTAATTGCTCTTACAATCTCTTAGGATCTTTATATTTTTTGGTATCAGTTATAACATTTCTTGAATTTATGATTTTATTTATTTGAGTCTTCTTTCTTTTTTTCTTGGTGAGTGTATTTAAGTTTGCCAATTCTGTTTTTCTGCTTAGTATCTATTTCAATTATTTTCACTATGTTATTTCCTTCCTTCTACTAAATTTAGGCTTTTTTTGTTCTCTTTTCTAATTCCTTGATGTGTAAAGTTGTTTGGGGTTTTTTCTTGTTTCTCGTGGTAGGCATTTATAACTGCAATCTTTCCTCTTACAACTGCTTTTGATGCATCCCATAAATATTGGTATGTTATGTTTTCATTTCATTTATTTCAATGTATTTTTATTTTACTTTTTTCTTTCTTTTGTTTCATTCTTCATTAACCTATTGGTTGTTCAGTAGCATGTTGTTTAACCTTCATATGTTTGTGAATTTTTCCATTTTCTTACTATAATTTATTTCTAGTTCATACCATTATGATTAGAAAGATGCTGGGTATGGTTTTAGTTTTTTAAAAATAATTAGGACTTTTCTGTGGCCTACCATATGATCTGTCCTGGAGAATTATTCCAAGTGTGTTTGAGAAGAGTATATATTCCCTTACTTTTGAATGAAATACTTTGTATATGTCTTTTTAAGCCCATCTGTTACATGTGTAAGTCCAGTGTTTTATGGATTTTCTGTCTGAACAATCTGTCCATTGATTAGAGTGAGTAAGAAAGCCTCTTCCTTTTATTGAATTGCTGTGTGTTTTTGCCCTTCAGGTTTGTTAACACTTGCTTTATGTGTTTAGGTGCTGCTTTGTTGGGTTCATGGATATTTGTCAATGCTCTATCTTTTTGTTGGACTGATCCCTTCATCACTTGTAGTGACCTTCTTTCTCTTAATACAGTCTTTGTCTTAAGTATATTTTGACTGATATACCATATGTTTGGACTAAATATTGCATTTAGAATAATTGTAGAAAAACAAATTTGGGAGGAAAATGTAGTGGCGACCCTACTTCTTCCTCCTGTGACCCCACTTCACCCCCGCCCTCCCCACCCTCCACAGTGAACCAGGTAAGCTACATTTGGACTATAAGATGCACTCCCCTTTTCCTTCCAAATTTTTTTGGGGGGGAGTGTATTTTGTAGTCTGAGAAATACAGTAAGTATACCTACCCCAGTTCCCCTGGCTTCCATTCGCATGGGATACCTTTTTCCATCCCTTCACTTTTAGTCTGTGAGTCTTTACATCTGAAGTGAGTCTCTTATAGGCAGCATATAGACTATTCTGGGGTAATTGTTTTCATTTTTTTAAAATTCTTTTCCCTTTTGCTGCTTGGATTGGTCACATTCTTCTGCTTCATCGAGTCTGCTGTTGAACCCCTGATTGTATTTTTCAGTTCAGTTACTGTGTTTTTCAGTTCTGTGTCTTCTTTTGGGTATGTTTGTATGTTTTCTGTGTTTGCTGAATTTCCCACTATGTTCATCTATTCTTTTGAATTCAGTAAGCAGTTTAGTGACCGTTATTTTGAACTCTTTATCTGGACATCACTGGTCTATGGTCTTTCTCTGAGATTTTATCTTGTTATTTCATTTAAAACATTTTCTTTTATTTCTTCACTTTCCTTGAATATCTGTTAGATCCTATGTGTTTGATACAATAGCCACCTCTCCCCGTCTTAAAGGGGTGGCCTCGTGTAGGAGATGAAACATATCGTTCAATTATGCCATAGCCCGTGGTTTTCTCTCAAACCTTTGTGGTTGTCCAAGCAGCCTACTTTTTTCTTAGTGGCTACCAGTAGTTGAGGGTGTCCCAAACCCTGCCAGAGTCACAAAGGGCAGGGTTCAGTCTGCTACTGATTCCAGGCTCTTTGGAAGCAGACCCTAAAAAAGGAGCTTTGAAAGCATGCAGAAACGCCTCTTTCCATGGAGGGCTGGAGGATGGGCATTTCTGAGCCTCAGGGTGATGGCCAGAAAAGAACTGATTCCTTTCTTTTGCTACTGTCCCCTTGAGCTTGTGAACAGAAGCACTGCTGGCCACCAGAGCAGGTTGCCGTGGGATGTGTCCTGAGGGCTGTAGCCACAAAAGCCAATGTGCCACCTTTTCACACAAGCTCCTTTCTTAGAAAAAGAGAGCCCCCATGCTGGTCCCCAGTGGCTTTCCTGGTCTCTGGAGAAGATTGTATGTATCAGCCCCTCAGTGTGTGTTTGATTAGAAGCCTGCTTCACAGGCTGCAGTGATGAAGATAAATAGTCTGCTTTCATAGAAAGGCTGGATGTTTCAGTCTGCTGCCTCTTCACTGTGCCCTGGGGTGTAATCACTTAAAAACTGTTTCTCCACTTGTTATAGTCCTAGGGGACCCACGATCATAAGCCCACTGGTCACCAGAGCCACACAATCCAGGGATGTCCCCTGGGGCAGCAGCCATACTACTCAGACTGCCAGATGTGTGCACACGCTCCTTTCCAGGAGATGCTCGCAGGCTGAGGCATGGCAGAGGGAGAGCACAAATATGATGCCTGCCAGCCTCCTGTTGTCTGAGAATATTTCCAGAGGCCCCTAGAGGCGTGTTCAGTTAGATGCCTGCCCCTCAGGCAAGAGTTCTGAGAAAAGCAAATTCTGTGACATTTCTCACTCACAGAAGACTGCACTTTTCCGTGGCTGCCTCCCTTCCCTGCTTGTCCCTGGGACCTAGCCATGTGAGTCTGCGAGAGCTGTTTATCAGTTCACTGTGGCCTTTTGGATTTTGTGGACACAAAACCCATCGGCTTTAGAAGCCAGGTGTTCGGGGGGCTTTTTCTCAGGTGCAGGTCCTAATAGTTGAGATGCCACATGTGGGGACCAAATCATTTACTCCTTAGGGGAAAACCTGGAACTAGGAATTCTCTCTGGATTGTGGCTCACCCCACTAGGGTGGAGTTTATGGGAAAGTTGTGTCTCCGCCTCTCCTACCCACTTCAGTGTGTTTTGTCTCATTTGCCTCTTGTGCAGGAGTCACTCAGCTAGGTTTTGGGTTCTTTCAGAGGAAACTGGTCTATACGTCGGCGTATATTCGATGTGTCTGTGCAGAGAGGAGTTTTGGATCTTTCTACTTAGCCATCTTGAAATAAAAAGAACTCCTCTAATGTCTTTTCTAACTTTTGTTATAAAATATCCCTTGAAATTCTTGATCTTAAACTGATATTCTTCTAAAAAAAGTAATTAATTTAGGACAGGGTGAGCAGTGAGTTTATTATTGCGTATATGTGTGTTGCCTTTTCATAGATTTAGAAAACCCAGGTGTTCCTTGGAATTACATATGGGGAATATTAATTTTGAGCATAGTCAGATTTGCAAATGGGTCTGTATTCGAAAGCATGTGAGTGATAGAATTTATAAGATGGTGTTTAGAGAGATTTCATATAAAGCATAAAAGTGAGAAAAACACTGAGTTAATATCATCGCTCCCCAAGGAAACATAACTTATATGCTTAGAAACTTACATTTTGCTTGAATAAACTAATATCCATGTAAGATAGAAATGATTATGTTTTTACTGTGTGTTTTAACCATTTTATTTCAGTTCTACATTCTTTTGTTGATTATTTACTGTGTGTCAATAAATTCTTGAAAATCTCTATTCAATACCAACTGTATACCAGGCAATGTGAAATCAGTTATTATGTCTCTGCTTTCATTTCTGATTTTATGTATTTAAATCTGGCTAAAGTTTTTTTTCCCCATGTGTATTTTTTCAAAGAACCAGCTCTCATTCTCATTGATATTTTCTGGTGTCTATTTTATTTATTTCTATTCTGCTCTTGTTATTTCCTTCCAGCTGCTAACTTTGGGCCTCATTTTTCCCCTCGCTCTTTGAGGTGTAGTGTGAAATTGTTCAAGATCGTTCTAGTTTCTTAGTCACTTAATACAACAGACTTCCCTTCTAGAACTGCTTTTTCAGCCTCTCGTGGGGTTTGATATGTGGTACTTCTTTTTTCATGGGATTCAAGATATTTCTTGATTTCTCTTTTGGATCCTTCATGGAAACATTGGCTGTCTAGGGGCATGTTTGATCGCCACAATTTTATGAACGTGTCACAAAAAACTGTAACAAGAGAAAAACAAGGTGATTATATAATGATACAGGGGTTAGTTCGTCAGGAGGATAGGACATATTGGAGCACTGAAGCAGTTATTAACATACCATTTGCTTTATATATTTAATACATTGAGGTGCTCCAATATTGGGTGAATCGTTGACTTGAAGTCTGTTTTGCCCGATATAAGTGCAGCTACCCCTCCTGTCTTACGTGTTCCCTCTGCTTGAAATGTCTTCTCCTGGGCCTTCACTTCCCCCAGTCCTTCACTTTCCACTGGTGCGGATCTTTAAAGCTTAAGTGAGTCTCTTGTAGGCAGCACGTAGTTAGGTTCTGTTTTTATTCAGCCACTCTACGTATTTTAATTGGAGAATTCAAACCATTTACATTTAAAATAATTATTGATGGGTAAAGACTTACTATCACCATTTTATTAATAGCTTTCTTAGGTTTCTTAATTTTTCCCCCTCTTGATGTCTTCCTTTGTTAGTTGATACATCTTTGTGTGGTGGGATTTGATCCTTTTCTCATTATTGTTTGTCCGTAATTACCAGGAGGCTTTGATGATATATCTTGTCATAAACACCTATTGTATTTTAAGCTGACAACAACTACAATTGCATAAGAAGGTTCTACCCTTTTACTTTCATTCTCCCAATTTACGCTCATGTGCCAGCTCACCTCTTTTTAAATTGTGTCCGTTGACATAACGTTGTAGCCATAGTTACTTTGCCGTTGTATGGGGTTTTTGATTTGGCAACACATTTACCTTTGTCAGTGAATTTTTATGCTTCTGGATGTTTTCATGTTACTAATTCACGTCCTTTTTTATCAGCTTTTAAGGAGCTCCTTTCACCGTTTCTTGTAGGACAGATCTGGTGGTGATACATTTGCTTAGGGTTTGTTTGTCTGGAAATGTCTTCATTTCTTCTTCTTTGCTGAATGACAGCTTTTCTGGGTAAAGTATTCTTAACTGACAGTTATTTTCTTTCACCACTTTGAATACATCGTTCCACTCTGTCCTGGTCTGCGACACTTCGACTCAGAAATGCTGACAGCCGGGTGTCAATTCCCTCATACAGAGCGATTCTTGTTTCTCTCGCTGCTTCCATCATTCTCTTTGATTTTTAAGAGCTTGATTGTAATGTGTCTCAGGGAAGATCTTTTCCCACTGGATTTGTTGGGGGATCTTTGAGCTTGCTGTACCTGGATGGTGGTACCTCTTCCAGATTTGGGATATTTTCAGACCATTTATTTATTTATTTATCTATCTATCTATTTATTTATTTATTTATAATGATTTAGGGTAGAGAGAGAAAGGCATTGATTTGTTGTTCCACTTCTTTATGCATCCATTGGTTGATTTTTGTATGTGTCCTCATTGGGGATTGAACCTGCCACCTTGGCGTAGTAGGATGACACTCTAACCACCTTTACATGGCCAGGGCTTCAGCCTCTACTTGTTCGAATAATGTTTCTGTCCCTTTTCCCCTCTTTTCTCCTTCTGGGCCGCCCATATGCAGTTATTATTTTGATTTTGTCCCACAGGTCCTGATCCTTTTTTTTTTCTTTCCATTCTATTTTCTTTTTGATTTTGTCCCACAGGTCCTGATCCTTTTTTTTTCCTTTCCATTCTATTTTCTTTATTCTCCTCTGACTAGATAAGATCAAGAGATCTGCCCTCAGCTCAGATTCCTTCTTCTGCCTGGTCGAGGTTGCTGTTGAAGTTATCTATTGCATTTTTTGTTTCGTCCATTGTATTCTTCATCTTCAGAATTTTTTATTTGTTGGTTTTTTAAATTTCTATTTCTTTTTTTAAATCTTCTTGTGTTAATGTGTTGTTTTCTTGAGTTCATTGATTTGTCTGTCTTTCATCTCGCTGAGCCTCCTTAATATGAATTCTTTCTCAGATAACTCAGAGACCTCCATTTCTTCTGGTCATTACTGGAATATTTTTGTGTTTTCTTTGTGTGTGGTATCATGTTTCCCTGCTTTTTTGTGTTTCTAGTGGATTTGTGTCTATGTCTCCATGTTTGAGAATAAGGTCACCTCTTCCAGTCTTTTTAGATGAGCTTCAGCAAGGAAAGGCTGGAGGTGCATAAAGTTACCGATTCAGTGGAATTTGGGGGTCTTGAGAAGGCACATTGGCATAGTTCATCCTGCTCTTTCGGCTGAGGCTGACATTAGACAGCCTATGGGATTCTTCTCTGGCCAAACTACAGGAACCTGCAGATAGCCATGGCAGGTAGGACTATTGGGATCTCTGAGGCCAGGGCTGCTGAGATTTGTGGGGGGTGTTCATTTGTTTTTATTTTTTTCTGTAGGTATAAATTGAATCCTAGAAATCCTCAGGACCTGATATGGTTTGCTGGCTTTCAGAGCAGTACTGGAGTCAGGGCCCAAGGGTCAGGTGCGTGCAGAACTACGACAGCATGTGGGTCCTATGGCACAGGTACACTTGCTGTGGCCACAGCACTGGTATCCAGCATGTGGGTATGTGCAGATATTCTGTAAAACCAGCACCTGGGCTCAGGTGCTCACCATAGACTCTAGTCGGCAGCATGGGTGACTCAGCAGCAGTGCTGGCCTGGTATGACAAGCTGAAGGAGGAGCTTGGGCCCAGGGACATGGTATTAGCCCAGCCTGTAAGTAGTGGGTCCACCCTGGTCCCATCAGGAAGTCATGGGATAGCAGCAGGACAGCTCCAGTGGTTAAAGTCACATGTTGGTACCCAGGCAGCTGGCTGAGGGCAGTGGCTGCACAGTCCCCTCGGTAACAGTTCAGAGACATGTCCTGGAGCCGAGGGACAGCCCCAGAAATGACTGGTCAAAACCACCCCCTGAGACACAGGGAGCGGGGTTCAGGGAAGCAGTGCTGTGATCTTGATGATGAAGGGTCAGAGAAGTGACCTGGTTTGCCCAGGGACCTCGTGCAGCAGCACTACCACCACCCCCGCCTGCCCTCCGAGCAGCGGCACAGGCTGGCCACGGTTACTCAGAGCTGTAACCTACAGACCCATGGGGGAACTCAGGGCGGCAGGCCCCAGTGATGCTTCAGAGCTGGGACCTGGACCTGGTCAGTGGGGTTCAGTGGGATGGCAGGACACGCCTGAGAATGTTGGTCAAAGCTGCCTTGGGAACCAGGGAGTGGCTCTCAGGGCAGCAGCAGTGCCCTCAGCATTGACAGTTCAGAGCAGGAACCTACAATGCAGAGCAGCAACTGCACAGCCTGACGATGGCCGCCAGGGCGACTTGGGACTCTGGGGACAGGACTCTGGGCAGGAGAGGCTGTCTCAGTAGTGGGGGAACAAAGCTTGTCCCAGGGCAAAAAGTGGGGAAGGAGCAGGCAAGAAGCAGTAGCAGCTCTAGTCTCACAGACGATGAAGCCGCGTGCTGCCTGATCCGGGAGGGCAAGCCCTCGGCACTGTGGCCCCCTAAGTGTCAGCACAGCTCTGGCCTCCGGTGGTACCAGCAGAGGGGAGTGCCCCAGGAGCTACTGCAGCTGAGGGCGGCCTCAGAGAAGAGTGTGGGAGTTCTCTGAAGCGAAGGCTGAGATGTCCTCACTGGTGAGGTTTGCCAGGGTCCTGCTCTCTTTTGCACTGTGTGGTGAGCTGCCTCTGTCCCTCCCAGTGCTCGAGGGCTCCTGACTGGAAGGTTGGGGAACACAGGCAAAGTGCTTCCTGGAAGGTTCTATTTGGCCATCCTTGATTTTTGAGCTCTGCAAGGTTCTTAATTGCTTTTTCTTTGTAATCCTCAGATTTCTCTGAGCTACTTTTATTTTTCAGTTTGTAACTATTTACTGTTTTTGTTGTGTTGTAGGGGGAAAGAGGAGCGCTAGGGTCCCCTGGCCCTCTAGCTTGCTGATGACCCTGATATAACACAATTTTAAAAATCCATTCTCCTTTGGTAGTATCTTTGGCTTATGTTTAGTTTGGGACTGTTAAGAATAAAGCTGCTGAAAACATTTTTTTTACAAATCTTTTTGTGCACATGTTTTCATTTCTCTTGGTTAAAATTTAAAGACACTCTGGGTCATAGATTTGATGTATATTTAACTTGATAAGAAAATGCCAACTTGTTTTCCCGAAGCAGTTGCACCATTTTACACACCCAGCGTCAGTGGGAGTCCGTCTTGCCTCCCAGCGTCAGCAGCAGCTGCGTTTGTCATCTCGGCCCTGTGTTTTCCATCCCGAACATGGAAATGGTCCTTATGATCATAGTATGCATTGTCCTGATGACTAAAGATGTTGAGCAGTCTTTGGTTTTGCTTATTGGCTCTTCATATGTGTGCTTTTGAAATAGGTCTAAGTCTTTGTCCATTTTAATTGGCATCCTCCGTTTGTTACTTATTTGTGCAAGTTCTTTATGTGTCCTGGATAAGCAAACTGTGTCATGTTGAGAAATTGCAGCTGGCCCTTCAAGGAAGAAAATCTTCCTTCAACTCTGTGGCTGGCCCTTTCATGCTTTTTAATGGTATGCATTGTATGAGCCAAAGCTTATATTTCTGATAAGGTAAATTTTGTGAATATTTTGCCTTTTATGGTAAGTTGTTTTTGTGTTATAACTAAGAAATCCTTATCTATGCCAGCACATAAATGTATTCTCTCAATATTTCTTTCTAGAAATATTAGTTTTAGCTTTTACATTTAAGCTTATCTCCCTCAAATTTTGGGGTGCTGTGTAAAATAATTTTTCTTGTTTCATTTTTATGTTCCCAGTTATCAAAGAAACATTTGTTGACTTACTTGCCTCTCAATTGCCTTGGCAGCTTTGTTGAAATTCACTTGACCTTGTATGTGTGGATTATTTTTGAACTCTATTCTGTCCTATTGATCTATTTGTCCTTTCATCAATGCTCCACTGTTAATCACTGTAGACTTACAGTAAATCTTGAAAGTAGGTATGAAAATCCTCAAACATCATTTTTCTTTCTTAAGATTGCCTCTTTTAGGTTCTTCATATATCCTTACAGGTTTTGCAGGTGGTCTTTCACTTTTTACAAAGGGAATATTTGCTAGAATTTTGATGAGCATTCCACTAAATCTGTAGATCAGTACAACAAGATTGACAGCCAACCAATAATTCAGTTCTAGTCTATAATTATCACACATCTCTACCTTTGTCATGGTTTCTGTTATTTCTTTCAACAATGTACTATTATTTGCCTTGTAGAAGTGACCTTGCACATCTTTTGATGTCTCATTAATTATTTTATGTTACTGGTACTGTTACTGAGCAAACCAGGGCTCAGCCACCTGGCACCTTTACATACAAGTCAACAATGTTGAAGGAGACAGGTTTTTATTCACAGGTGTCCAACCCTGGGAGGGTCTGAGAGCACTCCTGCTCAGAGCCCTCCTCTCCCACAAGACCCAGAACTTCTCTTGCTCCCCAAAAGGCTACAAGCCAAAATGATGCCCGGAAGTTCCCCATACTCTTATCTGTCCATCAGCCAGTCGTGCAAACAGGTCTGTACCCTCTTTGGAATGCACACTTGTGGGTTTCAGAGTCGCCATCCTCCTGCAGCAGCTTCACTCAGGATCTGGGGTGTGCTGTCCTCAGACGCCATGTAGTGGTTCAGGGCAACAGGTGCCGTGGTACATTGAATCATGGTGGAGTCCAAGGAGGCACACGTGCCAGGAGAGTGACTTCTCTGTACTTGGTTCAGAGGAGCAGAAGTTTGCAACTTCCTGTTCCTGGTCATGATTCAGCTCCATGCATCCCTCACAAATCCAGGTTGCTAGGCTGGTCCCTGTAGCTCTATCAGGTTGGCCACCATCTTCTCAAGTCAGATCTCCTCTCACTGCTGACCTTGTGGCTCACTCTCCTCTCTTTTAGCCTGCCCTAATTTAAATGCTTGTCCCAGAACTTCCTGCAGCCCTCCTACCCAGCCCTCCCTGTCATACGCTAGTATTTGCCATTTTTTGCCAGTTCTCCAGTGTCTTTTACCCTCTTTTGGCTGCCATCTTTAGTCAGGGCAGGAGTTCCCAATTGTGACACAGCCCGGTGGGCATCTGCCCCCGACCCCTGAGCTCTGTCATGAGCCACTGAACATTTTCACAGTCACTACAGTGCTCTAGGTGGCGCTATTAACTTCCCATACAACATATTTTATTTTTTATTTTTTTTAAATTTTATTTATTTATTTATCTATAGAGGGAAAGGAGAGAGGGAGAGAAACATCAATATATGGTTGCCTTTTGTGCATCCCCTGCTGGGAGTTGGCCTGCAGGGAACCGGCCTGCAACCCAGGTATGTGCCCTGACTGAGAATCGAACCGCGATTCTCTGGTTCGCAGGCCTGTGCTTAATCCACTGAGCTACACCAGCCAGGTTATACAACATATTTTAAATGCCACATCATCCACTCTTCCCTTTCCTTAATCGAAGACTGTGGCATTATGCTCTGCACCTCATTACTGTAATGCATGCTTTAGCTTTATTTTATAATTTTTGTTAATATTAAGTAGAATTCCAATTTACTTTTTATACTGACTTTGTATCCTACAACCTTGCTAAAAGCCCATTGCTTCAAACAGGCAGTTCTAGGTTCTTTGTGATTTTCTATATAAGCAATCTTGTTATCTATGACTAAACAAAAATTTTACTGCCTCCTTTGTAGCTTTTAAGTTTTTTTCCCCCCAAAGCAACAGTGATGAAGGGTTTGTGTGCCAAACTTGAAAATGGCACCCATAAATTTTGCCGACATTTCACAGTTCAGGGATTCTCTGCTCCTATTGTACTCCACCTCCAGAGGCGAGAAAAATAAATCCTACCGGCAGACAGAACTTTCAGTCTGTGGCTGTGGAGTTGAATCCTGCTTGTGATGTTCTCTTTCTGACCACTTGTCTTTTGGATTTGGGACTAGCTTAGTTATCCCCAGCAATTAATTATGTAAGTCAAGTCCTTATAATCAAAAATATATAATCTTTAATAAAATTACAGACTCCTACTGATTCTGCTTCTCAGGCTGAGCCCTGACTGCCATAGGTTTTGCATATTTTTTCTGTAAGTTGTTTTATAACTTATGAAATAAATGGTTCTGGTATATTGCTATTGCTTGAGGTAGCTCTAAAACAAAATTCAATATGTGTTTAAAATATTTTATTACCTGCTACTTAATTTTATTTGAATCAAAATGTCTACACAGACTCTTGAAAATATTCTGTCAACTCTTTATGGTGACATCAACATCTATCCGCATGGTCTTCTTCTTTCTAATGAACACATTCAGCTCCATAAATCTGTCTGACCCATGCATGCTAGCGTTCGAATATCATGTTAATACAAGTTCTACACTTCATGGGAAGTCTCTCTAGAAGCCCCCAAGTATAATATAGATGAATGTCTATATACAGATCATTAAAAATTTATAAAATATTTTGAATTGACATTTGCCTTTTCATCTCTATTAAGACCTATAATTTTGGCCTTAATATATGAAGATTTCAATGACATTCCCATTTTATTTTGCACACAGTATTTTTCTATTGCTGACTTTTTGTTATTAAAGTTTTTTTCTGATTCACTGTGATATAAGTATTCATTTAATATCTGTAATCTTTGATATTCACCATGTACCTTTATGGGTGTTCTCTTGCTTTTGGGGTGAAAATAATTACGTCTTTGGAAGCCTACACATTGAATTTTACCTATTCATGCATTCCAACAATAGTTAACAGCTAGAGTGTGAAGGTAAAGTTACTAAAGAACTGTTAATGTTCATTTGCTCAGTGTGTGGCCTCTTTGTATGTATGCAGGCTGTGGTACTTTGAAAGTGAACGATATAAGCAGAAAAAGGGGCAATGGAACCTCAAGCTCACTCTCAATGTGCCTTTTAAGTAAGCGCATACAGCATAAAATGATATTTATGTCTCTCTGCATTGCCCTGCTTCTTCCCATGGGAATTCCAAGAAAAGATGATCATTTTACAGTATTTCTGGTTTTATATATATTGCTTTAATTTAATTTTGTTTTCCTTCAGTTTTATTGATAGAGCTGACAGATAGCATATGTCATATGCTTACATGTATGTCATATGCTTACAATATATGTATGTCATAAACTTACACTTACATATAACACTGTGAAAGTTTATGAAATATAGCATATTAACTTACATATATTGTGAAATGATTACCACAGTAGGTTTAATTAACATTCATACCTTAAACAGAACAAGAAATTTTTTTTTTCTGATGAGAATTCTTAGCAACATTCAAATATACCATACAGCAGTGTTAGCTATAGTTATCATGTTTTATAGTACATACCCAGTACTTATTTATCTTATAACTAGAAGTTTGTACCTTAACCACCTTCATCCAATTTTCCCACCCCTCACCACCTGCCTCTGATAACCACAAATCTGATCTATTTTTCTAGGAGTTCAGTTCCTTTGTTTTTGTTTTGTTTTAGAGTCCAGGTGTAGGTACTTGTTTTTTACTGACATTTCCTTTAGCATAATGTCCTCAAGATCCATCTATGGGGTTGCAGATAGTAGGGTTTTGTTCTTTTTATGACTGAACAGCATCCTATGAATTTATCCGTTGTGCTGGCTCTTGTAAGTGGTGCTGCAATGATCATGGAGAACAGGTATCTCTTTGGCATAGTGATCTCATTTCCTTGGGGCAAATACCCAGATGTTGGGTCCTATGGTAGTTCTATTTTTAATTTTTGAGAAATCTCTACACTTTTTCACAGTAGCTGCAATGCCACCAGCTATGCACAGGATTGCCTTTCCTCCCATTCTCATTAGAATTTCTCTCTTGAATTTTGAAGACAGCCATTTTGACAGGCATGGAGTGATATCTCATTATAGTTTTGATTCATATTTCACTAATGATGCTGATGTTCAGCACATAATTATGTACCTGCTGACCACTTAAGACGTCTTCTTTGGTCCCTGGCTGGTATAGGTCAGTGGATTGAGTGCTGGCCTGAGAACCAAAGGGTCACCGGTTTGATTCCCAGTCAGGGCACATGCCTGGGTTGCAGGCCAGGTCCCCATGGGGGACGTGCAAGAGACAACCACACATGGATGTTTTCTCCCACTCTTTCTCCTTCCCTTCCCCTCTGTAAAAATAAATAAATGAAAATCTTTTTTAAATGATTAACGAATAATTTAAAGAAAAGATGTCTTCCCTGGCTGGTGTAGCTCAGTAGATTGAGCATGGGCCTGCGAATCAGACAACTGCGGTTTGATTCCCAGCCAGGGCACATGCCTGGGTTGCAGGCCATTTCCCAGCAGGGGACACACAAGAGGCAACCATACATTGATGTTTCTCTCTTTCTTTCCTTCCTTTCCTCTCTAAAGATAGATAAATAAAAAACAATAAAAAAGAAAAGATGTCTTCTTTGGAAAAATGTCTACTCAAGTAGCTTGTCTTTTTTTTTGTTATTGGATTTATTTTTTTCTCTTGAATTTTATGAATCCTTTGTATATTTTGGATAGTAGTAACACCATATCAGAAGTATGATTGGCAAATATATTTTCCCATTCTGTATTTTGTCTTTTCATTTTTTTTTCTGTACAGAAGCCTTTTCATTAGATGTAATCCCACTGATTTCTTATTTTGCTCCTTATGCTTTAGGTGTCATATCCAAAAAATCATTCCTACACCCCATGTCAAGGAGCTTTTCTCCTCTATTTTCTTCTAGGAGTTTCATGGTTTAACATCCTACATTGAAGTCCATAATTCATTTCAAGTTAATTTTTGTGTGTGGTGGAAAATAGGGGTCTAGTTTTCATCTTTTACATGTTAATACCCAAATTTCCCAGCACCATTTATTGAACAGACTTTCCTTCATAGAATATTCTTGGTTTCCTTGTCAAGAATTAGTTGACTGTAACCCTTGGGTTTATCTCAGTTATGTTCTGCTGATCAATGCGTCTGTTTTTCTATTAATACTATCCTGTTTTGATATTGATAGCTTTGTAACATAGCTAGAAACCAAGAAGTATGACTTCTCCCACTTGTTTTTGCTTCTCAGGATTGCTTTGGCTATTTGGGGTCCTTTGTGGTTCCATAAAATTTTGGGATTGTTTTTGTTCTCTAAAAAATGCTGTTAAAATCTTTATAAAGATTACTTTGAATCTATAGGTGGCTTTTTGGTAATATGTGTATTTAAACAATATAAATCTTCCAATCCATGACAAGGGGATATCCTTTCATTTATTTGTGTCTTCTTCACTTTCTTTTTTTCACTGCCTTGGTTAAACTTATTTCTAAGTATTTTATTGTTTTAGAGGTATGAGATTATTAAAAAAACACCTTTATTGTATTTGCTGTTAGTGTACAGAAGCTCTACTCATTTTGTGTATTACTTTCCTTTCTTGCAACTTTACTGACATCGTTAACCAGATGTAACACTTTTTTTGGTGGCAGTTAGGATTTTCTCCATATAAAATCATGTAATCTGAAAATAGAAATAATTTGTTTTCTTCCTTTCCAATTCTGGCACCTTTTATTTCTTTTCCTTGCTTGATTGCTCTGGCTTGGAATTCCTTTATTATATGAATAGGTGTGTTGTCAGTGGGAATCTTTGTCTTGTTCCAGATCTCAGACAAACATATTTCAACTTTTCACCATAGAGTGTTATGTTGGCTCTGGGTTTGTCATAGATGGCATTTATTATGTTGAGCTCCATTCCTTCCATACATAATTTGTTGAGAGTTTTTATCATGAGTGGATATTGAATTTTGTCAAATGCTTCTGTACTTATTAAGCTCATAGCACTTTTTTCATTCCGTGTGATACATCACATTTATTGATTCATGTATGTTAAACTATTCTTGCATTTCAAGGATAAATCCCACTTGATCATAGAAAATAATGCCTCTAATGTGTTGCTAAATTCTGTTTGCTAGTATTTTTCAGAATTTTTTGCATTTATACTCATCATACTGGTTGTAATCACTCCTCTTTCATTTATGATTTTATTTGTTTGTGTTCTATATTCTCTTTTTGCTTGATGAGTCCTGCTAGAGGCTTACAAATTTATCTTTTCAAAGAACCAACTCTTAGTTGTATTAATTTTTTTCATTGTTTGTTTTCTTTATTTCTATTCTCAGCTTTATTTTCTTCTTTTGTTTACTTGGGGTTTTGTGTTCCTCTTTTTCTTGTTTTTTTTTTTAGGTGTAAATTTATATTGTGTATGTGGGGTGTTTGCTGCTTTTGAGGTAGGCTTGTATAGCTATGAACTTTCCTGTTAACTGATCTTGCTGCATCCCATAAATTAAGGTTGTGTTTTCATTTTCATTTGTCTCAAGGTAGTGTTTGGTTTCCTGTTTGATTTCTACTTTGATCCATTGGTTGTTTAGAAGCCTGCTGTTTAATCTCTACATATTTGTGAAGTTTGCTTCTTCAGTTTCTTCCCGTAGAAGACTTCTAGTTTAATGCCATTGTGGTTTGAAAATATGCTTGACATATTTTCAATATTCTTGAATTTACTGAAGATTGTTTTGTGGCCTGGAAAATGGGAAGTATTCTGGAAAACGTTCTAGATGCATTTAAGAAAAATGTGTGATCTCCAGTTTTTGGAAGAAATGCTCTATAAATTCAAATTGCTCTAATAGGTCATTAAGGCTATTATTTCTTATTAATTTTCTGTCTAGATGATCTATCCACTGGTGTATGTGCAGTATTAAAGTCTCTAATTATTATAGTATTACTTTTAATTTCTGTCTTTATGTTGACTAATATTTGCTTTGAATACTTGGGTACTCCTCTGGTGGGTGTGTAGATAGTTACAATTGTTATATTCTGTTCTTAGGTTGAGTTCTTTAAAATCATCTATGTTCTTTGTCACTCTTTATATTTTTTTGTGTTAAAGCCTACTTTGTATAGCTACCCCCGCTTTCTTTTCATTCTTTTGCATGAAATATCAAATTCATCCTTTCGCTTTTAGCCTTTTGTTGTAAAGTGAGTCTCTTTTAAGCCATGTATAGATGGGTCCTGTTATATATTTTTTAAAATCCATTCTGTTTCTCCATGTCTTTTGATGGAAGCGTTTAGTCCATTTATATTTAGAGTAATTATTGATAGGTATAGGCTTGTTATCATTTTGTTAAATATATTTTGGTTCTGTTACTTTTTGCTTGACCCCTTTCCTTTTAATAGCTCTGGGTCTTTTCTTCTTCCCCAAAGCATGGCTATCCCTCGGTGTCTCTGGGGAAAGAGGCTGTCCCCAGGCATGTACTTGCTTCTGCAGGTGTATAGGGACTTTCCTCAGAGGCATGTGGCTTATCCGTGAATCAACTCCCCCATGTGAATGGGATCGGGTATGCAAGTGAGTGAGAGCTCTTTACTCTCCATTGTGGTGACTCACGGCGTGATTTGGGTCATCAGCACCAAAGTATTTCCTGTTATACAGACTAATAACTTTAGTAATTGGCTCACAAATTTTATTAACATGATCAGTTAGCCACAGATGCCTTTAAAGCCAATTATTCCCATTTCTACTTTCTCTACTAGTCAAATATACAATTTCATTATATAAAATTATAGTATGATTATAAATACGAAATATGCAAATATGTATGCAATGCCAGATATTTTCAGATAGGACAAAGTATGTTTGGGCTGGATTAGGAGCCCTGAAGAGTTAAAAGCTGGGTAGGTTGTTATTGTGTTAATGCACTTAACTAGGAAAGAATATGTGGTTGTATGAAATGGGGTGATGGTTTCTGAGGCATTTCCTTACTTGGGAGATTCTAATGCTAGAAAACAGTTGTAAAAGTACTGTAGTTCATGTAAAGGAGCTATATTCAAAGTCTCTCAGTCTTTCTCTCTCTCACATAGTCACACCACAAGGAATTATTTTACTTTTTGCTTAAATCCAGTATTTCTATTGGCCTTTATTCCTGGCCCTAGGAATGCGGCTATTTCCTACACAGAATCAACTGAAGAAGAACACAAAGTTAGAAAAAGCAGTTAGCCACAGATATGATTTCAGGGTGCTTAAAAGAGACTCACTTTACAACAAAAGGCTAAAAGCGAAAGGATGAATTTGATATTCCATGCAAAAGAATGAAAAGAAAGCGGGTGTAGCTATACAAAGTAGGCTTTAACACAAAAAAAGAATTCAGGCTATAAAGTTGAACTAATTTTACGAGGAAATGATGCCCAAATTACTAAAAACATGAAAATCAAGTGTGCTCGTCACTCTGCGAGCCCTGTGGATCCATTAAAGGGGGCGTACTGTTATTTTGAGCACCGCTTTTCACAGTATCCTCTGGATGGTAGACTTGGGTCGTTGGAGATATCAGAAAGAACCTTGTCGACAAATGCAGACTGTCTTACTCTTCCACATCCCAGAAGGCAAAAATGTGTTACAGCAAACTATCACAGTTTCAAATTACATTTAGCTTAATGTTATAAATATTTAGTGTCTATTGAAAATAAGCTTTCCTCAGGAAAACAGATGCAGATATTTATATTTGGTAGCTCCTTTTCATCGAGTATGTTTCATGACACTAAGCTTAATATAAATATGACGAATCACGTAATTATAACTACTAAATAAATAGTTGCGTTTTTCCTGTATTCCTTATGCTTCTAAAGATGAAGTGGTCGAGATAGCAGGAGTAGCTCATGCTGGTCATACGTCATCTTTGAATCTCAGCTTATTTTTTCTGTGAAATGAGGGGTGTTCTAGCAATTTATCCTTAACATATGTTGCCACATATTTGTCCTGTCAGTGTTGGCAAATCATTAAACCCTTCCCATTTTACATCTTATGTAAAATGAGAAACAATGTGAGAAAACATTCCAGTACATTTTATAAATTTAGTTGTTTTCTTTGAGATTCTAGAGAACATTTTGAATACTCAAATGGTCAATAACACTTTCCTCTCTACAAAACTGTAATGAATTTTTTTTAAATCCTGGTATTAAGTAAATAAATCCAAAGTAACAAATAGCTATATCTATAATGTATCAGTTTTAACTACTGGGAACTAAGGAGTTTAATTATAGATTGTATTAGTGATTGTATAAGTTTTGATAATTAGATCACTTAGGTATATCTAATTAATGAAAGAAATAAGACCATCTTTAATCATGGGTAAAACAGTGACTGCCAGTTATTACTTATGATTCAGAAATTTCTCTCTGTATATTTATGAGTTGAAAGATAAAAATGCTTTATAGGAGACTCAGATTTATAACTTTAGGACTGTGTAGTAAAATAATCACCCCTGATCTGAATGAAAATTATTCAAAAGGATATATTATTACCACTCATTAGTTTTCAAATTAGCAGATTACTAAATTTCAAAGTTTGAAATATAGGTTAAGTTTTAGGGGATCTATGAAATTATACCAGAAAGGTTTTGGATACAAAATTATATGGGAGTGTTTTGGATACAAAATTATATGGGAGAGTAGATTTAAAAGACATTGGTACTAGAGGAACAAGAAATAGGAAATAGGATTAATAATAAAAATTTAAATTACTAGAGGTCAGGCCACCACCCAAAAATATTTCTTGATGAAACAAATAAAGTCTAGATATGACTATGTTATGGTGCTGTGGTATCATAAAATGATAGAAAAAGTCTTGGGAACAAAAATTGGTAGAACACAACGTTACGGTTACCCATCACATGTATCTATTTTACATACAAAGCATAAAAAGGCATAATGCCAGGACTTGGAGGCCTGAAGAATAAGACAAGAACCAAGACTCAAGTTCTGGTTTTTAGATTTCAGATACAGCACCTGGGACAAATTGATGGGTTTTCCCCAGATATTACCTAGAACAAGAAGAGAATTCCCAAATTACTTGTCTAATCATGACCAGTTCTAAAGACTGGTATGGTGGAATTCTAGGAATATAGATTATAAAGGCCAAATGCATACAAATAAATTACAGATAAAGGTGTGAAATTCAGTTGGTGTGCCTTGGCAAATGCTATGACTAACTAAAGAAGTAAGCAAATAGGATAATACAATAAACCAGACTATTTTATCAAAGATATGTTATATGGACATAAAGAGCAGAGCAATATCAGTTCACAAAGCAATCAAAACTTTTGTGCAAAAGTAATATTGTGTGGAAATTCAAAATTACTTAGCCACTGCATAGCAATAATAAAGGCAATGGATAAGCAAACTAAAATTTATAACCTAGTTGTAGAACATTGAAATTGAACTAAAGTAGAAAGGTAAGCAAATGGTGGTTGTAATGCTAAGAAAAATTGTCATATATATACTTAGATGTGATATCAGGAGTGGAAATGGTATTTGCCTACTCAGTGATGCCAATAAATATTAACCTGGTGTTGAGTTATTTTTATTGGATGATAGAAATGAAACACTCTTCTAGTAGTAATTGAATTACCCCTGGCTGATTTCATTGCCACCATAGATATGGATTCTAAGATTGTGAATAATTTACTTTTGTCTGAAAGACAGCACCTTAAAATTTGGGAAAATAATAATTTAATTAAGGAATTCGATATCTTATATGACTAACACAACAGGCCAGGCTCATATAATCTAGACATATATGAAGCTAAAATATAAGGAAGAAGTCAGGTTTCACACAAGTTCTATTTTCCTATGATAAAGGCATTTATTTTTTCAAAGGAAGAACTAGTGAAAATAGCTCCTCATCTCGCTCAACCTTTCATATACAAAGTGACAGGTGAAGTATATCACCCTCGGTTGATCAAAAGGAGAAATCATAGAAACAGTAATTAATACTGTACAGGAAGATATAATGTTGGCAAAATATTTGACAGAGGTTCCAACAAGTGTGCCGTTTGGAGTCATGCTGCCTCTCACTTTGGAGAAGTAAATGTAAAGGGCACCTTGATAATGTGGGAAAGATGGGGCTAATTGGACTCATTTTGATACTACTGTGTAAATAAAAAATATCATTATAAGACTTGATGGTATATTTAGTAATAGCAGTAGAGACCAAGTAAGACTGCAAGAGATTTAGGTCTAAATAAAATAAAGAGATTTAAGGATGAAACATCCTGGGGATAGATTGCAATATACAAAACAGGACAATCTAAATTTTAACTGAATTTAATTAAAAATCCTGTGTACTGTACGTATAAGTACCAACCTTTGTCATCTAAAATTATAGGTGGTAAATGTACTCATCTACTGCATTCAGAGGGGAGACGGGAAATTCCAGACACCCTGTGCAGGGCTTGTCCAAAGGTAGCAAAACTCCAGGGCTGTGATGCTCACCCCACCACTCTAAAATCACCAGCTTATTGTAGCTTATTAGAAGAATGAGCTAGATATTGGAGAACTGGAAGGAGTCCTGCCAGGGGTGGGAAGTATTGTGGTGTTCCCCCTGTGTGAAATGAGAGTGATCCCTGAGTTTCGTTGGTGCCTCCAGAAGGCGAGTCAGCCTCCTTCTTGGCCACTACGTGGTTGGTGATCAGCACCAGCATAGATGCCCTATTGGTGTGGCTAATGATACAAAAGTGGTGATCGTGAATTTTGGGAGAACTCAAAAAAATTCAGGGTTGGGGCCCAACTCAAAAATCAACACAAAAAGAAAACCACATTCGATATCTCATTATACATGGATATTTATTTTGATTCAATAATTGCATAACATGAAAATACCTGCTTTCAATGTCAGATAGTCAATGGCATGACAAAAAAATGAATGAATCCCAAATAAAAATTATCCAAATTTGCAAAATTGGGGTATAATTGACTAAGTGGTGATTTGGCACAGCAAACTATTACACTGCTATTAAAGTGATGTAGGTCAGGTCTATAGAGCTGACGGAGTTATTATAATACAGCTGAAATGACAAAAGGAAACTGTGGAGAGCCATTTGGACCATAATTCCACTTTTAAAAATTAACATAAGCAAGGCGGAAACTCCCCTTTGTATTCATTCATGATTGCATAAACATGGAGAACAGTGTGGAAAGATGCATGCCAGGCTTTTAACTAATTTTATGGGAAAAAGTGGTAGCAAGTAGACAAAAAAACATACCTTCCAAAAGAGAAAACAAAAAATGTGCATGGTATTCACAGAAAATATAGGTTTCTATGTATAACACTACTATAAATATATGAAAACTAAGGACAAAGGCAAAGACCAGGAGGTAAAAAGACAAATGAAAACATTAATTTGATTTTAACTTGGTGTCGTGACCACTTTTAATTGGGGTTTTGTTAATTTTAATATAGTTTCTTCAGTGAATCAATCGGAGAAAAAAGGCCTGGGGTTTGTTTTGAATAGTTCTCAGGCTTTCTTTCAACAGCAATTTCTCTGTAAAAATCTTCCTTCAGCACTTCACATCGAATTACTTTATTCCCCCTCTAATATATTATAGCAATTACGTCCTGCATAATATAACAATTAAAACAATTAATCACCTACTGTACCGTGTGTCATTACTTTTTTCTTTCTGACCTACCTCCGTTTTAAATTCTTATTGAATTTAAATATTTGTCATATTACTCAGTTAGATTTTTAATTCCTTGAGGTTAGAGAGGTTCTCTAATAAATTTGGGATTTTCTCCATCATTCAGTGGTTTGCTTTGCAAGTTCAGATGCCCTCAATAAAAGTTAATTTAAGAGTGAGGTGCTGGACCTAAAGGGGCCATTGATTTAATATGCCACCCTCTTCCCTCACTTGACAAATATTTACTCAAGGGGCACTTAAATAAAAGCTGCTCTTGTGGGCACTAGCATTATTGGGTAGAGATCCGATTGCTGGCAATAAACAAAAATTATGATACAATAGCAAACACCAATATGAGAATAAAGCACAAATAATACAGATTAGGGCAGAGAGAAGGTACAGAGAAACAATTTCTATTTACCAAGGTACCCATGAGCAGAGACCTAAATTCTGTGAAGAAAGAAATGGTATGGAAAACAGAGACAATTGCCTCAGACAGAATGAGTGATGCTGGCTGTGGTCCGGGAAAGAAAGGAAGCCCCCCTGGCTAGAGAACTATGAGCAGGAAGAAAAGGGGAGGGGAAAGAAGTCAGGCAGTTGGCAAAGGGCCAGATCATGTAGGTGCTTCTAGGGTATAGCATTTTATTCCAAAGTTTTAGGAAGCCAGTAGATCATCGGATTGTTTGACCAAAGAGGTGAGGGAACATTTCCTAACTCATTCTTTAAGGCCATCCTTATTCTTATACCCAAGGCAGACAAAGATACTACAAGAAAAGAAAACTACAGCCCAACATTCTTCATGAACATAGATCCTAAAAAAAATATGACCAAATTGAATCACAATTTAAAACAATAATGAGATACCCACCACACACCTATTAGAATGCCCAAATCCAAACCACCGATGACACCAGTTCTGGTGAGGTTCCAGAGCAACAGGGGTTCTCCTTCATTGGTCGTTGGAATGCAAAATGGTACAGCCACGTTGGACAGCAGCTTGACAGTTTTTAGTGAAACTAAGTAGTCTTACCAAACAATCCAGCATTCACACTCCTCACCGTTTACTCAAAGAAGTTGAAAACTTATGTTGACACAAAAAACCTGCACATGGATGTTTTTTTAGCAAAACTTGGAAACAGCAAAGAATTCTTTCAGCCTGTTAACAGATAAATAAACTGTGGTAAATCTAGAGAATGGAATAATACTCAGCTTGATAGATCTGAGTAAGATTGGCTTGAGAGATTTACCAAAGGGGACTACTAAAAAGAAATGATCTATCAAGCCATGAAAAAAAAAAAAAACAAGGAAAAAGCTTAAATGCATAGTATTTAGGGAAAGGACTAGTCTGTATAGGAAACACACTCTATGGTTTCAACCATAAGAGCTTCTGGAATAGTAAAACTATAGAGACAGTAAAATAGATCAGTTTGTTGCCAGGGGGAGAGGGTACAGATGCATGAATAGGCAGAGCACAGAGGAAACAATTACACTATAAAGGTTGATAGGTATTATTATATATTTTTCAAATCCATGGGATGTACAACACCAAAATCAAAGCCTAAAGTAAACTGTGGACTGGGATGATAACATTGTATCAATGTAGTTTTATCTATTGTAATAAATGTACCACTGGCATGAGGTGTCCATTGTGGGAAAGGTTGTGTGTATGTTGCATATTGCATGCAGGTGATATACGGAAGCTCTGGTTACCTTCCATTTTGCTGTGAACTTAAAATGTTCTAAGAATAAAATGTATTAATTAATTAAATAAGATGAAACTATACTATAATCTTCCCCCGCAAATCTCAAAGAAAGTGTTATCTGCATTACCTGCTGTACTTTTCCATGTGTGGGAGCCATGATCCATTGCTTCAAAGGGAATTAGTAAGTTGCAAACCCTGCTGAGGCTAATAAATATTTCTGACCCAAGAGTCAATACTGTCGGAATTCACATCTCAAATTGTGTCCCTTGGCAGTTCATAAGCAATGTGTCTCAGCAGACCTGCAAACAGGAGGGTCTGTCCATAGGCACACTGAGAGAAAACCCCATGTTAGCACTGACACAAGCACCTCGACTCACAGCATCTTCTTTTTGACCAATGCAAAGTTCCCCACTGGCTGAGGCAGCTGGTTGGGTCTGAATACATTTTTCCCATTAATGTAGATTTCCAAGGTACTTTCAAAATCACCTATAAAGCTAATTGACTTCGCAAGTAATAGGCTCTAACCCAGAGCTCTAACATGCTTATGAATCAGCTGAAGATCTTGTTAAAATACATTTTCTTAGGTGAGGCCCAAGATAGCTAAATGTCCAACAATCTCCCAGGTGCTGGGAGTGTTGCCACTTAGGTGGACTGTACTTGTACAACAAGGCTCTTGGCCACTTTTTAAAAGAGTAGTCTAAGAATAAACCTGGATGACAATTGCCTGTGGTGATCGTGACAATTTAGATTTGGGGTCCAAAAACTACCAAATTATACAGAAATCTGCCTCTTAAACCAGGGCCCAAATGATTGTCTTGTATATCAATATTTGAAAACTAGAGCATATCTAGATAAGTTAGGGCTGTACAGGTCTATAAAGTAATCCTTTTCCTTCAGGTTTTATGGGAAACTGCCACTTGTGAATAAATGTAGAAAATCAGCAGTTATGACATCACTTACACTTTAAAGACTTACAAAGTCAGAGTGTGAGTTTAAACTGTTTATATATCATAGTTTATGGTGCCATTTAATTTATAGTGCCATTTAATTTTTCTGTCATTTCCTGAATTTTAAATGCAAAGAGAGGGAATCGCTCTGCCTTTGCTGCAGGCACTATTTTGATTTGCAAGCCTGCTGCCTCAGCCCTGATGTGAACTATTGTCTGTCTATTGTGGCTTGTCTCTTATTTTAGGAAAATTTTGGAGGAATAAAAAGCAACCTTTTTCATAATATCCACTTATTAGGAACTCTGCCTCCAGGCAGACTCTACCATTCAGAGCTCAGACAAAAAGCTCGAAATATGTAAAAGCGGGATTTCAGATACGGACGTGGCCGCCCTCGACTGCCCCCTGCTCACCCGCATACACACCGATTTGATTTGCTTTTAGGGCCTGATTTCCTAATTCAGTGAAGTCTATATTTTCTTTTACTGCCTTATAGAAATTTCATGATAGCTTCAGGGAACAAACGATAAAACCTTGAGGACCATTTGAGGAAGGACAAACAAAAAATGGAAGTAGAAGTAAAAACAATGCCAAGTAAAAGAAAAGTACAATTGTAAGGTTTCAAGTATTTTTTTAAGTTTAAATTTAGGTTCCTGCTTTTAAGGATGAATGAATATTTATGTTTGAATTGATTTTTACGGAAAATTACTTAATGACATATTAGACCATAATTATGTTTCACCTATCTGAAAATTTTGTTCTAATATAACTCTATTTGATTCTGATAGCACAAAATAAAATATTTATATATCATTCTAAAACAATTCCAGAGTTGGAGCAGTCTTCAATGTGCTTACTCTTTTCCTAATAATTAGACATTAAAAAGTTATTCTCAGAATTTGGGGAAAGGTTCACATATTTCCTTGGCCATCTTTAGTTCCAGAGCTAGCAAATGAGAGTCAAGTGAACCAATGTTTTTGTCATCACAGAAGCGCCATTTTGCTGACTAGAGAAGACTGAGGATAACTCGAAATGTCGCAAACCTAAAGCGGATCCAGTTAATCAAACATGACAGGTGGGAAAAGAACAAAATCACAACACTCAGCAGAGTAGGACAGTCCATTTAAAACAGTATCACATGCAATTGTCATCCTATTTCACCCCTGACATCCCCTGGCATTTGTTCATATCAGTTACTTAGTGTAGTTTGTCAGATGAATATCAAACAATCATGACAAGCAAATAAATATGAACGTCTGAGAAAACATACACACTCCAACAGGAGCCACAAGTGAGCAGGAGTGGCAGGCACCCAGTGTGATACTGGGGATTGAATTTCACTTCAGCTAGGAGGATAAGCATCCCTCCTCTCAACTCTGTGGTTACACGTACTGTGATGTCCTCACGTCAAATGCACACACACAAAAGCAGCCTTTACTCAGAAAACCCAGAGAATTGATTTGTTCACGTTCGATCAATTGAAACCATTTCGAAGATCAATAAGGTCATGAGAATAAACGTTAACTTTCTAACAAATTGTTATGCATTATTTTGGAGAAAAACATCAACTTAAACAGATCATACTTAGGTGTGTAGCACCTAAAAAGCTCCCTGGTGTCTATTAAGACTCAGTAATGAAAGTCTATTTCATCTCACTCGACCAAGTAAGCCCTTGGGATGCCGATTGCCTCACACATTTAGTGTCTGCCCTCTGCATAACACACAGTCAGTGTTTTTTCACCATTAGGTCAATAGAAGCAACCACTCAGGTGAGTTGGGGGAAAAAAATCTGTCTTTTCCCAGCACAGGAGAATAAAACCTGTCATTTCAAGTTTGCCCTGTATATATTTTTTTCTGTGAATAAAAATTTTTTAAAAGAATTTTCCTAGAGTTTATATAAACACTAAATTCAACCAAAGGGTAAAATAATTAGGCATACTTAATATGTAAATAATTTCCTATTATATTGCAGCTTAATGTTTCTATATATTTAAAGGTTACAAAGTCCTTATGATTCCCTTGAAAATAGATCACAGAATAGTATTTTCAAGGCATCTATATTCTTTTTAGCTAAGAAACAGTATTTGAAGAAATAATTAACATTGCTAGAGGACTATTATCCAAAATATACAAATAACTCTTAAAATTCAATAAGAAAACAACTTGATTTAAAACTGGGTCAAAGACTTTATCATAAACCTTACCTTCTAGAAGTTACACAGAGGGTAAACAAGGCTATAAACAAGCCTATGAAAAGCCGTCCCACCTCATGTCATCAGAAAAATGCCAACAAAAATGATGAGACACTATGACACCCTGTTACCATGGTCAGAATCTGGAATGCTGCACAGAAGCTCTCATTTACTGCTCTTGGGAATGTAGGGTGGTACAGCCACTTTGGAAGTCGGGTTGGTGGTTTGTTACAAAACTACACGTAATTTATCATACAATCTGTTGCTCTGCTCCTTGGTATTTACCAAAGGAGTTAAAAGTTTATGTCTACACGAAAATGTGTACATCGGTGTTTATGGCTGCCTTTTTCATAGTTACCAAAACTTGGAAGCCACCGAGATGTACTTAAGTATGTAAATGGATACATGTGATATATCCCGACAATGGAATAGTATTCCACACTGAAAAGTAACGGACCATCATACCATGAAAAAGCATGGAAGAAACTTAACTGTATAGTACGAAGTGCCAAAAGCCATTTTGAAAAGGCTAAATACATGAAAAGGCATGAGTTCAACTATATCACATTCTGACAAAAGCAAAACTATGGAGATTGTAAAAAAAGTCAGCGGTTGCCAGGAGTTAGAAGGTAGGGAAGAGTGAACAGGCAGAGCATAGAGAATCTCTGGGGCAGCAAAACTGCTCTGTGTTGTGCTACAGTGACATACACGTCATTCTTCGTTTGTCTAAGCCTGTAGAGTGTATGGCGCCCAGGGTGGATGTCAACGTGAACTGTGGAATCCGGGTGGTAACGGTGTGTCAGTGTGGGGTCACTGATTGAAAACTGCGCCGCTCCGAGGGGCTGCCGGGAATGAAGGCTGTGCTTGGGTCGGGGCGGGGCTGGGGGCAGTCGCTGTACTTCCCACCGGGTTGTACTGCGGCCAGAGCCATCAGGAAATTAGGTCTATCAAAAAGGAAGAAAGATAAACAACGTACACTCATTATGCACGAAATCTGTGGAACTGTTCCAGATTAAGTAAAATAATTGTGGTTTATATACAGGGTGAGGAAAAAGTAGGTTTACAGTTGTTCATATAGAAAATAATACAATAGTCAATAATACAAGAATAACTTGTATTAACAAATAATTTGTATTAACAAACAATAATACAAGAATAACTGTGTTTTGTGTACCTATAACTGTAAACCTGCTTTTGCCCCATACTGCATTTCCTGCTGTATTTATGTGTGGTTTTAGATTTTGATATATTTACGTCCATCTCCCATTTACTTTTTGCCTAAATTAGGCTATAATTGTTCAAATATATTTCTTATACTCTCTCTTCAGTGCATGAAAAGCAAACACTAACAATAAAGACTTTTTGGTGGGACTTTAAACTTTTTTATAGCTATTTAAGGTAGAAAAATAGTTCACAATTTGTTTTGTGTTCTCTAAAGTACAAAATTCCACTAAGTAAAATTATGTTTTACAATTTTTACAATATTAAAAATATTGTAAAATTAAAAAGATTTGTATACTAAAAATGTTAAAAATAAAATGTATACTTAGCAAACAAACTCACAAAAATAGATTGTGCCTAGCATAACCCAAAAACTGGAGGAAATTTGTATCCTTGTGACAGTGAAGCCAGTTTTGCCAATGACATGAAGATGCACCCAGCAGGCATCATACGGTTTTATCTACTAATAAATAAGAAGGCTTATGAATACACAGTACCTAATACATTGATTTTCCACTGAGACCACCATTAGAAGAAAAGATTTTTGTAGTTTGGTAGACTATGTCTGAGTCACAGAAAGGAGTGACAAAAGGCACGTGACTATATATCTAAGTTTTTGTAAGTGGTATTTAACATAAAAATGAAAGATAAAAATCAACTATATTTTAAAGACAATCTTTTAAAAGGCAACTCTAGGAGGTAGGAGAGGAATATATTTTGAATAGAAACAGCCACTGTTAATACCCTAGGAAAGAAACTCATTTGGCACATTCACAAGCCAGAACATGGGCCAGTCAGAGACCCAAATCAGCTGTAACATATGGCCCAGCAGTTCCGTTCCTGGGTATTTATCCAAAGAAAACAAAAACAATACTTTGAAAAGAGATATGCATCCCTATGTTTATTATGGCATTACAAATAAGTAATTAAGGAAGCAACTTAGGTGTCCATTGATGAATAGATAAAAAATGTTATTTATTTATTTATTTGTTTATTTACACAATAGACTATTACACATCATAAAGAATGAAATCTTGCCACTTGAGGCAATGTGGATGGATTTAGAAGGTATTACACTGAGTGAAATCAGTTAGGCAGAGAAAGAAAAATACCATGTGGTTTCATTTATATGTGGAATCTATAAAACAAAGCAAACCAAACAAAAGAAAAACAGACCCATAGAAGGAGACCAAAGGGATGGTTAGCAGAAGGGAGGGGGTGGGGAGTGGGTGCAAAGGGCAAGGGGAATATAGCCACAAAACTGTGATAGGTTACACAGCGACAGATAATTACTACAATTAGTGGTGTGATCACAAGCACCAATACCATGGATCCCCATATGGTATTTGTATTAAAATGGTGACCACTATGTTGTACACCTGAAACTAATATAATCACTATAAGATTAAATACCAACTGTACTCAAAAAAAAATTAAAAAAGATTATAAACATCTCTCTGCAGAAGACAGGCGGGCTAGGTATGAGAAATTCTAGGACAGAAAAGTAAAAATTGATGACTGGCTAAAGTTAGTGGTTGAGAAAGGGTTAAGCTCAGATTTGAGTGACTATGTAGATGATTTTAACAATAATTAAATAAGAAGTACACAGGGCATAAGTGGTTTGGGAAAATATTATAAATATTGAAGGACAAGTAAGTAAAGGAGACTACTAAGCCATAAGATATATGGTCTGGAGCTCACATGGGTCAGAGAAATTAGATATAGGACTTCACATTTGGAAGACATCAGTGTTTATATTACTGTATAATTGCTGAAGGTACAGGAAAACACAAGGCCGACTAGGAGAGGGATTCCAAGGAAGAACCCTAAAAGATTTCAGCATTTACAGGGTAGGCAAGAAAAAACGTTGTAAAGGAGACTGAACAGTCTCTGGCCCGAGAATCGGGAGAAATCTAAGAAGTGCATTCTCGTCTGAGCCAGGAAAAGTTTCAGGAGTGAGCACTTAGAGGAGCAAATGCTGCCGAAAGTTTGAGAAGGATGAAAACGCCCTTTGTAGTCAGCGGAAAGATGCGTTCATTGAAATCAGTATCAGTGGGAAGAGATGGGAGGCCAAGAAGAGTAACAGTAAGCAAAGGAATTTGGATATGAAAATAAGCGTGAAAGGGATAAACTAAAATAAAAGGGTCAAAGAAGGTTTTCAGTTTTGGTGATAAGATGGAGTGAGGTGAGTTATGTTAAGGTAAAATCTCCTATACTTAAATGTATAGGACCAGTAGTATGTAAGGTGGCAGTCAAATGTGAAATAAAAGAAGAAAGGATGTAATTTATGAGTTAATAGACAACAGGAATGAGGAAATGGAATCCTAAGATCGAGGTGGAGGGATTAACCAAAAGCAATAGGAGGGATGCCTCAGTGGCTTGGAACCTGGAATCCAGCTTGTTAGATTTACTGGCTGTGTGGTCTGGGTGAAAGAATTTAACCTGTATGTATCCATTTGTTTATTGAAAAGTGAGGACAGTGATATTGATCTGATATGGTTGTTGCCAGGATCAAGTGGGGCAGTACTTGTAATGCACTCAAAACCACTTCTGTTACATTGCACACTTTCAAAAGTGTTTTATTGGTTTTCTTATTGTTATCATAATAACAGCATAAAAGGATACTTGGGACTATCATCAGGGCCATAGGTTTATACAAATTGTCGATAAGCACAGGAAGCAAGATGTTCAAGTCATTGGGGAACTGATACCCCCTCACACCCATTTTGAGGGCTACCATTAAAAAGACAGAAAATCGGGAGTGTGGGAAAGGTTGTGGGGAATCTCGAATCCTGGTGCTCAGTTGCTAGGAATTTAAAATGTTACAGGTATAATAAAAAACAGTATGGAAGTTCCCTCAAAAAATTAAAAATAGAATAAGCCTTTAATCTCCCAATTCCACTGCTGGGCACATGCCCAAAATAATTGAAAACAGAATCTTGAAGAGATACTTGTACATCCACATGCATGGAAGCATCATTCACAGTAGCCAGAAGGTGGAAGCAACCCAAGTATTCATCAATGGATGAATAAAGAAATATAGTACCTACATCTAAAAGAATTCTATTTAGCCTTGAAAAGAAAGGGAACTCTGACCTATGCTACACTGTGGATGAGCATTGAGGATCTTATGCTAAGGAAAATAAGCCAGTTTCAGAAGGACAAATATTGTATGATTTCATTTATATGAGATACCTAGGATTGATGGAAGCCATAGAGACCCAAAATAGAATTGTATTTGCCAGAAACTGGGGTAGGAAGAAATTGGGTGATGCTATTTAATGGGTAGAGTTTGCTGTGCAGCATGAAAAGAGACTTGGAGAAGGACCTTTATTTGCTCAATAGTGCAAATATACTAATCCCACTGAACTACACACTGGAAAATGGCTAACAAGGTAAAAATTTTGTTGCATGGGTTTTACAACACTTTTAAAAAGTTTTTAAAAGATCGTAGGTTTGTGCTCAGCAACAAATTGTGGAGGTTCTAATCTCAAGTGTTTTCTGACCTCTGAATTTGAAAGTGGTCATCTGTTACGCACAAGGGGGGGAAGTGTTAGGAGCTGAGGGTTGAGGAACAGAAGAGTAAGGGTTATTTTCATTGTATGGTACACTTGTTAATATGTATAATTGCTAATGGTGTCTCTCTAAAGCCTGATGATAGGCCCTTCTATTGCATTAATGCATATTTTAGCTATTATATGTCCTTATTTGTGCGTGAGAAATAAATAAGAGGGGGGAATAGCAATGTAACAATTATTTCTTGCTGTATACTTCGGTCTATTGTGAATATTTGCACACCAATTCAACAACTGCTTTCCAATCAAATTAACTACTGTTAACCATCTTTTACCATTTCCTGATCATCATCAATTGCAGACTCTTAAAGAAATGTTGCTCTAGGTAATTTTGTTAGGAAACCCCTCTTGCTAATTCCAAAAATCAGGAGCCTGAAACTTTGATCCACTCCTAGCTACAGGAAGATCTAGTTTTAGCCACTGTGTGCTGACTATACCCTGGGTGCTAATCTCCACACCACAGGGAGTTACAGTCAGCAAAAGACATGGTCCACGCACTTACAGCTGCTAAAATAAAAAATGAGGATTTTTGCCTGGCTAGTGTAGCTCAGTGGATTGAGCGCGGGCCTGCGAACCAAAGGATCATGGTTCAAGTCTCAGTCAGGGCACATGCCTGGGTTGCAGGCCAGTTACCAGCAGGGGACGCATGAGAGGCAACCATACATTGATATTTCTCTCCCTCTCTCCTTCCCTTCCCCTCTAAAGATAAATAAATAAAATTTTTTTAAAATGAGGATTTTTGTCCTAGACCATTTAGACTTAAACTAAACTATAAAACAATATGGTTTATAAACCAATGGTTTAAGTCTAAACCATTTAGACTTAAACTTAAATTATACACCAATAACTTGCAATGAGATTGTTTCGTACCTCTGTGAATCAATTCTACTTAAAGGTAGGCAGTAGCTTTTTCAACAGCATTTACCAGGTACTTTTTGCTTCTAGGACTCAGGTATCTAAATGTCCCGTGGTTTGAATGTGTTTTCTACATACCAGGCATTGTCTACCCATGTGCAGTTTTTACCCTCACAAATGTGCAACCCTGGTAGGATTCAGGGGTGACCAATCGGATTGGGTGTCACAAGATTTCTTTGGCTCCTAAAATGCGTCCAGGGACCCTGTGGTGAACACTGTGTGTGGAAAGGCACTTTGTGTTTACTGACAGGCGTCTGGGTCCTGTGGGAGTTAGACAAGCTATACCCAGTCACTCCCTAAAGCATAACTGTTGTTTTCTTCTTTAGCACAGTGGTGGAAATATATACTGTGAAAAACAGTATGTGTTCTTAAATAACTAGGTGTAATTAATATGTGTGCTCTCAAATAATTAGGAGAAATTAAATGTGTTCTCAAGAATTAGGTGAAGTTATATGATTCCCAGCGATTGTAGAAATAGCTGAGAAAATCTAAGTAACAGTTAAGCCAGGCCAGATTTTCCGTAAACATCTAACAATGCATTATATAAATTTTTTTAAATTGCATTTTATGTATACTTTGTATTTCAGTTTGCAGCCAGTTATTTCTACACGTAATTTATCTAGCATTTTCTAAGTTCTAAAAGCTTAGTAAGAATACAGCATTTTCTTGGTAGTGGTTGTTGTAACACGCACTCAAGGGGAATTTACTTTTCTCCCAATTTCTAAATAAAGACTTCAAGTATTTGGTGCTAAAAGCCCATGTGTTTTCGTCAACTTCACTGATAACTAGATTCTTGACTGTTGGTGTTGCCTGGGATTTGAACTGATGACAGATGACAGCTTCTGTTTACTTGTACCTACTCTGTTTCTACTGCAGCAGAGTTTCTCTTGAACTTTGATAGCTGTCTTTTATATTTTGTTAGAAGGATCTTTTCTTCCATTCCTCTGCAACTCACAGTGATGTGAGACATTCTCTGTCATCATTGTAGGTATCAGAAATGACACTTTTATCATCTGTCTATTCCTTTGCAAATGCTCATTCCATGTAAACAAGTGCGTTCTCCTTCTGGACTCCCATCCACTAATCCGTGGGGGAATGAGACAATCCTGAAATGCGGTGAATGAGCGCTCAGATTTGAATTCTACCTCCAGCACCTCTCTAGGCTTGCTTCCCAGGTCTTTGCTTAACTAGGTATATAGGCCATGTTCTTGCCATGGTAATCTCATCAACTCCTGAATTTTCTCCCCTGCCTGCTGAAATGATGCTATCCCAGACTGTCCTTTGCTCCTGAAATTTATCTTTGTGTCCTGAAAACTGCTTTCACTCTCTTTACCTCCATGTGTGACCACCAGAGGGCAGCCTGCACTAACTCCCCAACCAGAACCTGAAGTGGCCTCCTCCAGGGCAGGTCTTTGATGCCCCGCTGTTCCTTCAAAGGGAATTGAGGCAATTATCTTTCTATATGAACATCCCTACTGAAAGTCCTCAGGCAGACTCAGTGTAGTTCAACAGACAAAGAACCTGAGTCTTAGGGGTTGAGGGGGGTGGGCTGCAGAACATAGGGATGGGTCACGGAAGCAAGAGAGCCACATTCAGGGGAAAGAAAAGTCACACAGTTGAACTACCTGAGTGGACTGTGGAAATGGAAATGGAATGAACTTCACATTCTGGGAACACCCAAGTGTCTACTTCAGATAGGTGTTTTACTTTTGCATTATTAATCAGCACATGATATTTTGGAAACCACTATGAAAAATAAACATTCACACAAAAAAGAGCCAGAGTATAGACATTAGCAAAAAAGTATGACAGATGAATGAAGTTATCTTGGAACTTTGGGGTATATATATATCATATATATGATATATATATCATATATATATATATGCCTTAATAGTTGAAATNCTTCAGATAGGTGTTTTACTTTTGCATTATTAATCAGCACATGATATTTTGGAAACCACTATGAAAAATAAACATTCACAAAAAAAAGAGCCAGAGTATAGACATTAGCAAAAAAGTATGACAGATGAATGAAGTTATCTTGGAACTTTGGGGTATATATATATCATATATATGATATATATATCATATATATATATATGCCTTAATAGTTGAAATTAGAAATAGTTTTCAAAAAACATGAAAAGAAGTTATAATTACATAATCAATGGAAAACAAATGATTCATCGTTTTGTATAAATTGCTTAGGTCTGACAATATAAAGGCCATAAGTTGTTCAGACTGCATAGTAAGTTCCAAGCATTGCTACACATTGAAGTAGTATCTTAGTTCATTTAATCTGTACTCTGGAGAAAACTGACTCAGATACATAAAGAATTAGTCCAATTCCATCTAATAAGTGAAAAAGACAGTTTGCAACTCAGATCAAATTCTAATTTTGTTCACTTCCAAGGCATATTTTCCTGTCCTTTCCTTTTGGCCTTGGAGGGTGGGGTGAGGAGTGGGATTCTGTGTTTTGGGAAGCACAGAACAAGAGACACCTGAAATTTGTCATTGTTGATGCCCATTCAACCTCCAATGCATGAATTTTTTTTCCTTTAAAACTCCACCCGAGATTTAGAAGAGAAGAAAAGATGAATGGCATCCATTATGGCAAAGAGTGACCTAAAATGGTGAAACCTAATGGCTATCGGATGAAATATGGCAAAAATTATCCTTGAAAGGTGACCTGAAAAGAAAGCCCGATAATGGACTCTGGGCTGGGCTACAGCATGCTGTATACCATGGTTTGTTTGCAAGTGCCTGAAACTTCATTAAACAAGCCCCAGCTAAGTGGTAGATTTATTGATGGAGGCCTGGGATAGCTGCAAACAAACAAAAATAAAACACAGTAGAGCTGCTAAGACACTAAATCTTGGGAAGGCAGAAATCCAAGAATCTCATCTCCCTTTCTCCCCGCAACCCTCGAATTATTTCTGTTTAATTATGAACATTTATTATGCCCTTCCAGAATACTTTTCTCTAAGATATTGGATTAGCTTAAAGTTCAGCTTTCCACCAGCACGTTTGAAAAATAGTGGGCCTCAAAATCCACCTGCCCTGACTTGGTTCTCTGACCACCAGAGATTAGAAATGAAAATCTGGGGGTGGGTCTCTTAGCATGGGTTTCCTAGAAAACCAAATCTGGAACAGAAGTTGTAGAGGGATTGCCAACCCAGAAAAGTAAGACTAAAGAAGAAGACAGAAAGCAAACATAAGGAGGTAAAGGAGCAAGTGGGCCAAAGCTTCATTAGAAATCATGGCTGCTTTCCTGTTATGCTGCATGACTCAAAAGAAGCTACGTGAAAATTCTGGATGGCTGAATAGTTCCTGGAGATGGAAAAGAATTCTCTCCCCAGCCTTTCCATCTTCCGTCCTTCATTAGTCAGCGTTGTCTAGTGGAGATGAATGACCCCCACTTTTCTAGATTGTTACCTAGCCCCTCATAGAGCTGCCACTAAAAACAGATCAGCCCAAACTAGCCCTGGCTGCAGAGGGAGAGGGTCAGCAAAAAGGAACTGGCCAGTGTCCTAGTTGCTTGCTGACCAGAAGTCTAAAATCTCACTGATCTGGCCAGGTGGACAATATGGGGGTGCTGAGTAGATCCTGAGTGACTGAACCTTACAGGGAAGAGTGAAGCCCTGAGTAGATGAGGTAAGGGAGGTATGCTGCCGGAGGCATGAGGTTTTAAGCACCGAGCAACAAGGGGCACTATTTACTGCCTCAGATGAGCTAGAAAACAGGTGGAGTGATGAAGTGATATGGTTTATGCCGTGACAGCACTGACAGAACACTATAAATCTCCAATAAAGATCAAAGCCATCATTCTATGGCCTTCACGTTTCTGACAGATGCCATAAGGAGATCTTCCGGGAATGCCGGTCAGCCACACCGAGCCAAAGTCTGTGGCCAGGTAAGTACATGCGTGCACGAACATTAGGTACTGTACACTGGGGTGCTTAATTATTACACAGTGCTTGACTCAAATGACCATTTCTTTGTTACTTAACACAACTAAGCATATTGTTCATTTTAAAAAGAAGGTCATTTGTGTACACACACAAGGAGAACATAGAGGCTGAGAACATGAGAGAAGCTAGGAGGAAGGAGGGTGGGAAATAAGTACATAAATTACAGTATACAACATCCAAAATGTTGTACCTAATGACTTGAACAAATAAAGAGAAGGGGTAGGAAAGAAGGGACAGAAATGGAGGCAGATACACACACACGGACAGAAAAAGGAACAGAGACCAACGGAAGTGTGACCGAAAGAAGAGGAAGGGCGCAGAGGGAGACAGTGAGGTGAAAAAAGACCAAGAGAGAAGTGGAGTTGGTGCACTGACCGCTGTTCAGACCATCCCATGTGCTCTTAGTCGGGTTTTGAAAGTTTAAGTATTCATGCGTTGCTAGACTATTAGCTGGCAATTAATGACATGGCTGGTTTGGTGAATTTGACCATGCCGTGAATCTTAAGAATGCTCTGCCTTGTATTTTCTTTCTCACTTCAGTTTAGGTGACAACAAACCCCTCCAGCCCTGTTCATTATTATCACAAAGAGCTTTCCTGATTAAGTAATGAATTGGATGAATTTGCTTGGACACTCCAGTAAGGCAGCATCTAAATACTGAAGGTGGAAAGAACCACAAATTGTACCACGTGGCTACACTGCAGAACTGGGGATGGTATAAATGAAATGACTTTGGAAGCAATATGATTAACTTCTCAAATATGCCTATATATTTATATCTATATAATATGCACATGCTGCACTATATTTTCTGGCCATATTTATATAAATATGGGCATACGTATATGGAAAATCTTATCAATGTATGTGACGAGTGTTTCTGATATGCAGTGCCGTGTCTTTGCTGCCTCCCTCCTCTGCTGGGTGAGCACACTCCTCTCCGCTCCGATTACATGTTATTTTCTTATGTGCCCATTTATTATCTGCCATCTCTGCTTGCGACTGTGAGCTCAGGAGAGCAACGATTTCTCTGTCTTGCTCACTGTTATACCAACACCCAGAACATCACCTTGCACAGAGTAATTATGAAATGCCAAAGCACCAAATATGTTTTGTTCACTGACACTCTCTCTGAAGGAATTCTCTTCAGTTCGCTGTTACCACAAATTTATCTCTAGTTACTTCTTTTTTATTTTATATTTTGCTAAGTGCGATTATATGACTGAGCACTTCTGTACAAATTACAGATTTTGTTGTTTGCTGTACTACCAGGTTTTCTCACACACACACACACACACACACACAAGTCAATAAAAGTGGTGATGGTCACTGCAGTCCCTTCTCTGTTATCAAGGCATCATCCTGACCGTAAATGATTACTAAGCAGTAGTTTTAGACCTTTTCTATTCAATAATAACTGATGTTGCAAACACTGATCCTAAGTGCCAATTCAGAAGCCAAAGTTAATTTTTTTCACCGTTTTATAGTGATTATTTTTTTCTATTTTATTTTCCCAATTATTTTAAAGCTCATTGCTTATCCAACCTCTCTGAACAGACCACACATTTCCATTTCTCCTTGTGTCTCTTCAGTAGATATTTAAGTATTTAGAATATTAGAGCTTTTGGCAAAATGGTAAAATGGAGGGTGAGTGTTTCAATATCTCACATTAACGTATCAGGAAGCCAGGACAAAGTACGTACCTATTTGCCACTCCTGGCGTCATAGCCCCAGGTGTCAGGGCCTATGAGGTAACCTTAGATTACATGCACTTTGTACTTTGGACAGGCCACTGTCCAATGAGTAAACGCTATTACTTTGGAAAACAATAACTTTTAATTATAGTGTTAGAATATGGGATGAGATTTCAAAAGATAGATATTAACATGGCTTATTGTTCTTAGCAGTCATATCACGTACTTCACATGACTCTTCATAATGTAACCAATACTGCATCCCACATCATCAGTTAATGACAAGCTATGCTGAGTCTGGAAGGTGAATATGGTCTGTAAGTGTTATTATTTCAGTTCGAAAAACTAGAACAAGGCCCCGAGACCTCTATTGTTTTTCTGTTCTAAATGTCACATTCACTGAATATCAGACATTTATCATTTGGTGAATTCTTAACATGAAAGACAGCTTACTGTTGATAATATGGATAAAGAATCCAAGCATACTTTCACTTAGAAGTTGCTTCCCTTTTGCTAGATTAACTGAAAATTTTTTCTCCTAGTAAATATAACAGGGTATGTTCTGTGTATATTTGGCCAACCTCTAAGGTAAAGAAAAGTACTTATTTTTCTTCCTCTCTTCTATAGTATTGGATTTGAAGTCATGAAAAAAAAATTTTTACATGTGATTAATTTAAAATATTGGCACATTATTCTTGGACTGAGAGTGAGCTGACGGTTCCACCTAAGTGCAAACCCATAGTGTAGTTACAGGACAAATGCACTAAAAAGGGAAGCGAATCCATTTATACCTGCTTCCTAAAAAACATGCTTGTGCAACTCTGACTTCAGAAAGACTTTATTTCAAGCATATCCAGAGCACATTATGAAATCAATGATTTTAAATAATGTGATATGAACTGGAGACAATTCACCTATGTATTCTAAATAGCTTCCCCTGCCTATGCCAAAATCTATATCCCATCTGGGAAGTGTTATTAAGATGTTATATGACATGAACTAGAATTTTATTCATAAATGTAATGCCTATATAATAATCACAGATATGAAGAAAGTTTGAATCCAGAGGTAGTCTGCAAATTTTATTTTTTTATGTTTATCTGTCATTTCAACCCCTTTCTAATCTTCTAAAATATAAGAATTAAAAGAAGCCAGATTGACCGATTTCCTCTCTCTCAAAGCAGATACTGGTTAGTCTGAGGAGGAAAAAAGATAACTAAATTAGTATTTACAAACTGAATCAAAGTTTTCGTCTAGCACCATTTAGACTAAAATCAATGCACAAGCTCAAATTAAGACTACTCACAATTATTAGTCAGTATTCTCAATAATAATAATGACATTTAAAAGACTCACTATCAATGTTAGCAAAGATTTAAAGGAACTAGCAAAGATTTGAAGGAACTAAAACTGTCCACTTTGCAATAAGTATGCTAATTGCTTCGATCACTTTGTAAACCTTGTGGATTACCTACCGAAGGTAAGCATATTCCTATGTCAGGTCAGTTTCATTGCAAAATGTGTGTTTCCACAAAAACATGTGCATAAAAATGTCCATAGCAGTTTTTTAAAATAATAGACCCAAATTACATACTATTCAAACATTGATCAACTATAGAATGTACCAATAAATTACTGAATAATTATACAGAAGAATACTATTAACAATGAAAAAGAAGGGGCTTCTATTACCTTAAAGGGCAGGTATAAATTTCATAAACAAATAATATTGAGTAATAGAAGCCACACACCAAAGAATAAATGCTGGATATAGATACCGTGCTTCCACTGAGGAGAAAGAAAGAAAGAAAAAGTTAGCTCTCAATCTAACAGTGGAAGAATTTGGGTACAGTACAAATTAATAACTTTAGTTAAACCTATCAGAGTGCTGGGTTTTTAAAGCAGCCCAGCTGCCTAAATTCTAAAGAAGGGATAGGCACTTCCAAGGAGAGATGAAACACAAAGTTTTTATTTGGAGAACTCCTAAAGGGATAAATGCGACCACATCCCAGGCATATCTTTTTTTTTAAATATAATTTTTATTTAATTCTTGTTCACGTACAGGTTTCTGTCTTCTATTCCCAACCCTGCCCGCCCCCCACCCCATGCTCCCCACCTCCCTCCCCTTTCCACCCCTCACCCTTAGTTATTGTCCATGTGTCCTTTATACTTGTTCATGTGAGTCCATTCCCTTTTCCCCTATAATTCTCTCCCCTCTCCCCTCTGGACCTTGTCAGCCTGTCTTATTTAAACTGCTGAAAATCAAAGCCGAAGAGAAAAATTTGAAGTCCACCAGAAAAAGACATATTAATATACAAAACCAATGATAAGAATTAAAGCAGAGTTCATGTCAGAATTATGCAAGTCAGGAAATTTTACTATGACAGCTTAAAGTGCTAAAAGGAAAACAATGGCTGTCACCCATAATTCTATGCCCAGTGAAAATATCATATAGAATGGAGACAAGATAAAGGCACTTGCAGATAAGGAAAATCTGAGAGAATTTGTGTGCTCAGATCACTGTAAAATTTTTCAAAAGAACTTCTGCAGACAGAAAAAATATATTAGACAAAAACTTGGCTCATATAAGTAAACAAGTCTGGAAATGGTAGAAATGATAAATATAAAAAAATCTTTTTTCCTTATTTCTAATCACTCTTAAAAAACATGTATTATCTAAAGCAAAAAATAATAATGTATTATGAGGCTTACATTACATAATGATAAAGGGCTGAATTCATCAAGAACACTTCATTTCAGTATATATATAGCTAACAACAGAGAGTTAAAATACAGGAAGCACAAACAGCACACCTAAAAATTAAGCAGAGAAATCCACAGAGTTGAAAAGTGATATATTTTACTCATTAATCAATAGAATAAGTAGACTATATCAGGTATTAGATATTAATACCAAACACCAATAATTAGAACACAAATTGTTTTCAAGAATAATGTAATACTTAATAGGATACATACTCTCTGCTCATAAAATAAACCCTAACAAATGTAAAAGATTATAAATCATGCAAGGTATATTTTCTGATATTCATCAAATTAAATTTTGAATAACAGAATAAATATGTGCAATATCCCCAATATTTAGAACTTAAAAAACAAAAATTTAAATTACCAATGAGTCAAAGAGAAAGACACAAGGGTACTGAGAAAAGTATTTGAATTATAAATTCAAATAAAACTAAAGGCACACATAAAAATATGGAGAAAGTATCCAAATGTGCTAGTATTTAAAAAATTAAATACATGGAGTATTATATGATGTTCATGGGTTAAAAGACACAATGTTGTCAAAAATCAGGGAAAGGGTTTGCAGGAACAAGTATGAAGGACACATGGACAATAACAAGGGGGCGTGGAAACGGGAGGGAGGTGGGGAGGGCTGGGGGAGTGGGCTGGGATGGCGGTGAAAGGCAGAAAACTGTACTTGAAAAACAATTTAAAAAAATCAGTTCCCTCCAAATTGATCTGTAGATTTAATACAATCCCAACCCTGACCCCAGTGAGACTGTGTGTGTGTGCGTGTGTGTAAAGTGAAAACTCATTTGGAAAATCAAAGGAAACAAATGGGCAATTAAATTTTTTAAAATTAAAAAATTTTTAGGCCTCTCACTTCTGATTTTACATTTAATGTAAAACATTTAATTTCATATTTAATAAGGAAAGTGTGGTTTCAGTAAAAGACAGACACATAGACCAATAACCCAGAGTAGGGAGTCAAAAATAAATCCATCCATGTTTGGTTAATTGCTTTCCAACAAATTTCACCCTGCAGAAGTATTTCAATCCTGTTTATCCTCAAGCCCCACACCTCCTCTCAATTTATGGCATCATCATGATTTTATTCATATTATTATGTGATTAATCTGACAACTGTCATGCAAAAATAGTTTCGTGGGCATGAAATACAATAAGCAGCACATATTTCTAAGGTAATTTAAATGTTCAGTGAAAGGCCAATGCACTGATACTTGCTCATGGTCAATTTGTACTTGCTGAGGGCAAAATAATGTAGGAGACATGTTAGAAGTATCTCTAAATTTGTAATTGCTATTACAAACTTTACATTTATAATTCTCTTTTAAGCCTTTAGAATTTACACAACCATTGCTCTCTAAAAATTCCATATGCTCAAAATCTAGCTGTGGAAATTTAAATGGCATTGTGAAGTGAACAACCTTTTTTAAAAAGCATCTTAGATTCAATTTAAGACTAAAATTCTGATTTAAATGCAAGGAAACTTTGTGATAATAATCCATCTCATGAAATAGCTATTACTTTGATAAAAATGTGTTTTAATAGAAAATTATATTAGCTGTTTTAATATTTACTTCATTAGAGCTAGAACATCATCAGCAAAAAAAAGATATGCCCATTTTAAGAATTCCAATACAATTATTTTGACCTTTATCTTTTTAGAAACCGGATTGTATGTGTTTGCGATGTGCTTAGTTTAGACTTAACCTTCATTCACCTTAAAACTTGAATAAATTTACAGCCTATTTTTCAAGGTTGTTTATTTTCTAAAGTGCATATCAACCAAATGCAGAAATATTTCACTCTTCGGTCCATATTTTAAAATACCAATAAATAATTGCATTCTTATCTATTTGTTTGAGAGTTTAACTTGCTAAGGACTCATACAATCATAATTGGACTTTTAATTATGTAGGCCTGCTTCTATAAATGTACTTGAAGGCATTTTGATGTTCTACAACCTATTACAATCAAAACACACTAAATGTCAACATAATTGCTGCTGCACATTTTGTTGGGCTGCCTCAATCAAGGATTCCAAAAATGGACTAAGTCATGAGTAACAGTCAAGCTTTATGAGATCAAAATCGAACTACTAATACCAAAACCCATCTCCTCTGAGCCAAGCCCAACTGATGTTTCATGAGGGGTTTTTTTTTGCTGCAAATCTTTAATAATGCATCATTTTCTATTTGTCATGGTTCTGTGTTCTGCTGAAGCTCTCAATGAACCTAAAAAATAATTGTGCTTACACAGTGGCTTTGGGTTGCTAAGGTGCTTCCACATGTAGGCAGCCTCCTCCTGAATGTCACTGGATTTAATCAAAATCTACATGCTCCACATAAATATTCATAATATGGAATCAGTGGTTAGTATGATACTCTCTTATGTGGAGAGCCGTTATTGAACTCATGCCTTAATATTCTTACCATATAGTCAGCCACGTCAAAATTCTTCATAGTGTCTACATTTGAAGAACTCATTTGCATCCCTTAAATTGACACAGTTCTATCAAAACCACTCAGATCACATGGAAAACTGCAGTAAGAAGGAAGAAACAATGAAGGGAATTAAAAAAAAAAAACTGATTGCTGACTTTTTTCATGGTCCTTAAGATGCCCCTGGATAATGAATTATAAACTTGGAAAAATCGCTTCAATTCTTTCCAGAGTATAAATATCCCAGAAACATTAATACTGTTGTGACAGAACATGATTGACTCACTGAATTATTAGCCTGAAAACTCTGACTTGCCCACTGGGGTGAGAATTTCAGGTGGACCAGTAGGGACTTTCTTTGATCTGATGCCCACCCAATTCCAGATCTTCACGTTCTCATCTTCAGCCACCTCGCAGGAGGATAATCTCTTTAAAATATATCTTTCTCTGTAATGTTCATAGTTGTCCTGCTTCCCCAACTGAACTCTGGCTGATAAATTAGTACTTAGGAATCAGATGCTGTTGTATCATAAATATTGCTTTAAAAGGCTAACTAGTCATTTGATATATTTCACATATATTCATACGTGCATATTTTATAGTGTATTTAGAAACATCCTTTTTTCCAAAAAATTACAAATTCTGTGATAGAGAGACCCCTGACTGTATCTGTTCTCAGTGATAGTATGTGCTTGTGTATGTCAAAAAAGGGGGAGAGAGAGTAAGAAGTGGGCTATGCATTTTTCTTTAATAAATTGCAATGTCTGCACTGTGATCCTAAGTCTAGTAGTTCTATAAATTTCTGTAATAGTACCTTTATTTTCTCAACTAGAGATAATGCCCAGCTGCTCACACTAGCTGAGAATTGACCCAGTTAAGCTCTGTATTCAGCAATAACACTTAGCACTGTGATTATTGTATTTTATGATCCATATACACTCATTAAATTTCAGTTTATATGATAATCTTGGTGTTACTGGGAGGTGCTTCAGTCAATTTAACTTTTTTCTCCGTATCGAGAGAGATACTAGCACCAAGCTGTATTGTGATTATTCACAGCGATTAAAAATACAATTAATTTTGGCAGAGAGTAGACAGTCCCCCAAGCATGACACATTTTCCAAAAGGCCAGGGGCCTTTGGTTTAGTTTATAATCTGGCAGGAAAAGCAAGCCTAACCCGAGGCATACACCCTTTGGTGTAGTATCATCTGGAACCCATAGGCCAAACACACTTCATGTGTGTGATGTATGCATTTGTTTAAGCGAAGTGACCTACTAGTTTGTCACATAGACTTTTGCTTGAAGTGACTATGGATAAAACCAATAATTTTATAATTAAGCAAAAATGAATATTTAGATTAAAAGCAATTATATTGCAATTCCACTATACCACCACGGCTAAAGCAGTCATTTAGTACTGCCTTTAGGGTCCAGCCGGTCACATGTGGGAGCTGATGGTACGGCCTCAGGAGATTGTGCACATCTCTTCCCAACTCTGTTTTCTGATACTCCACATGGGTAGCTTAAAGTTGGCATTTTGTGGGGATATTTATACAGCAGACATTGCCAAATGCTTCAAGTCAAGGTCTTCTCATCTGTGGAGAGCCCATTGTTAAATATTCACCACTGTCTCCTACCACTAAGTCAATTCGATTTTTCTTTTTACTTTATGTACCTAGGTTATATATATATATTTCTTTTTTATTGCGTTTATACATTTTTATTGTGTTCTTTTTGATTCTCTGACTTTCCAAGTTTATTTTTATTATTTCCATTCTATTTCAAGAACTTTCTGTAGCTATTCATTTAAGTTATGCAAACTGGTGACAAATACATTTAATTTTCACTTATCTGGAATATCTTGGTTTTTTCTTCAGTCTTAAAGGCTGTCTTTTCTAGACATAGAATTCTGGATTTTCAGGGGGTTTTTTTTTTCAGCCCTTGCAAAATATCAAGTCAATTACTTCTGATCTGCATGGTTTCTGATGAAATATCTGATAGCATTTGAATTGGGTTTTTTCTCTCCTCTTGGTAAGTTATTATTTCTCTTTTACTGCTTTCACAAATCTTCCTTTGTCATTAGTTCCCAGAAGTTTAATTGTGATAAACCACGATGTGGTTTTCAATGGATTTATCTTGTTTGAGTTTGATCAGCTGCTCATACTTGTATGTTTATTTCTGTTGGCAAATTTAGGATATTTTCAGTTCCACTTTTTTCCTCCCCTCCTTCTGTGATGCAAATGTTAGCCATTTTTAGATAATCTCATGGGTTACTCAGGTGCTGTTTATTCATTTTTGAAGTCTGTTTCCTCTGTGTTGTTCAGGTTGAATAATTTCTGTTGTTCTGTCTTTGAGTTCACTGATTTACTTCTCCATCCTCTTCATTCTGCTGTTGAGCCGATTCATTGTCATTTTTACTGATCACTATATTACTCAGTTCTAAAATGACCACCTACTTTTTCTTCCTATTGTCTATTTTGTTTCTGAGACTTTATTTCTTGGCTGAGACTTTCCAATTTTTTACATTCATTTAAACATGACCATAAAAGCAGTTTTTTATGATGGTTGCTTTTAAATCAGTATCAGATGATTCAGACATCTGTGTTATCTCAGTGTTGACATCTGTTGATTCTATTTTCTCACTGAAATGAAGGCTTTTCTGGTTTGGGGTCTGATGAGTAGTTTTCGATTGTATTCTGGACATGTGTCCACCGATGACATTGTGACTGAGAAGAGGAAGAATGGGTCATTACTGTTCCACATGTGGCTTTCACTGGCATAATAAGGGACAGGCTCATTACACTGTGTGCTTGTGAAAGTCCTTGACACCCTCAATTGGAAGAAGGAGGGATACTTTGTTGGGTTGAGTCTAGGTTCCCACATGTTCTCCAATAACACCAGAGGGGAGAGGCTCATTGGCTCATTACTATCCAGCAGGAATGAAAGTCTTGGGTTTCCAGGTCCATTTAGCCTTCTCGGTCACCAGTTCACCAGAAATAGGCAGTTAGGAGTTTCTGGACATAGCCAGGTAAGCATGGAAGTCTAGGGTCCCACTCAGCCTTTGCTGCTGGGGTGGAAATGGGCACTAGAACATTTTTCTGTTGTATTTGCTGGGGTTGAAGTGGCCATTGTCTAAAAGCTTTGTGACTTCCTTGGCTGTCGTTTTCCTAGTAGTTGAGCTAGAGAGGGTCTGCTCTTTACCTGCTTTCTGGCATTGGCCAGTTGGCATACATAAGGCCAAAAAAAGGCAACTCAGGAAAGTCACTGTTGTGTCATTCCTTGGTTTCCAAGTCCCGAACATCATGCCTCCTCTCCCCATTTTGGAATTCTCTTATATTTGCTCTATACAAAATTTTCACAATTTTTGGCTGTACTTATTAGAGAAATAGGGAAAAGTAAGTCTAACTTAATATGTCTGGAACTATTATCATCCCACATTTAAACTCCAGGTATTGTCAAATCCAGGTAATTTGCAGGCCACTATGTATGTGTGTGTGTGTGTAATGTAATATTTAAGCCTGATGTATAGACACAGAGAAAAAAGTGGGAAACTGTCTATGATACAACCCCAAGCCCATTTATATGGAGTTCCCAAAATGTTTCATAATATGACATTACTTGGACAAAAGTACATAATTTCCTAATTTATTTTTTTAGCATTTCAGCCTTTGGTTAGGCGTTCAGATTGTGTATCTTAAAAATTGCTAGCCCTGGTCAGGTGGCTCAGTTGGTTGGAGCTTTGTCCCATACACCAAAGAAAAATGTTGCAGGTTTGATTCCCATTCAGGGTACATACCTAGGTTGTAGGTTTAATCCCAAGTTGGGACATGTTTGGGAGTTTAATAGAGACTACATTTGTTTCTACTCTTATTTTATATTCTGTATGTGATAGTTATTTTTTACTTTTATTCAAGAAACGGCATTTGGTTTGGGAAACCATGAAAATCTAAGGAAAAAAATCAGATACAGAGTTATAAAAATCTAACTTACACTGGTACTACCATAATGATTCTGCCATTAAAATGCCATAGAAGGAATAAATGCCAAGAGGAATATTTAAAAGGTTGAAACAGAGTTTTTAAAAGTTGATGTTGATTTTAAGTGGCCTAGTCCAACATCTTGGTTTTAGAAACAGAATCTACTGCTGGTTGTGGTTCTCCTGGTCTTTGTCTTCTTAGTAAAGTTTATTTTTCAGATTGTTTGACTTTGCTAGTTTAATCCATGATTCTCCTTTGCCTTGATGAAGCCTATACTGCACAACAAGAAAAGATTACATGGAACCGGTAAATACTTCAATACTTAAATACTTCTTTAAGAAGAACTAATTAGGTCCAAAACAAACTATTTGGGAAAAATAAGATTTTTCATACGCCTTCAACCACCTGTTCCCAGGTAAGAGCGGCAACAGAAAGATAAGTTAGAAGTTTGACCCGGAAGTCCAGGTGATGCTGGCCTGGCTAAGGGTGATGCCCATGATGTGGAAAGGGGGGTGGATTTGAGATGTGGGTTGAGCTAGAAGGGACAGAGTCCTGACAGGATTGGATGACAGGGCACGTCTGGCAGCTGGCCGTAAGCAGTTTCCACTTACTGAGACGGGCAGACTGAGAGTGGGATAGGTTTGAAAGGGGAAAGAGCTCGATTCTAGTCATAATAATTTCAGAAGTATTTGTGGTACAAAAATGGGAAGATCACTTCATTAGTTGCAGATGTTGCCCTGGAGCACAGATGGGTGGCTTTATCTAGATCACCTATTTGAGTGTCATAGTTTTAAATGTCTGATCCAGAGATATGAGGATAAATATGGTCAATCAGGAGAGAAAATGTCTGGATTGTTTCCTAGTTGCTGAATATTAATACTATTAAAATATTAATGCTGTTAATGAGTATCATAGTAATTAGGTTATTTTAATACATATGTCAGTGTTATAGTAGCAATTAATACTGAATATTTTATGTTTATAAAATTATGGTATTAACGTGATCAATGTTGAATATATTAATATTAACATTTAATATTAAAACCACCATTTTTATATAGCTTGGTGGAAATTCAAGGCTCTAAGAATAAAAAGAAAATTAGTAATTGGATCCACAGGGTACAAAATATAGGTCAACAAAAAGCCTAAGGAGACAATAACCTTATAATGAATATCTATTTCTGAAAGAATATGTATAAACTACAATAAAACAAAAATTGTATCTAGTAAAGAGGGAAACTCTAGATCTTGATAGCCTCAGGTATATACAAATTTCAGAGTAGAAAAACGTTAAATTTTTATTGACTAGTTATATTTTTGTTATCCATCTAAAGATAATAGCCAATGCATTACCTTATTTCATAGTTCTCAATTGTTAGGAGAAGAAATAGAAATTAAAGGATAAATCAACATGTACAAAAGTGGAGTGGAGGATTTCAACTCCATCTCTGCCATTAAGTACTATGTTGAGACATGACATTACCAATATTTGATTATTTTCATCTATGAAAGAAGAGCAAATTGACATTTAAACTAATAGATTCAAAACAAACATTCTAAAGAGCTTGAAGAACACATTTAAAATTTGTTCATTATATTTAAAAGCAGAAAAGACAAAAATTCCTGCCCCTGGTAAGCTTAGATTCTGGAGCAACAAGAGATGATAAGTTTTGTTTAATGGTTATTAAGACAGATTAGCAGGAGCAAAAACAGAACTTCCTGGGTTCTCAGTGGTTCTTCAGAAGCTCTGGCCTCCAGAAATGTATATGACATAAAGATAGGGCATATTTAGTTTTATTTACCCCACAATACTGTACTTATCACACACCATTAGGATTAAATGGGTAGCCATTTGTCTAGTTTATTGCTTTTATCCAAAGGAATGGTAAACCTTCTCTTATCTCCCAGAGAAAGCCTCACGGTTCCAGCTCACATTCGGCCTTCAGGCTGGACCCTAGAGTGCCAGACAGATGGAAACATTGTCTTTCTAGATACTTACAGGGAAACATCTCTAGGTAGGAAAAAGTGAGATACAGACCCTATCCAGCTCCTGGATAAATTTTATTTAACCAAATGATTATAATTTAAGATTTAGTCCCTTACATTTCCAAAGAAACCCTTTCAGAAAGAGAGAGGAACAGTTACTTCTTCCATTACAAACAAAGAATAGTAGATTTTCTTCATCCTTTTCCTACAGGGTATCTAAGAAGCAGTAAGACAGTTGCCCTGGCACTTACCATGGTACCCTAGAAGTAAGGACTACAATGGAGGGTCAACATGCTTATTATTTATGATCAGGTATTTAATAAGCAATCTGTTTTTGACCCAGAATATCTCATATGATTGTTGAAAGCCCAACAGATAGATAACTCTTTATCCAACAAAATTTGTATGTGAGTATATCATTTAAACATCTCAGAACCATTAAAATATATAAATCAACACATTTTCAAAACAGGTATTATACAGTTGTTTTTCCCTCTGACTGGAGTACAAAATAGTATCGATAGGAGACTGGTTGAACAAATTCTGAAATAGCACAATAGGGTATGATTTGTATTTTTAAGACAATTGTTATATTTCTGAACCTTTTATTTATAGAATTTTGATAGGTAATATTATAGAGAATTTTTATAGACGCAAAAGTATAAAGAATCTTCCTGCACTTATTTTCTAGCTCCCAAATCATTAACTCTTGGCTAATCTCTCCCCACCCATCACCAATTTACTATTTATCACCAATTAGGGATACTGCCTCTGAGAAGCGTTATTTAGTCTAAGACTTGAGCCTGCTGTGGCGGGTACCGTATCCACCCCAGAGAGTGAATTCCAAATACTAACTTGCCCTTCCCACCCTGGCCCTCTCCGAGCTGAGCCACGTTGCACCAGAAGCTATTATCTGTAAGATACCTAAGACACATTCCTTCCAATGAGAAGCTGTTCTTTTCTAGATCCATCAGTAAGAAGTAAAGAGAACCCACAATTATTTTCATTTCAGTCATCTCCTTTTTATCTGTATAAACAGTGTAAGATTTTTTTTTTATTTTTTTAGGTGCCTGCTGTTAAAAAATCCTTAATCTAGTTGATATATGACAGGGAGCTAGAGAATTTGAAAAAGAATATAAATTATTGAGGTTTGCCCACAAAAGTCATTCTGTAGTAGTGCAAGGTCATTGATGCATTCAAGACACCATGACCTTAAGAGGCTTCAAGATGATAAAAATCCCCTTTTTTAATTTTGGAATAAATCCTCATAGTAGAATAATTTCACTCTCAATTTTAAAACCTGGGTGGCTTATATAAGGCATAAAACTGGTAATAAATATTATTTGTGATTTTCATATACATGATAAAATTATCTCATGTTCTTATTTACTATTAAATAAAGTGTGTAAAGAAAGGCATAAAATGATTCTTTTAGCCACAAGTTGTATTATTTGTCTGCCTTATTCTTGAATAAATATATTTACTTATACTAATCATACATATATAAGGGTGGTTAGTTCCATTTAGGTTGGCACACAAAATTCATGATAGAATAAACTACATTATATTATTCAAGTCACAAAATAATGTAGGCCTAAAACAATATTACAATAATCTATAACTGAGAAATTGACTCAAATTTTTTGAAAGAAAACAAATAAATGTCAAGCACAGCAACAAAGGAATGAGGTAAATAATCATTTAAATCAAATCTATGACCTGGCTTTTGCAGCAGATTAAGTTTGTCACAATTTTAAATTAATGGTAATTTATTACTATGAAAAACAAAGCTGCATTATAGAAACCACTAATAAGTTTTCTGATGCTCAGAACATCAATCTCAAGAATTAAAATCCCAAGTCACAAGAACCAACACATTCATTTAAGTGAATTTGTCTGTATGCTTCATGAACTTTCTAACCAAACACAATCAATTCAGCAAAGGAGTAAAACTGAGGTACTTTCACTATTAAAAATGGGTTGGTTGTAATAACGAATAGTTCTCCATGTTTTAAAAAAATACTAAAAGAGTCGTTACCTGTAATAACTGTATAAAGTTAATAATAATCTATAAGCCAACATCTTTTTAAAGAAAACATTGGATTCACCTATCAGTTATGGCTATTAAACCATTACATCTCTGTCCCATACCAAGACAAACAGATGGAGCTAACTGCTTTAGAAACCTGTAATGCTATATGTATAGATCTTCTTATGTCTTCTCTTTCAAGCTGTCATACTTTTTCATTTTTCCTGGTTTCATCTTTTTTAAGGGGTGGGGTAGGCATAAAAGACAAGGACAAAGGAATTAGAAATAGCCCCCACATGTCACTGGCTTAGAGATGGCTCAGGGGGGCAATTAATGATCCTGCTGTTTCTTCCCATTGCTCACCTTTGCCAGCCTTTTTAAAATGACATTTTTGAATATATTATTACTATGGAGAGGTTGGTGAGAAAAGGGAATACAAAATTAAATTCACTATTAACTCTGTGATAAGGAAGTAATTAGAAATTATGATTCCGAGCTGCAGTCTTAAGTCAACCTATTTATTTAACAAGTCTGAAATCAATTGATTGGCTAGTCCTTTTATTTAAAAAAAAAAAACAAAATGAACCTCAGTATCCCTTATTTGTCCCTGGGCCAGTACCAAAATTATGAATTCCTATGGGAGAATGACAGGTGAGTGGCTGTGTGACAGACTGGGCTACAATATCACCATTACAGAAAATTGTCAATCTTTCGAAATACTTATTCATGACTGGCGAGTTCTGGAAATAATGTGATTACAGTAATAGAAGGAAACAGTTGCGCTCTTAAAGCAATAGGTGGCTTTGCCTCGCGCGGATGAATTTACCGCCAAGGAATACGTTGGCCATGCAGAAAAGCAGCCGCGGCTGGCTTCCTCGGTGTGGCTAAACGGCGCTCTGAGTCAGTGGTGCTCAAAATTGGTCGGAAGTCCCATCGAAGACAGCGGCAATAAGGAGACGTGTTTTACTCAGCTTGAAATTTGCAAGCTGAAGTGAAAAGGCTGCTTTGCAAAAAAGGATTATTTTAAGAATTTGTTTCCTGGTAAATATTTAAAGTATAGTTGATGTTTTCCATGTTTTACGAAGTGCCGTAAGAGTAAAATTGTTTGCCACTCCATTATTAGTACCTCAATCGAGCACTGTGTGTCTGTTATTTCAAAAAGTTTATGTAACAAATGCTTAGCAGGCGCTAGGCAATTTTCCGCTCGCGGTGAACAAGGAGGCCCAAGTCCTGTCCCTCAAGAAGCTTAGATTTTTTTTGGGGGGGGGAGTAGATAATACACAAATCATTAATAAAAAGATGATATAATTTAGTTGGCATAAAGCACTGTGTGCAAACAAAACAGATAAACAATTAAGAGTGACGTGGGCACAAAAAGACTTTCCGAGGAAGAGAAATTTGTGTAGAGACCTAAGGCAAAAGGGACGGATATTAGGAGGGAGAACATACCTCGGCAGCAAGTGCAAAGTCCTGTGGCGGAATGAGCTCGGCTTGTTCAAGGATAAGCCAAGGACTTGGCTTGTTCAAGGACACCCTGATGCAGCAGGGTGTGTGGGGACAGAGATCAGGAAATGGAATTGGTGGGGAAGAGCTGGGAATAGCTTTGTGGGGCCCTGCCATCCATCACAGTCTAGTGAAGGGTTTCAACAAATGCACTAAAAAATACTTAACCTTTAAAAGAATGGGCCGAGAAGGGAAGCTACCAGGATTCATTTTTTTCCAGCAATTTAGGAAAGAGAGAAAAGTTGTGAGGAATAAATGGGCAGCCGTGAAGGTGGGAAGTGTCTGATTAGGATTTATTTTGTATGGGGTCCCAATCGTTTTTGTCGATGTGCCGTGTGCAGGAGGTGAGTCAAAGAAGACCCTGGGATGTGAGGCCTTGGTACTTGGTGGTGAGGGAGCCTAAACAGGGCAGTTTTGAGATGGGGGAAGTGCATCCTACAAAGGATGTATAGTGGCTTTATAAACAAAGAAAAATATAGACAGTGATATTCCTGAGTGTGAGAAAAGGCACGAAGATGCCTAAGATGTTTCAAGTGATCTACTTTGTTCTGACAAGGTATTTAAGCGAGAAATCAAGTAACAAAAGTAACAAAAAAGTTACATTTTGAAATATCAAAATGCACTTATAACAATCTCATTATAAAATCTCAAGTATATTTTTCTTCAGACATAAACTTTGAAAGTAAGATATCCAGACTTTAGGTATCACCTAGAGTAGCATTTGGGAACAGGCGGTGTCAGCTGGGCCCTAGACTCCCTGGGCTGACAGCATTGTAAGTTCCACGACTGTCTAATCGCTATGTCACTGTGCTACACACCTGGAACTGATACAATATTGTATGTCAACTGTGATTGGAAACTAAGTTGTTTTTTAAAATAAATATATAAAGTAGTATTTGAGAGGCCAGACTCAGCTCCATACCAGTGCACAAACATCATCCCAGACTCCTCTCTTGTTTATTACACATTGGCAAATGCTTCTATTTTTTTAAAAAATGGTGGGGAAAGTGAAACCAATGAACTAAACAACCAAATTAAGAGATAGTTTTGCTCCTTAATCTATACTGGTATTCAGCGCTACGCATTTGGAACAGGGTACAAGTGTAAGTGTGTGAAATGACACCTCAGCATTTTACGCTGCACGCTTCCCATCTGACCCGGGCCTCTCTCCGGTCGTTAATCGGCCTGGTGTGCACCTGCCAGCAGATTTGGCTGTTCTCTTACATTGTCCTTTCTCTTGGATTCCTAAACGCTCTCTATAGCTTCTGGGAACCAGTGCTTTGTCAGTCGTGTGTTTTGCCAGGTAACTAGTTCCCCGGTCTATGGCTCTCCTTTTATTTCATGATGATGTTTTCTAGCCTACAAGCATTTCTTTAAATTTAATTTAGTAGCATTAACTAACCATTTCCCCACTTTTAAAATGACTTAAGAAGCCTCATCTTTTTTGTTGAATAAAATGTTATTTCCCCATGTGTTCTTCTAAAGTTTTAGAATTTCGTTTCTCACATTAAGTTCCTTCATATGCCCAGAAATTTTTGGTTCATGATGAGAGGCAAGATGACAATATTTATTATTTTTGTAAAGGTCACCACAGGCCATTTTGTGTTTATTGAATAGTATCTTGCCACATATCTGTAAGGTCGTTTCATACTATGCACATCATCCTAACCTATGACAAATACTTAGGCTTCATTTCTGTGATCAACACGCTACTGTCTAAAATGCTTCACAGTCGTCACTAAATGTCAGTAGTATTTGAACCCCCACATTGTCACCTGTGCCCTTTCGGGAAAAAGTCACCCCCAGCTAAAACCACTGTGTCAGACCAGTGAATTTAAAAGTGTAATAGTAAGTTGAAATACGGCTAAGAAAGTCCTGCGAAGGTCATTTTTATGTATCAACTTGGCATGTGTGTGAATGGCTGGAAACACATGGTGGGTACTGATTTTGGAGTTACAAATAATTATTAATGACTTGGCAAATTTGCAAACATGAAATCTGTATGTAAAAATGAAAACTGATTCTATGTCCTACTTATTCTGTTTCTAGAGTAGATATAAGTTTTCAAAATAGACACAAGAAACAACATTTTTGTAAGATGAGGGCAAGAAAGGACTTTTCCAACATAACTATAATTCTAAAATACTGTGATGAAGAGCTTCGTATTGAAAATAAGACTATAGTTGCTGACGTTTCTGTTTTTAAGTGATCTTAGTTTTGACAGTAATTTTTCAAAATTGTTGAACATTTGTTTCCCTTCTGTATTATTTTTCTCCCTTACAAAACTGAATTAATCATGAGGACCAATTAAAACCATAGATTTGCTCAAAATCATTATGCAAGCCAGCCAATATGTACAAAAGTGCAAATGAGTTTGTGCAATTTATGGGTTGTTCCCTGACCACCTACTAATTTCCTCATGTTCCCCTACCTTATAAAAGGTGGTCCAACTAAAGTGAATAATACCAGTATCTACTTAAGTAATTGCATCGATACCATTAACATCAATTATTGAATTACTGTCACATAACTTTTGGAGAGCATATTAGAATAGAAAGACTTAACATATTGCAAATTATTGAAATTTTAATCCTGGTTTTTTAATTTATTATCTGCGATCTTGGGAAAAATACTGAATTTGTCGGAGCCTTGGTGTTCTAATCTATACATAACCTAAATTGTAATTGCTCGTTCCCAGGGAACTTTAATGCCAGAACTTAGCTTTTCTCAATGAGTCATTTCAGCCCCTTCTAATTAGCTCCCTAAGCTTCTGATTAACATGCTCAGTAGAAGGCTTCAGTATTCTCTCGATCTAGCCCTTTCTGCTGCTCTGTGACATCAGCTGCCCGAAATAGCATCACTACTGGGCTAGGCATCTGCCTTCTGCACACCCAATCGAGACTGGTTCCACTTTCCCAGACTCCAGAAAATAGTTTCTTCTCATTGGCTTTCCCTTTCATCCTCCACAACTGCAAGGACCATAAACCACTATTTTTAACTCTTAGGATTGGACCAAAGTGGAAGGTATGACAACACTGTAATAATTGCCAAATACTGCACTGGTCTATCCAGACCAGGGCTCTTACTGAGGCTGTCCTCTCCAATTCTCCTGCCCACCTCCCAAAACACCGGTGATAGCTAACAACACACAGCTCACAATAGGACCTGAGAGAAAGGATGGAACTTGTTCTCACACTTTTATAACATGTGTCTCCATTTACTGTTTCAGGATTAAACTTCTCTGGGTTGATGGGCTTTGACAATATTCCTTCTCTACAAAAGAACCCCTCAACTCTCTCTCTCTCTCTCTCTCTCTCACACGATTGTGGTGGCCAAAAAACACGCAACCAGGTGATCAAATGTCATATATCTACTTCCCAAAGTCTTCCCAAGAAGATTTCCATCTTAAGGAATTTTTTTAATGTGAGCGTGAGTAGATTAGGCTACAGTGGTTAGTCTCGTTGTATCCGTCTTCTCATTAAGCATTATAAAATATGTCAGTATCACCAAGGAATATAGTAACAAATATAAAATGAGCTTAAAAGTAGCTACTCAGAAGTGTGTTATGTGGTAATATGTGGAAAATGCTAAATATTCATTTTGTTCTCAATTGCTAGTATCTAATGATGATGAAAAATAATTAAAGTAGTTAATAAACTTACATCTCTGCTGTCAAATGTAAAAATCTTGTTCATCTTATCATCTCCTACATATAAAATATAAGATTTATTTTAATTGTGAAATCAATGGCTTTGTCCCCTTTAAAGGAATTTTCAGTTTATAGAGAAGTAATTTTGCTTGTAGACAGTGTCTTAATTGTGATTTAATTTTTTACACTTGGTCTTTAAGCCAGGTTATCCTAAGGGCAGAGCTCTTACCAGAAAGGAACTTCTGTTATTTTTTTTCTATCAGAATTAAACAATTACATACATGGAGTGAAGCAGTAACTAAAAAGAAAGAAAGACTCTGGAATAAAATTATGCCATGCTCTTAAATAAGTTTATACACAAGTTCCCCACTTCATCTCTGAAAACAGGTCCTGATAGGAAAGAGATCTGTTGCCACTATCAATTCCTATTTAAATAGTCGAGTGAGGTTACTAGAGAGTGGATGTGGGTGGAGAGGGCTGGAGATGACACAAGGTCAGTCAGACAGTTCTAACCTTGACCTGAGAAACAGAATTAACAGAGATCTCAGCTAACACGCATGAATCGCACCAAGTGTCACTGGGATCAGGGCGCCTTCTGCTCTTACAACCTACTAGTCATTAGTCCCCTTCAAGCCCCGTTCTGTGGTCAAATGTTTCTCAACAACTACAGTCTACACATCAATACAGGCTACACAGTAAACATTCTCCAGAATTAGACTCAGCGTGCTTGGGTTATGATATACAATGTATAGCAACCACAGTAGGACCCTCATTTGTCTTGGATCTAGTATTCCTACAGATAGCTTGATTTGATTTTGCAAGAAATCTGACCAAGTGTCAAATCCTCAGGCATCTCTGAAGCCAAGGCAAAATGTTACTATTGAGATGCTAACATTTTTCTTACAATGTTATACTTAATTGCTATACACATATTCAATATGCTAAAATATTGTCTGCATTTCTAAAATTAAACATACAGTGTTTCAGACTTAATACCTAGTAAATCATATAGGATTTTTTAAGTTAAGGATATTTATCTCCAAACTAAAAATATTATATGGTAAAATATTAGTTTGACAAAATTTCAATTGGATCAAAATTTTATATTTAAGATAACTGGAAATTAATCAGAAAGTTGTACATTTTGAAATTACTTTAAGTGAAAAATTTCAAAGGTACAATAATCAATTCCACATGAGGAAATGAAGGTAAACTAAATCATACATACTGTGTAGGGGAAACAAAGATGTCTTTCTATGAATATTTATTTAGTAGTTTTTAATATTTATTAAAATTTAGTGCTTTGTAGGTTAAACTGAAAAGATCTGGAGTTCTAAAAAGAAAAATAAAATCCTGATTTACCATGAGAAAAAAAACCAAAGGGAATTTTCATATTCTTCTTACTCTTCAAGTTTTAAAGAACAAAAGACAGGTGTCTAGTATAATTCTAGAATTCAGTGTTATGTAATAAGAATCAAAGCACTAATATTTCAATGTCAAATTACTGCTCTCACTAATTTACTGTGGTTATATAAAAGAATGCCTTCAGAGAAGGTACTCTGGAAACTTCACACCCTTTCTTCTCCTCCTCAATTCTTTCCTTATTTGCAAAGATAATAGTCTTATGAATGATAAAATGCAGCAACAGAGAGAGTAAAAACTGCTAAAAAATGGAGTTTATCATGCAGGAGCAGGGCCTCAGCTGATGAGAGCAGTAAAAAGAACTTTTTGAAAAGATAAAGAAGAGATATGGAATATGGTGGCCCATAGGAGACCACAAGGTTCACCCGAACTAAGGGCCCATGTGTACACACACAGGCTTTCTCATAGCAACTGCAATATTTCTTTGGTTTAAAATTGATTGATTCAAAAGCTGTGAAGAGGGCAAACACATTTGCATTTATTTCAACCTTTCTTTGTTTTTCCCAAAAGCATTTCCTGCTTATATAGTATACACAGGGTGTTCTCTAGGTGTCTGGAAAGACAATGGTATATAAGAAACACAGTTGCAAACTATAGTAAGTACCCTTCATATTCCAAATAAATGTTATATATATACCACACACAGTTTATATATACAAACAAAAACTGCATTTTAAAGATGTTGGTGTTTACACAGGCGTGCTTGGTCACTTAGGACAAGTTTGGACATAGAGAATAATGTCAGTGTCAGTTTGAAGCAGTAACATTGGCCTCAAGAGAACTGGGTTACAAAAAGTGAGCTAACACAATGCAATATGCATTTGTGACATGGACATTGATGTAACCTGGCAGCCAAGAAGAGTGGACTGGACGCACGTGCATGAACAATGGCAACTTCACTGTACTAGTCAGTGAAGATGCTGTTGAGGGAGCATATGTACTGTGTGGCTGCTGTATTCAAAATGACTGAGTGAGTAGAGCAATGAACCTGCATCACATTTTGCATTAAGCTTGAACATTCCTCTGCGGAAACTATTTGGATGATTCACAAGGCCATAGCTATTAGCAACTGGTGATTGGCAGCTTCATCCCAATAATGCATCTGCTCATGCATCATAGTTCGCACAGAATTTTTGGCAAAACATCAAATCATGCAGATAATCCAGCCTCCTGACAGCCCCGATTTGGTGCCCTGTGACCTCTGGCTTTTCCCAAAACTAAAATCACCTTTGAAAAGGAAGAGATTTCAGACTGCTGACGAGATTCAGGAAAATACAACAGGGCAACGGATGGTGATTGGGAGAACAGTGTGGGACCCCAAGGTGCCTACTTTGAAGGGGACTGAGGCATCATTGTCCTGTGTACAATGTTGCTTGTATCTTCTTCAATAAATGTCTCTATTTTTCATGTTACATGGCTGGATACTTCCTGGACATACCTCATATGCCTTTCCAAAATAAGTGTGAAAAGGACTATGCAATATAAATAAACCATATGTGACACATTCACTGAACTTTTGAAAAATAAACATGAAGTAAATTTAACAAAGAAAAACTATACATACAGCTACAACTAGTCATTTAAATTAATTGTATGCGAGAGAGAGTCTGTCTGATTAAGAGTCCATTATGGAAACACAAAGCTTCCTGAGGTCTGTGGGTTGTCATCCCATCTTCATTAAGCTCCATTTGGCAGGGAAAAGAGGGAGATAGCAGTCCTGAGAGCAGGAAGAAATTGCTCTATCTGAGGATGCATTTGCATCCCTCTTGGGATTGAATCCAGTTAAACTTATTTCAGTGTTCCTTAAAGGAGTTTTTAGTAAATCTAAACAAAACTTGAGCCAATGCCTCCACTTTGGCAGCCAAAAGCTATACAATTTTGGTAGCCTTCCATCAATTGAACAGACTCATTTGCTGTGTACTAGCATATAATATGTTCTCAATTACACTGGTTAACATGTGCTTGCATGCAGGGAAATTTTTTTGATCAAATGTAATGGCAAGGTGTGTATTGAGCATGAACAATGAATAAGGACATTACCTTATTAAACTTTGACCTAAGAAACAGGTTACCCATAACTACTGCTTATTTCAATCTTCCAGTGGAAGGAAGGACCCTTGAAACTCTCTGGATAAGCTCTTCAAGAACCATTTCAATTTTATTTCTTCATGGAGAAGATGGCAACGGAACAACTCAAGTGTAAAATCCAAGCTGGTCATGTGAAATCAAATGACCGCTTACTGCATTCACAACTCAGTGTTTGTCTCAGAGCCGTCCAGCAGTCAGCCAAGGTGGGGTCTGGCAATCACCCAACAGGCTTAGGAAGCAGCTGTGTTAAAAATGTTAAGCCATTACATTTATTTCAATGGTTGCACAACCTAGTAAATTTACTAAAAATCATTGAGTCATACTCTTGAAAGGGGTAAATTATACAATGCGTAAAATATTTCTCAAAGTCATGAAAAGTTTTTAAGGCATTACAAAAAATAGGATAGTGTGGAGTGGTCTATAGCAGGTGATTAAATATTCACAAGGTATGTACATGTATAAATATAGGTATACATGTGTACTTAAAGCATTTGATAATTTTTGACAAAGTCCAACATCAATATGGAAAATTATTTCAGCAATATCTACAAAATTAAACAAATGATAATAATGACAAGAAAAATGCAGATAATGAAAACCTCCCAAGGGAACCGCAAACAGGAGACCCTCCAGTTGCTCCTTTGCATCTGCGTGTGTTTAACGGGACGGCAGCCATCCGGCTGTCAGCCCCCCAGGTGTGACACCAACAACTCAAGGCGACAAGCCCACCCTCTGACTCAGGCTAACTCGTGGGGAACTTATTTTGCATACCCAGCTCAAAGACGCAAGCAATGTAGTTATAAAATATGTTTAACATTTTGCTTTTTTTGAGGTACTCTACTGATCCAGAAACCCCTCTCAAAGTTCCCTTTTAGTTCCCTGCTCAGGTGCAGGGCCAGGCCAAGCTGTGCTGTCACGGAACATAAGCCCCTTCCCCCCTGCCCCCAGCCCACTCATCAACCTGTTGTTAGGTCATACCTGTGTTTGCTAACCTCCCCCCAACTGACCTGTTTGTATTTACTAACACTGGCTGTTAAAAACATCCCTGCCTTTTCCTGAAGTGCCAGTAAGCTTTGAAAAAGGCACTATAAATCCCTGATGACAAACGATGCAGAACATCTTGGCAGATGTTTATTTGCTAGCTGTACATCTTCTTTGTTGAGGTGCCTGTTAAGGTCTTCGATCCATTTTAAAATTTTGTTGTTTATTTTCTTAGTTTTGAGTTTTAAGGGAATCTCTGTAGGTCTGTTTTAAATAGCAGTCCTTTATCAGATGTGTGTTTTGCAAATATTTTCTCCTAGTCTGTGGCTTGTCTTCTAATTTTGTTAATATTACGTTTCACGAACAAAAGATTTAAATTTAATGAAGACAAATTGTCATTTTTTGTGGATTGTGTTTTGGTGTTGCATCGAAAAAAAGCTTTACCATGACCACATTTATCTAGTTTTCTCCTATGTTGTCTTCTAAGAGTTTTATAGTTTTACATTTAGGTCTGTGATATATTTTGTAATTTTTTGTGAAGGGTGCAAGGTCTCTATATTCTTTTTTTAAAAGATTTTATTTTTTAGAGAGAGGATAGGGGAGGAGAAAGGGAAAGAAACATCAATGTGTGGTTGCCTCTCATGTGCCCCCCACTGGGGAACTGGCCTGCAACCCAGGCATGTGCCCTGACTGGGAATCGAACCAGCGACCCTCTGATTCTCAGGCCCGTGGTCGAACCACTGAGCTATGCCAGCCAGGGCAGGTCTCTATATTCTTTAAAAATATTTAGATGTGGTATTCCAGTTGTTCCAGCACCATTTGTTAAAGACACTTTGCTCCATTGTATTGCCTTTGCTTCTTTGCCAAAAATGAGTTTACTGTGTCTGTGTGTGGTCTCTCTATTCTGTTCCATTGACTTACTTGTCTGTTCTTTAACCAATACTGCACAGAGGGCTCTGTTTCTTTGTGGAAGCTCTAGGCGAGTATCTGTTTCCCTGCCTTTTTCAGCTTCTAGAAGCCATTGACATATCCCCATTCCTCTACCCACAAAGCCAGCAACATTGCTTCTCTCTGACCATTCTTCTGTGGTCACATCTCCCTCTCACGGCATCGGGAAGGTTCCCCACTTTAAGGACTTCTGTGATGAGACTGGGCCCACTTGGATAATCCAGGACATGTTCCTCACTCAAGGTCCCTGATTTAATAACTTCTTCCAAGTCCCTTTGCCACATAAAGTACATGTGCACAGATTCCAGGGGTTAGGACACTGACATCTTTGAGGTACATAATTCTGCCTGAGAAGTAAATGCTCTAGTTCAACAATAAGCAGCATTCCATTTCAAGGCAATTAAAAGATGTTAAAGAGCCCTGGCTGGTGTGGCTCAGTGGATTGAGTGCCAGCCTGAAAACCAAAGGGTCACGGGTTTGATTCCCAGTCAGGGCACATCCCTGGGTTACAGGCCAAGTCCCTGCTGGAGGGCGCTAGAGAGGCAACCACACATGGATGTTTCTCTCCCTCTCTTTCTCTTTCCCTTCCTCCCTTCTAAAAATAAATAAAATAAAATCTTTTTTAAATGTTCAAGAGACTTTTTCTTGTTTTTTAATATTCACTACACATTTTTGGTATGGTCTGTACCATAACTTTGTGCAGGCATAGGTGTCTTCCTATTGTTGCTTTGAGGTTGCCATTGGAAACCTTCTAATCATGACTGATTTCATTTCCAGCATTCCCACTTTTCTTTGCTACACTTTGTCTTTGGTGCACCATTTCCTGTCTTGATTATATTTTTTTAATAAATGTCACTTGGGTTTATCACTGTGAGTTGTGGAGGTCACACCATTGCACGCTGTGCTCTCCCAGTAACAGGTGCACAGTACCAACCACTGACAAGCTTTTAAAGGACATGGGTGGTCAATGACCCTGATGCACTTCTGCTGTTTACAGGGTGATTTGTGGACTGAGAAGCTAGCAGTGAAGTTTCTAGTTTATGCAAATACTCACATTTACTATACCATGGACAATGAAATTAGAAACATGTTGTTGGGGGTTATTTAATGAAACAGCAGAGACAAATTTGTGCATATAAGAACCATGAAAGAGAGAATAGTCTTGTCTATATGCCATATTTTGCCACATATAATGCAACTTTTTGCCCGAATTTTTGAGGGAAAAATAAGGATGTGTATTATACATGGGTAGTTCTAATTCTTTATTTATATAAATGTTTTTAATTCTTTTATTTATGCTTATATATTAAGAGTATAACTCTAGAAAGCAACAGCAATATCCATATGCAAAATAATATCCTGGAATATGATCATTGGTTTTGTTCCCAAATATAAATAAAGAAAAATTGAATGAAAAATTAAAAGATTATTTTCCTGAAAGTTTAGGCCAAAAGCATGGGTGCTCATTATACACAGCAAATATGGTAGAAATGACAATAAATAATTCTTAAAGGCAACAAAACCACGTAAGAATCTCGCAATGTGGTATTGAGCAAAAGAAGCCACACACAAGAGTACACGCCCCATAGTTTTACTTGGGTAAAATATGGAGGAAGGGAAGCCTTGTTTTTGGTGCTGGGCATCAGAATAGGCTTTGCATGGGGTGGTCAACAGTGGGTTGTAACTGGAAGGTGTGTGAGGAAGCCTGACAGTTTTCTCGATGTGGTGGTTACGTGGGTGTACGCGCTATGTGATTATGTTGAGCAGTATATGTAGAAGTGTATAACATACACTTCTCTCTGTATGTTATACTTAAAGTATTTAAAATATATAGATTGTGATAGTAAATTCAAAATACCACTGGACTTGGAGTGAGGAAAATGGAGTTCTAGCATTAAGCTCTCCTGAACTTATGTCTGTCTGACCTTGTGAAATCAGCTGACTTGTCTGGACTGCAGGGCCTCAATGGTAAAACTAAAGGATTTGGATTTCTTCCAACTCCATGTTTCAATAACTTTTTGACTTAAGATGCTTTCCACATTTTAACAGCTAATAATAGACACCTTTTAGACTGGGAAATGTTTTATACAATGTGGTGACAAGAACAATGTTTTCCTTTATAGAGTGGAACAATGATCAGAGATGTTTATTTTAAAATATATCACTGTCATGTGTACACTGTGGTGTAAATTGTAGCTCTCACAACAGGAATGAAAAGTATGAAGAGTTCTATCTCCAGTGTTAACAGGAGAACAATATCCAGAGTTGACAGCCTGACATGTACTGTACGCTTTCCATCTTGATGCTACAAAACGCAATTTGTTACAAGTCTTGCTCTGCAGCCACTTTGAAAAAGTTCACATTTTTTAATTGTCAAGTGTAAAATTGTAATAATAATTTTGTAAGTCTATGTGAGACTATAACAATCGCACCTGTATTGATGGGAAAGGAGGAAGTACTGTAACAGCACTCCAGCATTCTGAGAGTACTGCGCGTGTGTGATGGGATTACCCTTGACTGTTGCCACACGGGCACACACACACAGGAAATTTGTTTCACTCCAATCCAGAATAAAAAAGAGAAACATTTTAGTTTTTCCGCTATCTCCTTCCCTCTCCAGGTCCCCAGGAAGGAGTGACATATCTGGCTGATGAGTTTAGGAGAAGAAATTGAACAGTGTCTTGGTTTGCATTTCAGGTGGAAACTGTCAGTGGTCTCGGCTTCTCCATTCTGCAGTATTTGCTGCAAAGTGGGCTCTACTCCGTGGACGAGGCCTGTAGATTAAGAGTTCTGATTTAATTCAGGGTGGTTAGAGCAAGTCTGCCTGTTCGTAGATAGAAAGTCATAATCTGAATCTGCTTTGTTACTAGTAAGCAAGCATTCTAGTCTCCACCTTCTGTGTCAGATTTCTCAATGGTTCTGAATTAAGGAAGAGAAAATGGAGTCTCTGCTTGCTCCACAAATGCTCAACATTAATGAAATTCCCAAAGTATAAAAAGAAGAGGGACAGGTCACTGTCTGCATAAGGTTCCTTATAATTTTAGGTTAGAAAAATAAATCAAGGCACACACACACACACAACTGTCCAGAAAGCTATGCTTCCAACATATTTGAATTATTTTGAGGAGGAAACATACCTGCTTTCTTTGCAGAATATCCAGTTTTCTCAGAGGGTAAGTCCCAGGAGCACAGTGCACATATCATACTTTCCTTTCATTAAAAATATCCAGATTATCGCCCTGTTTATGACAAGTGTGCAAATAGTCAGTTTCTTTTTCTTTACCTTCTATTTTCTAACATCTATGGAATCTTATTTTTGCCTATGAGTCTATGTTTTGAAAGCTCATATTCTAAGTTTTTGTGATCACAAGATCAGTGGCTTCATAATTTAAAATATTCAAGAATAGATTTTTCGGTCTATGTAACTTACATTTTGTAGGTGCATTTGTGTCTGCAGATAACTCAGAACCGAGAGAGAGAGGCCTGGAGAGTATTGGGAGATACTGGTTAACCCCACCCACCTTGGCTGCCTGACATTTCAGAACAGTAATGAGCCTTCTGTTTGCCCTGAAGATAACTTAAGGGAAAATGTACTCGAAAGCGAAGCTTGTTTCCCTTGAGCTACACAGTCTTCTCTATAATGATATGTAATATTATATGGAACACAGAACATTTAGTTCTTCAATTTAATGTAACTCTGTTCTCCCACTACCTTCTAAGTAAGCATTGGCTGTGTACGGTGCTTAACACTCTTCTCAAAGGAGACATTTTTTGAGGAAAACAGAGCAACCAGATTTTAGTAGAAAATAATAAATTTCTATTAAATGTTCTCTGCTTCAATCATTCAATCCCCCACTAGGATCTTCATGAAGTTTTATTGGTGTGTGCATATGTGTTCAGTATTATATTATTCTGTTAGTGTAAATAATTTTATAGACAGTTTATTTTCTGATGCATGGTGATTGATAGAAATAAAAGGTTTTGTGTTAATCATGTAGGCAATATTTGACTATCTAATCAACTTAGAGTAGTCTGTACTTAGAATAATATAAAACCACACTGGTTTTCCAAACAATAAAGAGGTGATTTTACAAAAATATATGCTCTAAATTTCTTTTTAAGATATAAAAATGCACACTGTTTGAGCTGACATAATTGCCTGTGTATCTAGATGGCTTTTTAATAATAAAATGAAAGCCATGGAGCATTTAAATTATTTGCTACATTCATTTAAATGGCATAGTCAATAGTACCTATTTAAATTTGCTCATTCTGGTACTGACAGCAGGAAGAAAAGTGTTAGCTTTTTGGAGTAATTTTTAATGCAATGGATTCATTACTCTTTTCTGTTTAAAATACTATTCACTAGTTGCTTGCAAGTATCATAATTACAGGCAGCTATGACTTTATTACAAGGAGAGTGTTTCTGCCTCTTGCTTAACATCAGCCACCTTGTAAAATAAACTCGTTGTTCATTTTAGTATCAAACTGGAAATTGTCCATCTTACAGTCTCTGCCAACTCGATAGTTCCTCTCTCAAACATAAAATTTTAACATAGGATAAACCAGTAACTACTTACCTTCCTGCCCAGCTCCTGTCTGCTTATTACTGTTGTTTCACTTATCTGTATGTCTTTGGGGATGACTACGTGTTATACTTCAGAGGTGAGAGAAGAACACGAACCCTCCTGTTCAACAACCATTTTTAAATATCTGGATACTTATTCTTATTTCATTGTTATATCAAACACAAAAGAAGTAGACAAGAAGACCATGGCTGGTGTGGCTCAGTGGATTGAGTGCTGACCTGTGAACCAAAGGGTTGCTGGTTCAATTCCCAGTCAGAGCACCTGTCTGAGTTGTAGGCCAGGTCCCCAGTAAGGGGTGCACAAGCAGCAACCATACATTGATGTTTCTCTCCCTTCTTTCTCCTTCCCTTCCCCTCTCTCTGAGAATAAATAAATAAAATCTTCTTAAAAAATAACTAGACAAGAAAGATCCTGTAGTCATTTTTCTAGATTGTATAGATCTTTTTTTGTATAAACTCACAGGAATAGAAATAACATAGGATATGTCGATTGCATGATAATGTACACAAATGTTCCCAGAAAAGTGAAAACTAAGAGACTTTATATCAGCTTAGTTATAGTATATTAATATTTAATATATATATTTTAAAAGTCTACAGACCTCTCAGATAAATAATTAAAAGGTATAATCATATCCAAGCTGATTAAAATTATGGGTTTTTTTTATTATTGTTCAATTACAATTATGCCCATTTTCCCCATTATTTTCCCCTGCCCTATCCATCCACCCACCTCCCACATTCAGTCCTCCTTCCTACCCCATTACCTTTGTCCATGGTCCTCTAAACCTGTTCCTTGACTTGACCCTTCCCCTTCTTTCCCCCATTACCCACTTAATTCCACCCCTCGGGTCACTGTCAGTTTGTTCTTTATTTCAATGTCTCTGGTTCTACTTTGCTCACTTGTTTGTTTTGTTGATTAGCTTGCACTCATAGGTGAGATCATATGATATTTGTCTTTCACTGCCTGGCTTATTTCACTTAGCATAATGCTCTCCAGTTTCACCTATGCTGTTGCAAAGGGTAGGAGCTCCTTTTTTCTTTCTGCTACATAGTATTCCATTGTGTAAATGTACCACAGTTTTTTGATCCATTCAGTTACTAATGGGCACTTAGGTTGTTTCTAGCACTTGGCTAATATAAATCATGCTGCTGTGAACGTTGGGGTGTACAGGTTCTTTTGAATTGGTGTTTCAGGATTTTTAGGATTTAATCCCAGCAGTGGAATTGTTGGGTCAAAAAATAGTTCCATTTTCAGTTTTCTGAGGAAGTTCCATGCTGTTTTCCACAGTGGCTGCAGCAGTCTGCATTTCCACCAACAGTGTACTATTGTTCCCTTTTCTCCCCAATCTTGTCAGCACTTGTTTGTTGATGTGTTTGTGATGATCATTCTGACTGGTTTGAATTGGCACCCCATTGTGGTTTTAGTTTAAAACCTTTATTGATATAAAGTCTCTTAATTTTCACTTTTCTGGTCATTCATGAATGACCCCAAATGAATTTTTGAAATGTTTGTTCCATCTCTATGAAATATGTCACTGGTATTTTAATAGCAATTGTGTTGAATCTATACATTGCTTTGGGTAGTATGGACATTTTGGTCTTCCAGTCATGAACGTGGTTTAAAAGTTAGGAATTGAAAACCAATATAATAATCAGCAAAATGGTGAAGTAAGGAATTCTGAAACTGTCCTTCTCTAAAAAAGCAATGAAAACACTGGGTAAAACCATTGCAGTCGATATTTGGGAATGCTGGAAATTAAGCAAAGGCTTTCAGCAACCTAAGTAGTACTTACTCAGGAAAGACAACTTGACAAGAACAGTGAGATTTGTGGCATTTTAAATTACCTCATTCTTATCTCCCTTTTCCAAACGTATTTCAATAACAGCTCAGATTCCCAAGAGTACCATAAGGAGTAAAACAGATCTCATTGACAAAGAAGTGTAGTCGTTAATTATTCTTTTTGACCTGGGTGGAGGCTTAAAAGGCTTGTCTTTATTTCACCTGACTCAGAACTCCCCTAGTGCTAAAGCCACAACCCAGAGGGAAGAGTATATTGCATATATGGATTATATTTACAGGGAAATATTTTAATTACTTCTGTCTGAGGTGAGGGCCAACAACAGACTAACTAAAAATTGGGAGGAATGCCTGGAAAAAAAGATAATTATAATACTTTGCAAAGCTCTTTAAAAACAGTATCTGATTTCCAGAGTTGCCAAATCAAACTATTCAAAATGCGTAGTCTTCAATCAAAAAGTATGATGCTTGCAAAGAAACAAGAAAATATGGCTCATATGCATGGGAGAAGAGTAATCAACAGAACTATCCTTGGTTAAGGCCAGAAATTAGATGTTCTAAACTAAAGTTTTGTCTCAGCTGTTTTAAAAGTATGTTTAAGAGACAGATCCAAAATAATGGCATAGGAAAACCCCAAATCACTTCCCATGGACACTCCAAATGTATACCTACATACACAGCAGTTGTCCTGAAGAACTACTAAGGGCTGATTGAACATTATCTGCATAGCAAACTCTCTTGAGAGACACTACATAGAAAAGGGTGAGGAACTAGAGGAGCTCTCTGGGATCTGGGAGAATTCTCAGGGATCAGAGGTGCTGGTGAGCACCACTGTTTGCAGCCCGCCTCAACCTAGTTGGTGCAGGTTACAGCATGGTCCAGGACTCTACCCAACCTACAAGGCCAACAAGTGCATCCTTGGTCAGTGTTGCTAGTGATTATTCCAGGCACAGCCAGCCAGACCGCCAGGGTACTACCACTGCCACACGCCTGGAACCACCCTGTCCTTCACCAACTCCAGCCCTGGTCAGCTCAACTGCCAGGGTGCCTCTGGAGGGGGTGTATCACGGGAAACTATGACACATGATTTTCCAGTCTCTAGCCAGCCAGACTGCCAAGGCCACCTAGCACAATCAACCTACACGGAGGTCACTCCTTCAAGTTCAAGAGAGGTAGCAGTTTCATCTAATTAATGGAAACAACACAGAAGATCAAAGAAAATGAGAATAAATTCTAAAGTGTGCATAGAAGTGTTATTCACAATATCTAAGAAATGGAAACAACTTAGGTATCAAGTAACACATAAATGGATAAAGATGGTGTGATTCACACACGCATACAGGATTATTAGTCATAAAAAGAATAAAATTTTGCCTTTTATGACAACATGAATGGACCAAGAGGATATTATGCTAAGTAAAACAAGTCATATTGAAAAGTATAATAAATAACATGAAAAATTCAATGAAGAAGCTCAAGAGCATATTCAAGAAGACAGATCTTGGAAAGCATCAATTGAGATGACCTAGTCCAGGGAACAAAAATGAAAAAGATGAAGAAAAATAAAAAAGAGGAAGGTTCCAGTGCACCCAACCATGCAGAATAGCAATTTCAGAAGAACAAGGGGAAAAGGGGTTGGCAGAAAGAGTATTTTAAGAAGTAACTGCCAATAATCCCAAATGGGATGAAAAACATTCATTTACTAAAAGAGCTCCTTCAGGCTGAAGTAAAAGCACACTACACATGAACTCAAATCCAGATGAAGAAATAAAAACAAGAGTAAGGGCAAGTACATTGTAAATGTAAAAGATAGCATAAATGGATTTCTTTGTTCAGAATTCATTTTGTTATTTTTCCTCACTCAAAAACGACGGCACAAATCAGTAATTATAAGTCTATGTTGGTGGATGCACACAGTGCACACAGTGCATAAAGATAAATTTGCAACAATTGCAGCACCAACAAGGACCTAGTCTATACAAAACTTCAAAATGTTTATATTTTTGAAGTGCAGTTGGTATTTAAAGCTACAGTAAAAGTAATGACTGGGAAATTAAATTATAACACTAGAAAATACATATTTAATACAAAGTCAGCCATAAAGGAGGAATGAAAAATGAAACATCAAGAAATGTACAAACAACAAAGACTAGAATTAAATCCTTTCTCCTTAATTATTGCATCACATGTAAATGGATTACAGTCTCCGATTGAAAAAATCGAAGCAAAAAATGTGGTAAAATATTTAATAACCTGTGACCCTGCTCCACTGCCAACCCCCCCATTTGAGCCAGGTAAGCTACATTCAGACTATAAGACACCCCCCCATTTCCTTCCAAATTTGGGGCAGGGAGGTGCGTCTTATAGTCTGGAAAATATGTATTCCTTTACCACATTGAAAAATTAATAACAAAAAAAATCTGGAAATTTTATAAGTATGTGGGAATTAAATAGTACAAAGCGATACCTGCTAATCCTTCTCAAACACTTCAAAAAATTGAAGAGTGAGGAACACTGCATAACTTATCCTGGGAGGAGTATTCTGCTGTGAAGCTCATTTCCAAAGAAGGAGCAGCAGAGGGGGCGGAGCAAAATGCGGAGGGTGGTATGGCAGTGACACAGCCCACAAACCACGAGGAGATGAAAAGGTACAGGACTCCCATGTCAAGGCTTCTGGGGAGAGCGAGGTAGGCCTCCCCAACTGGTACTAAATGGCTTAGGAGAGCAGATAAAGGACACTAGTTAAAGTTTTATTATGGCTCAGGGTTGGGGTCAGGGTAAGGATTCCTGGTGCTTGCGAAGTTGGAAACGCTCCATGGAGCCCAGGAAAGGAGCAGGCGGCCTTTCTTATCCATTTGGCCAGCTGTGGGGAGAAGGGCTGAGGCTTAACAGCTGTCAGCAAACATGAAAATACAGTAGTGAAACTATTTATGATAGTGTGAGCAAAAATCTGACCAGGGTGGCTTCAGGAGAGAATGCTATGAAAGAATGGGGACATAGTGGGAATAGATATCTCACAGAAATTTTCCATAAATGGAAGGAGAAAACAGGACGATGCTGGTGTAGAAATAAGGTCAAGAAAGACATTGTAACATAGAATAAATAGCAGCATCTATTTATAATAAATGATAAGAAAAGATAATACCCACCAGAACGATGCCTTTCTGGTGCAGGAGGGAGAGGACACAATTGCTTGCGTGGGTAGAAAGGAAAGTCATCTAAGTTCCATAGCAACAGAATAGAAGGCAGAATGTGAGGGCACAGAGCAGGTGGGTGTTCCGATGAGAAGTGACAGCGTGTGGAGGCTTTCGCTGCTTGCTTCAGCGTTCTCCGTGAAATAGGAAATGCATTTGTCATCTGAGAACAGGAAATGGGGATGAGAGTCAGAATTTTAAGGACAGAAGGAAAAAAAAGAGCAACAGTCATCTCTCCTTTAGCTACAGTGGAGTTCACCCAGACAGCACTAAGAATGGTTTGACACTGAAAATGTCTTGCCCCACGTGCTGTGTTTTTAAGTCATCTTCTATACCCTAAGAATAGTCGGTCTTTATAGAGTACATTCCACAAATGGGTGTTAAAAGGCAGAAGTGTATTGGTATTATTTTTTAAAGAAACCTTTCTTAAAGGAGCAAAACTCAATATGCTCCTGGTAAATATGAAGAGACCCTATCAGATTCTATATAGAATTCCACAAGATTTACCTAAGTTGATGCTATTGAGGGGAAATGCATGAAATATTTAAAAAGCTATGCCTCAAGGTCACCGCCAAGCATTCTTATTTTATGTAGATGTGCTATGTGCCTCCATTAAGCATTTTTAATTTGCATGTTTGTTAGCCTGTCCACACAGATGATTCTCTGGCAGAGTGTCTTCAATTTTGTGCAGTTTTAGAGAGTCTTTCTTTTTCAAATAGATCACCATCCTCTGATAAGTTTTAGTTTCCATGATGAAAGTAATATCAAAGTATACATATATGTACCTACACACATATATTTAAATATTCATCATAACCCCTGAGAAAAACAGGGAGGATTTGCGCATTTGAGGATGCTAGAAGCATCCGGTATAGTGGATATCCTGAAGTCATAAATTTATAATATGAAGCCATTGTGGCTGGAGGGATAAATATTCAGTACCTGGCATTACCTGATAAAGTCTTATATATATATAGCTCTATTTTATGTGATAATTACTGAATCCAGCTTAACATCTGCTCTTACCAGATAAACTGAAATTTTGTTTTATTTTGAATGAGGCAGTCACAATAATTCAGAGCATTGCAAAGAATTGACAAATACAGGGTTCACCAGAGAGAGGAAAGGTGAGTAGGAGATTTTATTAAAAATTCCAGTCATATAAAATGACAGTTGTCTTTGTTATGTAAATGTTGGGAAATTATCGATTGCATATTTAAACTTTATATTGTCTAGAACAAGCTTAACATAAAACTTAATCCAAAGGCATCTAGAGGGTTTTTGAACTATCCATTTTAGTCCTTGGATTTCAAAATGACTTTTACCGTATTTCAAAATTGCTGTGCATTTGCTCTCTCAACTCACAATGAATAACTGAATATGATTCTCTATTTCTTGTTCAACTGCCTACCTCTAGAAGCCAGTGATAAGCTGAGAAATGTATTGTAGTAATGAAAAAGATAAGCTAAAGAAGAATGTAGGTAGTTGTTCAAAGATATGGATGTAATAAATCCACTTTCCCCTCTACAGAATTCTTTTGCTTAAAATGATCAACTTTAAGTTGAATTTTTAAGCTACCTATATCATAAATACCAGCTTGTTTTTCCTTGGTGTATTTCAAGAACTCACATTTATCTCAGACACCATCATTTTTAATATATTTTGAACTAAAACAGCAATTCCTTGCTAGCTGATCAGTATGAACATTCAAATTCTTAGTTTTTAAAAAAAGGTCATTGCTTTTAAGTGTTATTTTAGGTAAGATATAAAAGTTAAATATATGCATAAATAGGAATGTTAAAAGAATTTCAAGTAAACAAAGAGCAATATTTAATCTTAAACTAGGAATGTACATTCTGACTTTAAAAAGTAGAATATGAAATCATAAAAAAATAATTTTATATATAAAATAAAAATTCTACAAACAAAGTTTATCAGAAAACTAGAAAGGAATTTAAAACATGTGTAACCAAAGCATATAAATAATCTTAATACATAAGAATTATTAAGTAGAACTTAGAAATAATGAAAATCAAGAACTATATAAAAGGCGGGGGTGGAAATAAAAATTCTCAAAAGAAGATCTCTATTGAGCATTAAAATATGTTCTATCTCCAATTCATCAAAAATAAATTTTAGCCCTGGCTGGTGTAGCTCAGTGGATTGAGCACGGGCCTGCGAACTAGAGTATCGCAGTTCAATTCCCAGTCAGGGCACATGCTTGGGTTGCAGGCTGGTTCCCGGCAGGGGACACACCAGAGGCAACCATACATTGATATTTCTCTCCCTCTATCCTTCCCTTCCCCTCTAAAAGATAAATAAATAAAGTCTTTAAAAAAAACAAAAAACAAAAATAAATTTAAAAATAAGACTAGAGTAGCACTATTTACATAAATTAGATACAATCTTTAAAGATGAAAGTTAAAATACAGTGTTCATTTGGGGTCCGATCATAATCAAAGGTGAAAAAGGTTAAAATTCCAGAACAGTGATTTGTTAGCAGGTCTTAAAATCTTGCTGTCGCTTGGTTTAATGATTGCGCTTTTTAAATTTGGTTTCACAAAAGTAAAATAAAAGATATACAGAATAACTTTATTTCCTAATAGTTAAAAAAATCAATAATACTGTATAGAGAGATTTCTCCCTGTGCCCTTGGTTAGCTTCTCTCATCTCTCTCCACATGCCCACCATTCTTCTTCTGTCAACACTTCCATCTCTTTGTAAAGATACATACCCCGTAGATGTATGTATGAATGTAGATACATAATATACCAGGACACCATCTTTATGTGCCTGAAATATATGCATGCATATAGAAATACAAAATACATACACATAGTATAGATAAATAAATGTTTTTCCTTGTGACAGAAACTTCATAGTTTCGCCTACTTTGACATTAGATCTTGGTACCATCCTCAAATGTGTTCTTCTCTTCACTAGCTTCAGATAATGCATCCGACATTTGAAGACTTTGCTTATTGCTTATTCATCTCTTATTTGTGTGTCTGCTGGTCCTTTGCTAGACATGGCCAATAGAGTATTGAATCAGGTCAACAGAATTCTTGCCCTCCTGGCCATACAGCTCAGTGTGGAACACAGGCCCTGAATAAGTAATTATAAGTGCAAAGACGTGTGAAGGAGAGGTTCAGAGTGATAGCGTGTCATTACACAAGCAAAACTGATGTGATAATGGGGGAGTGTTGCAGGAAGAAAATTAGGATTAAACGAATGGGATGTGGCATTATTTAATGGGATGTAGATGGGGGTTGGGAGCTAGAAGTTGCAGAGGGTGAAGGGTATTGAGAGAAAAAAGAAATTGCACACAAAGGAACTAGCCTTTGGCTTCAAAAGTATAAATAAGAAATAAAAGGAAGCCGGCATGATTAAATTATGGAAGAAGAAGTAAGCCAGACCTGGCCTTTTACAAAGGATTTGTAATGGGGATTCATCAGAGGAGTATACAGAGAGGATTAAAAATGTAAAAAATTGTATTACAATGTATTTATGTTTTAGAATTTAGGAGGCCTGAAGAATTATTCTGATTTGGGCTAGTCTGTTGGGATTGTGAATGAAGAGATGTGGACAGATGTGAACTACATTTTAGCGGAATAAATACTAATTGCTCTTAAATGGTGGTGGTGGCCAAGGAGATTGATAAGTCAGGGAGAAGTCTCAGAATTCTCTCTTGAGCAACTAGGGATTTGTAAATGCCTTTTACTGAAATGTGGAGGATTTCTGAATTCTTTTGCCATTAACAATGAGACCCTGTTCTGTGACTATAATGTAAAAAATTAAAAGTCAAATCCAAAAGAAATCAAAATTAAAAAATGAATCACTTCTGATTAATTCTTTCACTAATGAAAATACAGTGCAAATTATGAAATACTTAGAAGTGAAAATCAGCAGAAATTTTAGCTACCCAAAATATGCAAGACACAATTTTAAACAATGTTTAGAGGAAACTGTATAATCTTGAAAGCATTCATAAAAATTTAATTATTGAAGACAAATGAACCAAACATTTAAAACAAGAAGAGAGAAAATGAAAAAAATAGTAATTTTAAAGAAGATAGAAGAAAGCAAAACTAAAGACTCAAGTAAACATTAATGAAATAGAAAAATAACAAAAAGAGGAAAAAAACCTAATGGATAAGATCAAATGTTAGCTGTTTTAAAATACAAGTGAAATAAATACAGATCCCAGTAGGCTTGTTAAAAAAAAAGAAAGTCATAAGTAATTAATATTTGGAATAAGTGACAAAATTTACATTTAGTAGATATTTGAAAGAATCATAACATTTCTGAAGCAACAGATGCTAATACTTTTAAAACACAGATGGAATAGATGCTGTATTACAAATAATTATCAAAATGTGAATATATTAATAACTGATATATAAATTACAGTAGTAGTGTAAAATACTGTCATGAGGCCCAGATGGTATTTTCAGAAAGTTTTAGCAGTAATACCAAACCCGCAAGTTTATTCTATTACAGATTTTTTCCAGATGTTGGGGAATTGCAATAGCTATCAAAGTCTTTCTAATAAACGACTAGAACATTAAAATTAATGTTTGATAAAGGTAATAAAAGAAGCTCAATAAGTAACCTTGTTGTGTGAAAATAGATGAAAATCCTAGATTAACTATCAGCAAATCCGTTTCTTAAGCAAAGAAGAGTGAATGACCCAACAGCATGAGGAAACCTTTCAAAACCTAGATGGTAGCAGGTATGTGGTTTTTTCCCCCTGAGATTTGCTTTTTTAAAAGCAGCAAAGCATACAGTTTATAAAACTCTGTTTTATGACTGCAGTGCAATAAATTTAGACCCCATTGGGACCTATGAGGTCTGGATGTCAGAATTTAGGAGAGGGACATTAGTCCTGGGACTGTGGAGTCTTATAAACCGCATGATTGTGGCAGCCTCTCTTGGCTTTGTACTAACTGTGAGCTTTATACTCCTCTCCGCTGCTGGGTAGGGAGGAAACTTGGCTTTCATACTTGTTCTCCCTCTTCAGCAGTCATGACCCGGAGAATACCAGCCCCTTTCCTGGAGTGTCCAGGGGCTGCAGCCCAAGTCCTGCAGGTGCAGATGTGCAATAGCATGGACAACCAGCTGCCAGCCTTGACCTGCGTTCTACCAACATCAGCTGCAGCAGCTGGCTTTTGCAAATTTCTGGGGAGAAAGTTGGAGTTCTCAAATTATTCCCCTCGGTAAGGAGCCAAACCCCTTTCAACAGATGTCAGTCTGCAAGTAAATCATTTTGGACGAACTAACCATTACCTCCCAGTTTCGTGCCCTTCTTTGAAAGGGTGGACTCTGAGCATTGTAGCCCATTCTGTCATTCCCTGTCATCTCAACCCCTGAGAGCTGCAAGGCTAGTTGCTGACTCCCTGTAGAAGGCACAAGGGGATGGTATGGGACGTGAATAGGAAAAGAAAAGCTATGATTAGTAACTGAAGCTCTCCTAATAATATGGACTAAGAACGTGTCTAATATTATGTTATACTATGAACATTATTTTACAGGAAGTTTGCTATTCACATCAAGGCCAGAGGATGAAAACTTAGAAGGGGGGCCCTTCCAAGTGTCTGTAATATTCTCCTAAACTTTCTTCAAAATCGACAAAATTCTTGTCATCCAGTATAGTGGAGGATCTGTCCAAAATAGCATACTTAGTCTAGCCATCTGAAGTCTATTATTGCCATTGGTTTGATTCACAGGAAATGGTGATGTTCCCTACTGACCTATGCCAGGAAGCTGACAAGACCTAGAAGCAGAGCTGAGTCTTTAAAAGATAGTGGAATGGCTACAGCTCTCCCCATGCCTCATTTAGTATCAAAGAAAATGAAGCATCATGTAACAGTAATATCAAGAGTCAGTCTTCATGAAGCTATACCAACAACTCCAGGGTAAAGTGAGTGGCAATCTTCCTGGAAGAATCCAAATACAAGAGGGTCAATATATATACAACTCTTGTTTCCTGTCTCTTATACTTTCTGGCAAACATCTAGTTCTTGAAGCATCGTAGCTTCTGTCTCGCTCCCTGCGTGCTCACTGGGAATAGGAGCCACATTCTTCACTAACATGGTTTCTGGTGATTAGATTTCACTTATTTTGTGTGCACAGCAGAGTGATGACAACCATCTAGCATAGAGTCCTGCCAGAATGTCTGGATTTAACAATAAAGTGTCACCCCCCCAAAAAATCCATGGTCAGTGTGGTCCAGTTGACTGGAGTGTTCTCACATGCACTGAAAGACCATGGGTTCAGTTATGGTCAGAGCACACACCTCCCTTGCAGATTCAATCTCCCGCTGGGATGCATGTAGGAGCCAACAAATCAATGTTTCCCTCTCACATTGATGTTTTTCTCTTTCTTTCCCTTCCTCTCTCTCTCTAAAAATCAATAAAATATATATTTAAAAATAAAGACATACATAAGTAAAGCAATCAATCAATCAATAAGAAGTGTCACAAGAGACAGGGACAGTAATGAGTGTGTCCTCACGTTGGAGCCACAATAGGAACCCAGGAGAAAGCAATGCCTTCAAGTCAATGTTATCTATCTTTTAACACATGATGAAGTCCAGTATTTCCAAACTCCTGATAGACACAGATTGGAGATGAGAGGAAAGGTGTGACCTTTCATGTATGTCTACCACTCCAGACTTCTACCATCTCCCTACTTCCAGGCCCCAGACACATGAGAGAGTGCAAATAAACACTTGCAAAGCATGGCTCGATGCAGAGTATGCATAGTATTATATTAGCCAGTGGTGCAGCCTATCCTATTAGTAGATGGCACATGTAGGATCAATACATATGTTTTTTTGGTGATAATTGTTCAAGAGTTCTATCACCCTGTTTTGTGAGCGATAAGGACAGATTGGTTACCTGACCTCTGTTTGGCTATCGACATATCCCAATAGTAAGCAGAGTTATCCCCTCAAGGCTTCAGTGGTGTGTGTGTTGGGATGCATATGCACGTCTGTGCTCACACACACTAGTTTCCACAGTTAAGTCTTCACCTCAACATGAGTTACCACGTGAGTGTGGACCCCTGGATCTTGGGACAGTTGAAGACAGCCATTCTGGGCGTTACAGTTGGGATATATCATCTTGAACTCGCCTAACCTCAATGAGACTAGAGCCAATTTAGGAGTGTGAAGAGACTTTTCAGGTGCAATGAAGGTGCCCAATCAGGTGATCTTAAGGTAGGGCTATTTTCCAAATGGGCCAATCGCATGTACCATTTAAATCTGGTTCCTGAGATCAATACGAAGATGTCAGAAATTTCAAGCGTGAAAAGGACTTGATACACCATTACTGACTTGAAGATTGTGGATCCCTCGAGGTCCACAGAGCAGACTTCCTGCCCCCACCTCAGCTGATAACCAGCAAGAGAATGGGTACCTCTGTGCGGCAACTTCAAGGAATTTAATTCTTCCAATAATAAAGATGAACTTAAAAACAGATTTTCCTCAAACAAAAAAAATCACCCAGGCCAGCACCTTGAGATACCTGAGGTACCCTGAGGTATCCTTGAGATACCCTGATAGGGAAACCAGATATGCATGGTTGATTTCTCACCTGCAGACCTGTGAGCAAATAGATGGGTGCTGCTTTAACTACTAAATTAGCAGTAATTTGTTATGCAGCAATAATGAACTAATATGGCACAGTGTTGTAACAATGATATTCCCTCTCAGATTTCATAATGAGGTCACAGCTCCAATCACTAACATGAACCATCGCAGAATTACTGACTTGACCTTATGTTAGGCACTTTTTTTTTCTTCCACATATATGTATTTTAACTGTGGTGAAGAATTCAAACAACTCTATTTAATATTTCGCTTTAAAAGTCATAGTTGTAACACCTTGGCAAATGCACACCTGCTGCAACCTCATTGCTTTGCTGAATTTTTACAAGTAAACACTTCAGTTTATAATGAACCCCCTGAAACCTAGCAACTGAGACTGCAGGTTTTCAGATCCTAAAGTGCTAACAGGTAATTTTTTGTTTATAAAAATATTTCAAATAGATGAGAGCCTCTTACTATATGATGATTTGGAAATAATATTGGTATGTATTTATGCTATTTATAGATAATTTAATTTCCTTCACTTAGTCTCCATGGGGGTCAAGGGTGAACACCACAGAAATGTGGAATCAGCAAAAATCACTCTTTGTTCTCTTCCTTACTCAGGGCTCAAGCTCACTTTGCACGTACAGATAGAGAACCACTCCATGGTTAATAGAAAATGGAAGCTTTCTAAAATGTTCTGAAAGGTTTTTCTGAAAAGGATGGTAGCAGGGCACCTAGCATTATATTTAAAAAAGAAAAGAGAAAAGAAGAAAAAGAAGGAGAAAGGGAGATAGAGAGAAACAGACTAGGAGAATAGAAATGTGGCCATCTAGACAGCAAAGAGACCACTCTGTATGAGTGACAGTATGTTAATTATTTAAGACTACCCCAAGTGGACCTGACAGCTGATTACTAATGACATTCTTGTGGTATGACCCCATGAAGAATATGGGTAAGCTGATACAAGTCATTTGTCTATAAACATCTGGTTAAAGATGGTTGCTCTCTGACCAAGTTGGAACATAATATTAATTAAAAACTAAAGGGATGGATGCTCTTTACATTACCAAAGCAATGCAGTAGATGCCCTCACCCTGTATATGGTGTTTGCTTTAATGGTGCAGCCTCACGTGCTTTGTGTCTCCTAGTGAGAAATTAACTTTAAGAACTCACGAGTGGGGAAAAGACGCTTCTCTAAAGCAAAGTTTTGTGCATTTATAAAACCTTGGAGAAAAATGTACCTTTATTTATAATGGTGGTTCTTAACCTTTGTGGGAAAGGTGAAAGACCCATCGGAGAATGTGATAAAAGAAATAGTAACTTTTCCTGCTGACCATAAAATACCTGCACATGGAGACCTTTGGTATTTTACAAACAAGGGTCATTCGAGCTCTCGAGTCCAACAGGGAATCCCAGGTTAAGAACTTTTTTTTCTAATTACTTAAACTCTGGCAACTCTAACAGGCTATTAATAATAATTCTATAATGGTATAGATGCTTCTACAACCTTAAATATGAACATTGTGAAAATATGCATAATGCTATGTATATATAGTCTCAAAAATTTGCCCCAAACATTGACACACAAAGTGAATAGACTTAGCATCTAAGAGGGAGAACATATGTTGGTTTTGTGATGTTGGGGAACATCAAATGGTATGACAGCTTCGAGATACAGAGGGGGGTGAGTCAGGAGAAAGATCTTCACCTTGCAACTGGATGTGATTAGGATAAAAGCATTTACTAAGTAATTTGTAAATATATAAAAATGTATCTAGGGATACTTTACATAGCCTGTAGGAACGTTTATGTATCAGATTTTAAATATATTTATATTACAAAAAAGACAAATCTCCTAATTCCATGTAAGAGTTATTACAGCAATGTAATAAGCATAATTACAAATAAAAGTAGTAGATTAGTAAGCCAAAGCAGGAAATAAATGTCAGTACCAGTTTTTGTAGGCAGAGATGTTTATGGCTACAAACACATACATTAATTAATTATTTCTATTTTAAAATGATTGCTTTGTTGCTTGGTTTAAATAACATTAAAAATTCATTTATCTCACTTGACAGATGTGTATGGAGTTCTTGCCATTTGCCAGGGACTATGCTAGGCAATGGGAATACACTGGCAATGGGAAACAAGACAGGCATGGTTCTCCATGGTGGGAGAGGTGGCAGAGTGGGGACTTCATGTCATCTGATCCTGGTGTGACTTTGTGACCTTCTCTTGACCATTGCCCCATTTTTCTCATACTGCACACCAATAACCTTTCTTCTAGGTTCTCTCTTTACTGGCTTCCATCCTTTCGTATTCAGTGTTCTTTGCAAAGTTCTTTCTACACTGCCCATCCCCAATACCTCCCTGTTCTCCTCTGGCTAACCTCAACTTCTCTTTAAGGTCTTGTTTTGGTTTTCCCTCAAGGTTACTCGAGCTTTTGTAGTTTCCTAATTTTTTTCTTCAACACTCATTACACTTTAAATTATTTGTTCAGAGTGTGTGTTTTTTACTAAACTCTGTGATCCATAAATATATGGACTCCAAGGTCCACCAAAATTTCTGGCATGGAGTAGGTGGCTGATAAAGATTTAGAGCATAAACAAAGACATGGATAGATGAATGATCAGCTAATGTATTCTTGAGAGATTATCATTCATAGGAGTTGGAAGTGCTGTGTTGAAAGAGAGGGACCTATAAAGGGAAGATGGAGTCCTGTTGCTGGTGCCAATGTCACTACCAGCGAAAACTGAGTGCACTGTGGCATACTGCAAGTCACAGAACAGTGTATCTGCTTCAGACCTTCAGCTCCTCCATTCCGTCACCCATAATTTACACATCCATACAATATACTGAATGTCCAAGAAATATGACATTGCTCTCTACATTTGTCTTTTTTAAATCCTTGCCCAAGGATATGTTTTTTTATTTTAGAGAGAGGAAAGCAATGGGGAAGCAAAGAGAGAAAGAGAAGGAGAAAGTAAGAGAGAGAAATAATCAGTTGCCTCCTGTACATGCCCTGACTAGGGACTGAACTCACAACCTAGGTATGTGCCCTGACCAGGGATTGAACCCTGCAACCTTTTTGGTGCATGGTGCTACCCAGCTGGGGTTACACCTATCATTCTCTTAAGATTTTCTAGTATAGAACACAATGTCTAACATATAGTAGGGGCTCAAATACTTATTTGTTAAGTGGATAAACAAATAAATCGAGTCACAGCCACAAAACTGAATAAAAAGAATACATTTTAAGATCAGGGTAAAAGAGACTACACCCCTATATTTTCTCAAATACTAATGTTTCAGCCAAAATAATCCATGTTAAATATTCAGACTACATAAGCAGGTTGGCATTTTTAGAAATTAGACCTTCTTTCCTTCATTAAATGTCTTCATTAGATGATTTATTTTGGAGTTTAAGTCCATTGAAAATGCACAGAAATAAAAAGAAGCAATATCAAATCACACATTTGCAAACATTTAAAATCAAACCAGAAAACCAGTCATTATCTATTCCTTTCTCATCATACTTCAGTTTGATATACAGATTAGCATGGCTTCAGTCCATATCTAAATTTTACTTGGCAATTTGCTAATCCACGTTCGTAATATATCACACAGACACAGACATTTATACATAAAATTATACTAAGATACTTTTATAATTTCTAATATTTTATTGACAGAGGTTGAAAGTATGATGATTTTTAATACTGTAAGGTAACCAACCATTTTACTTAAAAATGTTCTCTAATCTTCTCCCTGATTACACGTTTGACTTTACTCTGACAAAATGACCTCATTTTCCTTTTATACACAGGATGAAAAGCCCAATTAATAACACTGGGCTTTTTTTAATAGAAGAAATAACCCCCCCCAAGAACTTTCTGAATATGAAATTTTCCTGAATGTATCCTTCACGAATAAGCTAATTAGTGTCTCCAAACAACCTATTAATGCAAGAATTAGTGGCTATTTACTGAATTCTGCACATGATTTGTACAGCAGAATTGTACACAAATATAGTTTGAACTTCTGTAGGAAAAAGTTCACTTAATCATATTAGTTATTTTGTCAAACTCTTTTACATGATTTTCTATCTTTGAATTATTCATGTATGACACTATTGTTTTTCTCTTCTATTAAATGGGTTACTTATAACAATTATGTGGTGACAATTTGCATACGTTAAACTGCAGAAACAATAGCAAACACAGAATTCAAACATCATTTGAGATTACATGGTCTTCTAAGTGTATCTAAGAAATAAGAAGCATTGAATATCAAGAATAACTTTTTTTTTATTTTAAAGGAGCCTACTTCCATGCCTAACAGGTAATAATGTATCTTTATAAATAGTCACATGCATAGAAAAGAGGAATTTGGTCCAGTTGCTTTCATAATTTCTTAGGTCATAGAACATCTCTTCACATTTTTTCAGCCTCTAAGCTTGTGAATCTGCTTTCTGTTTCAAACTTGACCTAGGAATTGGTGAAAGCTCAAGGTATTGTATAAAATAGCTTGACTTCCAAAAAAGAGGGAACTACCTCGGCACTAAGAAATTGGTCTGTTATTTGACTCCACTGTAGTCTCAGCCAATTTTCTTAGGCTCTGTTTGCTTCTACTTTCTCTTCTGTAGAATGGGTGTATTAATAATACATATGAAATGTTAAAGGGACTTATCTAAGAAAAAGAAGATAAAAATATGAACAATGAAAGGACAGCAAACTCACAGTTATTAACAACCACACCTAAAACAAAAGCAAACTAAGAGGACAGCTAGATTGGGAGCGGAAACATAGAAATGGAGATCACCTGAAGGGTTAGCAACAGGGGAGTGGAAGGAGGAGAAGGGGGGAGAAGTTACAGAGAATAAGTAGCATAGACGGTAGGTAGAAAATAGACAGGGGGGAGGGCAGGAATACTATGGGAAATACAGAATCTAAAGAACTTGTGACTCATGGACATGAAGAAAAGAGGGGAATGGTTGGGGAGGGGTGTGCAGGGTAGAAGGGAGTGAAGGGGGGAAATGGGACAACTGTAATGGCATAATCAATAAAATATATTTTAAAAAGAAAGATCTTCTTGTAAAATAATAATAATAATAATACATTCTTCATCACACCTTGAGAATTAATTTTGATGACACATTCACTGTGTGTCATCAAGATATTTGATCCATGGTAATCATGAGATAAAAGGTAGCTTGTAGTAGCAATAATATTGTTACATCAATTGAACAGAGAGGCCATTAGACCGAGATGGCTCTAGTGCTGCCTGTAAACACCTCAAAGTTCAGAAACCTAAGCCTAAGGATCACCAGATCCTAACAGCCGACTAGCCTTTCTCGAATAAGGCAACTACGTGAGTTACAGCCAAATTGTTTTCTTGCCGTACCTCTCTGTAAAAGTCTTAGCCCCAGATGCTGTTGGTAGGGTGTGCCTAACCACTTCCGGTTTGGTGCTGCCAGGTTCAAATGGACTTTTGCCCTAACAAACCTGACATTTTTAGTGTGCCTCAATTTATTTTCCAACAGCATTAGTATTTATAATTGAATTGTGTGCTATAAATCTATTATGTGAGACCTTCCATGGATTTATAACATGACCATACAAATTACTTATTTACACCATAAATATTGGGCACACTGCACACACACACATGCGCTTTTTATATCTGGACCTGCTGTTGGAGGAAGAGTTTTTGTGAGTCCAGTTAAATTTTACCTGAACCCAGTGTCCCTGGAAAATGCAGACAGTTAAAGAAATCCTTTTCCTAACTCTATTGTATTCCAGGGAACAGAAGACTGTAAACAGTCGCCCCTGTGACTAGATTGTGATGAAAAGGGAATTCTATTTTTTTAAAAGCTGGTAAGTTTAGTGATGGAAAGCAACCTCACTGGATGATCAGATGATCATGAATTCCTAAGTGCACAGGTCATGCCCAAGACATCGATCTTTTTCAGTAAAAGGTTGATCTTGGCCTTAAGCAAGCCCTGTCCATTGTTCTTGTGCAGTTAGGTTAACACACCTGTGAAACTCCAGAGTAATCCTCATCACCCCCAGGAGAGATCCCTTGCTTATTAACTGTCCCTTGCTTTCCCCCACTTTCATGTAATCTTCCTTACCCTCCTTCAATAATTCCAAAGGTTTTATTTTTTAATATATATATATTTTATTGATTATACCATTACAGTTGTTCTATTCCCCCCTTCATTTCCCTCCACCCTGCACACCCCTCCCCAACCATTCCCCCCCTTTAGTTTATGCCCACATGTCTCAAGTTCTTTAGATTCTGTATTTCCCCTACTATTCTTGCCCTCCCCCTATCTATTTTCTACCTACTATCTATGCTAAGCCTTATTATATGAAATGCTAAAGGGACTTATCTAAGAAAAAGAAGATAAAAAATATGAACAGTGAAAGGACAGCAAACTCACAGTTATTAACAACCACACCTAAAACAAAAGCAAACCAAGAGGACAGCTAGATCAGGAGTGGAACCATAGAAATGAAGAACACATGGAGGGTTAGCAATGGGGCAGTGGGAGGAGGAGAAGGGGGGAGAAGGTACAGAAAATAATTCCAAAGGTTTTAAAAAAATAAACTACAATACTGTCATTCTTTGGAGCAGCTGAGACCTTGCTTGCTGGAAATGGTCATTTCAACTCAAAGTCATATAAAAAATTCTGTACAGGTCTGGACCTTTCCAGTGTCAGAAAAGGAATCCTAAATCAGCCAATTAGCACTTGTCTTCTCGGCACAAGTGACCCGGCCCACCTCCCAGACTCCCATTTCCTTCATGTAAGGAGAGTAACCCTGCTTTAACCAATGAGCTAATGACCACCAGGACTTCCCTGTTCCTGCTCACTTTGGTCTATGAAACCCTCCTGTTTTGCACAGCTCTTTGGAGCTCCTTTCTATTTTCTAGACCGGGTATTTCCTGGTTCGTGAAAGAGTAAGAAAAAAAAAACTAGCTAGATTTTAGTATCTTTACCATCTGAAAGTGAAGTGTAAAATTTCTCTTAACAACTCAGATTATGTTTTTCTGTTTCTTTTAAAGTTTATTTTAAAATTTCCTCAAACAATTGCTTTTGCTAGGTACGTGGCAGCCGTGTAGGCTTATCCGCAGAGGCTGGACACCCCTGACTCCATTGTAAGAACTAAAGTGGGAAAGAGAGATACTTTTACTTTGATTTTCCATAGTACGATAATTCCTCACAACGGGTAGTTGCGCACTGCAGATATTTCCGACAATGTGAGAGCAACACAGAGGATTCCAGCACAGAGAACATGCAATGTAATAATAAAGTCTTCCCTCCAGGACTTGCCTTCCTGTCTCTAGCCCAGTTTCTTTGAAGTGTAACATTTCTTACACTCTGTTATGTAGAACACTTTTCCTACCAGGAACTCAACTCTGGGGTTGCTTTACATATGCAAAAATTCATTAAGTATTCTGTTAAACAGAGATCCATTTACTGTAGAACTTCAACCTTTAGCCACACGAAGCCCTAACAAATGCTTTGAGAGTAAAATCTTCCTTTAATATTAGCCAGCAAAACTTTCTAAGCATCCTTCTAGTCTCTGCAGACTTATCTAAGGGAGTAGAATTAAATTTACCCTCCTCTTAATATTAATTACAACATTTATCTTATGACAGACCATCTTAAATCACTTCTGCTGGTGCTACTTTAACTTACATTTTTAAAAAAAATCACGGCTATTCACATGATGTTTAAAGAGAGTAAACCTGTGAAAAAATACAAAAAAGAGAACCAAACCAAAGGCTCCTTGGCTTTCCTCCATATTTTCTTGTCAATTAGAAATCACAATAACACATGAATAAACAAGTGCACTTTCACTGAAAAAATCTAAAGGTACAGAATCATTCAAATGACCTGTGACCCATGACTCTAATCCAGCTCCCTGTCCCATAGTTACACACGTGGTTATCAGTGTGATATGCATTCTTTCAATGGGTTTTCCCACATTCCTGATTTCTTTGTTCTTTAATTTCAAGCTATGATGGTGCTAAAGGAAATATTATCCACGACACGTGTCATAACAGTAAAGCAGACAGGTATAGGTACTGAGAGGGGGGTTTGCAGCTGGAAAGGAAGATTGGGCTCAACTCAAATACAAGAAAAAGTGGGACTCTGTAGCCAGGGAGGAGAGCAGTGGATATAAAACATTACTAAAAGGAAACATCAGGTTTCCGGTGGAAGCGGAGATTCTGGAGACACCTACCTATAGGATTCTTGCTGAAGGCAGGCTGTGATGATAATGTATCAGACGGTGGGTGGTGGTGGATAGAGACTTTAGTCAGGTCAAAGGTGAGCAGATATTGAGGGCGAGAGATTCGGGCTCACACTGGGCTTTTGAGGACGCACTGAAGGATTGAGCCTGGTTGAAAAAGAGCTCAGTGGAGCCTGACTAGTATTTGTTCAAAGAGAGAATCATTGCCATTTCCTTTATTTGATTATGTTCTAGCAAGCTTTACAAATTGATCTCAAACTAAGTCAATTATTCAAAACTAAAGTAGCAAGAAGGAATGTTTCTGAGGAATAGTTCCACTTTTTGTTTTCCACGTTGCTTTTTCCACCTTTGAACTATATTTCCCTTCGGAGTCTGGTGGCCAGGCTGAGAAGACCCCTGGAGCACAGGGCTTCAAGTGCTGGCTGAGGAAGGCCTCTCAGCCCTTGGCATCACAGATTCTGCCATTCATTGATGCAAACCTTTGCTGTAGGTCTCTCTCTGCAGCCATCACAGTTGGCCTATAGACACCTAACCTTGAAACTGATAGCTGTATTCTTCTCTGAATTTGACTCAGAGTATCTTCATTTGCCTTCTCCTTATGCCATTCTTTCTTCCTATAGAACTCTCCTTTATCCATTTTTCTCTAGTCTCAAAACTTTCCTTCCATAAGCTAGTATATGTCCAATCACTTTAAAATATTGAAAAAGCCTAGATTGAATTATTAATATTTTCCTTTTAAACCTTTCTAAACAGCCTTATTTTTCCTCTTATTCTACCTCCCTTTTTTGTAATTATAATATATGGATATTACATACATGCTAGAATCTTAGATGTAAATGGAACTTCTCTAAATCATACCTTTTTATGCAGAGAAGAATGGGCTACAATACAATATAAAATACATAGGGTGGTATTTCTTGATATAGGCTAATAATATATAATTATTCTATATTTAATATTAATTTAATCTTTATATATTAAGTATTTTAATTTATTTTAAATAATATAGTATTCAAATCTTGATACATTTCCATTGATACACTTTTTAGTTTTCTAGTTAATGAGTGTCAAACATGTTTTTTTTGGATATTTATTAAGCACAATAGGCCAGATTTTATGAATTGATCTGAATCATATGCATTATTACATAATTGCAAAATTATTTCTTTACCCCTAATAGCATCCCTTTACCTGCTGCCATGGAAATAAACCAGGTTGTCATATGACACCTTCCATTTAATTTGCTTCAAAAATTTCTGAGTATCACTCTTATCCCTACCCGCTAATAAAACATTGTTTTATTCTTTTAAGATAACCAAGTCCGTGGATTTGTTTTGCGATCTCTATTTTCTTAAACTATTATTTTATAAAAATATTTAAAGATAAACATGACAGAGTAAAAGTATTTTTTGTATTATTCTTACATTATTATCTTTATTTGTTGTTTGTTTTGCTATGAATAATTATCTTGTCATTCTGAAGAGAAAGATGACGGGCAATACTAGGTAAAATGTATTTTCCAAAGATAAATCTTTTTTATTCTCAAAGCATTTGCTCCTCTCCAATATCTGTCTTTGAACTGATCACTGTGTAACTCATCATCACTGAAGAGAGAGGCATTGTAAGCAACTTAATTGCTCAAAATGTGAAAGATGCTAATAGATGGGAGAAGAGATGGCCATGTTAAACCCATTAAGTTTTCAAAAACATCAGATGCTGCCAGGAAACGCACTCCAGAGACACATTTGACAATAGTGCTCAACTCATAATGAGATGCCACTGAGTCGTTTTGTACAGTCTCCGTATAAACTATAGAGAAATTGCATATTAACAAGTTGGGTTGGCACTTGGCTGAGCAATGACAATATGTGTCACCCATCCATTCTTAATTTACTGGTGCTGACAGTGCTGACTTCTCTATTAAGTGTTTCACTCTTGGCAAATCCTAATACTCTAGACACACCTGGCTTGTATCACATCCCTTACCCTCTTAACTCTCTGCATCTCTCATGAACACATTCATTCCACCTACTCAGAGAAATGGGAACAGAAAGAGGGTGGTGGGCACATAATGCAATATATAGATAATTTATCATAGGATTGTACACTTGAAACCTATGTGAGCTCATTAACTAATGTCACCCCACTGAATTTATTTAAAACAAAATTTAAAAAGTGAAGATGACATTCATCTACCCTCATTTCCCAGTTCAAGGCCTTAACTCTAGTCTCAACTTAATTGAAATAATTTGAAGGAGAAAGAAATAAACTAGCTGGATGCTAATATAATCACAGTTCAACAAAATTGTTTTTGTACTGACTTATTTATTAGAGGACAACTAGGTTACCTAGAGCTGAAGTCCAAAGGGCCTTCTGTAGAATATCAAATAGTCTAGTTACAGCCTTGTTAATAAATCAAATACTAACTCTACACATGGAAAATCAAATTGGAATTATTTGGCAAATATTTGTTGAGTGCAGCCTGTGATCTACTCTTATACTCAACATTGGGGACTCTGCAATGAACAAAAACTCCAAGTCTGTGTCCCAGCAGGGCTTATTTTGAATGTATGTAATTGTGGGGGGGGGGCGGGGGGGGCAGGTAAGCGATGTGGGTGAGAGTAAGAAAGACACTATTAGTTGGAGGTAAGCACTATTTTAAAAAAAGCAAACTGAGCATAGAGCTAGACAGTATGGAAAGGAGAAGCTGTGGGGAAGGTTTCAATCTTCAAATAGACATCAATGTAAAATCTCACTGAGGTAATATTTCGATGAATGCAAGGAGGGAGGGAACCATAGAGGAGGCTGGGGAAAGATCATTCCAGCTATAGGAACTGAGAACATAGTTGGAAAGAATAACTACGTCAGGGGTTCGGGTAGGATGGATTCCAGGATAATTAGAAGAGAGTGTGACCTAAGCCGTTGGTGGGTTCAGTCTACCTTCCTTGGTTAAGAGCACTCTATCGTTCTGTAATAAACAACACACCTACCTGATCATTACACTCGAAAATCACACAGAATGAACTTCCTTCATGCAAATCATCATCCTCGAGACTGTAGTGTTTGGTATTGAGCGCAGGCCTGCGAACCAGACGATCGCGGTTCGATTCCCAGTCAGGGCACATGCCTGGGTTGTGGGCCAGTTCCTGGCAGGGGCCAGTTCCCAGCAGGGGATGCACCAGAAGCAACCATACGTTGATGTTTCTCTTCCTCTCTCCTTCCCTTCCCCTCTAAAAATAAATAAATAAAGTATTTTCTTAAAAAAAAGACTGTAGTGTTTGTTTGATCTCCACTAATAAATACTGTGGTGCCCATATTTGCATTTTCAGGGGAAAATAGAAACTTCATCTCATTCCACAGTGACTATTACAGGCGGCATCTCTTCTTCCACCTGAATGCTATGTGAAAAGAGTGCTGCAGAGAATTGGATGGGGCCGCCATGAGGCACCACCGTGAAGCTGGCGTTCCTATAGTTAGACCCAAGGGAAAGAGGGAATCTGGATCCCTGGTGGTAGTGTATGAGCCCCCAGATCAAGCCTTGCTTGATCTAACTGGGAATATTTCAGTCATGAGTAGTTGCGTATGTTCTTTCCCTTATTAAACCAGTGGGACTTTTCAAAACCGCATGCGAATTTTATTCTGCAGAATCTGGCTATAGCCTCGGGAGTTGCAAATGACCTAAGCTAAGGATTGAAATTGGCGTCGGAGATAGACTTAAAAAATTATATTACAAGGTGTGATTTCATAACAAATTGAAAGTATTATCGGGCACATTGGGGGATAAAATTTAGAAGTAGTTTGAGTCGGTAATGACAAGGAAATAAATTTTGTGTTGTCATCAGTAGTGGGATTCAGGATATGCTACCCCGAAGTATGGCCCCTTGGTATATTGGATATTTTAAACTTCTGATGTTTAAAAAACAAAAGCAAGTAGGTCACTTTGATCTTTTCCCAGCCTTCTCCCCTGAAACGGGTCATTAAGCCCGCGTGTGAGAGGTGCCCTTCCTCTACCCGAAGGAAAGGAGCACCCTTATCCTCGCAGACAAGGGAATACCAAGAAGAATTCAAACAAATAGGCCTTGCTAAGTTTCCCCAGTTTAATAAAATCACCTTGACCTATTATACTTCTCTGTGGCTGTCTATTTGTCATCAGACCTCACATAAAAATACTCAGATGTAACTTTTTTCTTGGGTCTTCATGTCCTTATAAAGGCTCTTGTCTCACATAAAACTTCTATTAAATAGATTTGTATGCTTTTCTTCTATTAATTCAGCTTTATTAGTTTAATTTTTCAGATCCAGCCAGGGAACTAACAAGGTTAGGGAAAACTTGTCCTCCCCTACATTGGCATATTGAACAAATTAATATTATTTTCCCTTTGGTTCAACTAGTTAATTGGAGGTTTGGAGAATAGGATCTGCCAATATAATTATTTCCCTATGAGTAAATTTCTGTTTCTTCCTTTCAGAAACATGTTGTAATATGAAAAGTAGAAATGAGTGTAAACAAGGAAAGATTCAGGTTTAGACATCATGACTAAACACCAGGATAGTTAATGGAGAAAAGAGTTATCAGAGAAAATGTTAGGAAGTGACCTTGATTGTAATCTACAATTTTGTGGGCACATCTACAATGATTGCAAAACTGGCCTCTTTGTGGACTATTCTTTTAAGACTGACATTCTAATTCGATCATTTCTTATCTGTTGTTACTTCCACTGCCTGCAATTAATACTGTGCTTAATTCCATACAGGTGGTCTATAGGATAGTCCACTCATTCTTTTATTATAAACAATTCACAATCCCTAAAATCTATTAAAGTGCAAACTTTGGTTTTTTCCAAAAAGAATAAAAATAACTGTACATTTGAGTGTAAAAGATACCAAAATATTAAGTCGTGTCCTCCAAAAGCCATCTTCTACTTTTAGAATTAAACAAATTTTCACATCAACAGATTATGCTGACACAGGAATTGATTATGTTGTGAGTGAAAAGATGTTAAACTTATTTAAATAATAGAATTACAAGTATGTTGATGACAAAGATACATATGGAAAATATGTGAATAGCTGCTGAGTTTCTTGCATTCTTTTAAATGATGAATAATTGCTCTTGAAGCATATACTCTTCCTGCCCGAGTCCCAGCACCGACATGTGTAACATGAGAATTACACAGACCCTGTGGAGTGGAGCCCACTCATTGGATGGCCGAGTAGGTAAGAAATCTGTTAAGCACTTGTTCATAGATTTCTAGGAAAACCATTATTCTTTTTATGAGCAGGGGTTCCCTCTTTCTTTGAAAAGTCACAGGAGTTTGACTTACTGGATTTGAGGGCAATCCTTCAAGCCTTCGCTAAACCCATTTGCCATATTTGACTACTTATGCTGTGAATCTGAAGATTAAATACCCACATTTATCTCTTTTTAAATTCCCAGAAGTATTTCCTAGCTCTTAAAACAATTAAAATGAAAAGTCTGCATCCGCTTTTCTATTTGATGACATCCATCCCCGCCCCAGGTGACTCACTGTCAGCTTCCCTCATTTCACTTACTTTAAAACTGCAATCCCAGCAGCTATGGCTTGGTGAGGATGTCAAAACAGGGGTATGTCTTCAGAAATTGCATTTGAAACCTCACTGAGCTCTGAAATATCCTTTGGCCAGGGCATAGCTATTGGATATTTCCCCCATGAAATTTCAGAAGAGATATTTATTTTTATCATTAACATTGTTCACCTGTCGAGTCAATCTTTTTATTCATTTATCAAACATCATATTTGTTATATACGAAGTGATAAGAATGTGGACATGGAAGCACATGCCCCTCAGCTCTTAAACAGCTGAAACTTTACAAAGCCACCGTCACGCACGCGCACAGAATTACACAGCCTGTAGTAAGATCTTAATGTTTGTAGGCTCAAAGGCATATGAGACAAAAATGTGCTTGATTCAACAGTTTTGCATTTTAATGTAGCACCCAGAATCCATGAAAATGAGAAAACATGTTTATTTCTTTATAAGGGTCTTAGAGTGATTTATCCTGAGCAGAAATCACAGATCAAAAATCCAAGAAGTGTTGAGCACCATGTGACTGCTGTGATTATCAGCTTAGGTATAGAAAGTGCCATTTAGAATTTAGTGAGTCAGAGCCTGGGGATGCTCCCACCACCTGTCACTTCCCCTTAACAGCTCTGATCTTGGTCAACTACTTAGAATATTATGGCAGCATTTTTCAGTCTCTGCCTACAGTAGCTTAACAGAGTTGCTGGCAGTTTTTTTGCAATCTAAGGTAATATAGACAAGCATTTTTGAAGGCAGCCCTAAGGCCAAGAGGAGTATTTATATCTACTGCCATTCAGAGAATAACTGAGCCAATAAAGCACTCAATAGATTTTGTACTTTTCCCATTATGTTTCTGGGCCTCCTGTGGGTATTTTACGCAAGATTATGGGTGTTCTTAATCAAGGAAAACAACATATTTCTTCCATCATTCTGTTTTTGCCATGTTTTCATTTACACAGATTATTTGTCAAGTAATTTTGAAATTTCGAAAATATATACTTTATCTACTGGAACATGTACCAAAATGGCCCTAATATATTGGTACTCACTGACCACATTCAATTAATTTTGTTGGACTGAGAAATGCATTGAGGTTTTCCATAAAAAAGGTTTTTTTGTTTGTGTGTGCTGTTTTATTTACAATGTACGACTACATGAAACCCAGACATGGCCAATATGAGCATGAAGCAAGTACCCAGTAAGGGTCAGTGTGAATATGAAAACCCAAATTCCATTAAAGTTGAAAACTATGTGGAATCCTGAAATGTCTAAGCTACTATACTAGTTATCATTAACTCTCATTTCAGTATGAAGAAATCTATCTGTGAGCCTTCTGGCATTCCTAATTGTTAATACTTCCAAATCAAGATAAATGGATAGATTTGTTATATGGATGATAGATAGATGAAAGAAAAAGAAAGAAAAGAAAAGAAAGGGAGCAAGGAAGAAAGGAAGGAGGGAGGGAAGGAAGGGGAAACAAGGTAAAAGAGTATACTGAATCTGCCAATATGTACACAGAGTAAAAACTACCTGTTATAGTTCTACCTGATTCATTGGGGATACATTCCAAGACCCCTCAAAATTGTGGATAGTACAAACCCTGTATATACTGTTTCTTTCCTATACATACACATACCTCTGACAAATGTAATTTATAGTATTAGGTGCAGTAAGAAATTAAGAACAGTAACAACATAGACAATTATAACAATATACTAAATGTAACTTATGCGAATGGCATGAGGTAATACAAGGGTCATTTGAAAACAAGCACTGAGATATAAAAACAGTCAATTTAATACCTGAGGTGGTTACTAAGTGAGTAACAGGTAGCTTATAGAACGTAGATTACTGGACAAAGAGATGATTCACAGAGGGACAGAGCAAAGTAGCATGAGATTTCATCACATGGCTCAAGATGATTTAAAATTTATAAATTGTGCATTTCTGGAATTTCCTGTTTAATATTTTTACCCCTCAGTTGAGTGTAGGTAATGAAACCACAGAAAGCAAAATTAAGCTTAAGGGGACTACTGTAAAAAAATTGACATTAAGTAATTGAAAAGATTTTTTAAAGAATTGTTTAAGTAAAGAATTTATTGCTTTCTCATCCAGTTTAGTACTAATAATAAAAAAAATAAAAAAAACTGCCCTGACTGGTATGCTCAGTGGGTTGAGTGCTGGCCTGCAAACCTAAAGGTCACCAGTTCAATTCCCAGTCAGGACACATGCCTGGGTTGCAGGCCAGGTCCCCAGTTGGGGGCGCGTGAGAAGCAACCAGTTGATAAATCTCTCACACATAAATGTTTCTCTCACTCTCTTTGTTGCTCCCTTCCCATCTCTGTAAAAATAAATAAATAAAGTTAAAAAAATAACTTAGAGCTATTATAAGGGTATAAGAGGTAAAGATGAACTAGCTAATGAACAGTATCATAAGAGGAGTATTCTAAAGAACTCACATCTTTCCACTGTAAAAAATGTGACTCATAACATTATCCTAAATCTAGGATCAGGGCAGAGTTTTATGCGACATTTATTTCTTCCTTTTACTTCCTTTCAATATGAATATACGAAAACATAGAATTTGATGATGTTGAATAAGATTTACTCTTTCTTTAATTACTGTATGCCAATGCTTCCCTTTAATACATCCAGATCTTACCAGAAACTCTGACCACTGTTTTTGCTTGGCTTATTCTTCATTTGCAGAGCTAATGGAGGACAAAGAGAATTGCCCCTGTCTGAATGGTAAAGTTACATAAACTTTTATTATTTCTAAGAAATGAATGATCCAAGACAATCTTTCTCTTGATGTTATATATTTCATTTGGATAGTGCTCAGTTAGGCTATTAGGTTAACTTTTTAAACATGTTAACCTCCTATTCTGAAATGTTTAGCAAGCACAACTTAAACTACATGAATTTACAGAAGTTATACGCCTTCCATTATGAGTCATTGCAATAATGATTAATCCCTCACACGGGAATTACTTGACTAATGCTTTTCATGGGTAGTTGGCAACAAGATGAGATGGGGGCAGTAACAACATTTTCTGTGTTGGTTTCAGTAAACTGATAAGCACAGAAGAAATATGACAGCTGATCCCCACAATCAAGTCTATCAGACTGTGGAAAGTTGAAACTGCTCTTAAAAACAGAAGCAAAGGAAAATCCTTTCAGTTCTACTAAATTCAAATATTTCTTTTCGTGTTCTGAGACTTTTAAAAAATAAAATCAAATGTCATATATTAAGCTGGAATCTGTTACCTCTTGAATTACCATAAACCTTTCATCTCAAAAGTTAGGTTAATTTATAAAAATACAATGTATTAAATAATGCAAGGCATGACATTAAATGGTCTTGTTAACATAATGAAAAGCATTCACATTTACCAGAACAAATAGATTACATAGTGCTTTTAGATGATTTTATTTATTTTTAAAGGGAGGGAGAAAGAGGGGTAGAAAAACATCACTGTGTGGTTGCCTCTGGCATGTCCCCAGGGTTGGGGACCTGGCCTGCAACCCAGGCCCGTGCCCTGACTGGGAATCAAACCAGTGACCCTCTGATTCGCAGGCCCATGCTCAATCCACTGAGCTATGCCAGCCAGGGCAGATTACATAGTTTTATCATGGTTTTACTATACTTATAACATTATATATGCAGTGATCTAATGTGACTTATTTATGTCATTGAACCTAACAACATAAAGAACCCAGTATCACTTATGAGTCCTAATTTCATAATTACATAATTCAAGAGGTTCCAGATTCATGGAAGGTTCCAGAATTCATGGAAGGTTCCAGAATTTTTAATACATAAGAAATATGCAAAGGCACACAAATACACAACATGCTGAGAAAAAGCAAATGGTTCAGGGCATCAAGAAACCAATGGTCTTCATATTGAAGAATGCAACCCCCTAAAACTTCCTAAGGCTAGCAGAGCCTAGAGGGTTTTAAGTCAGTGGAGGTTGGCATACATACAGTAGTTCTAAATTTTTATTTTCTTCTTTAGTATTTCTCCTATGCCTTTACTTGAACTTTCTATTTAAGAGGGTTCATAGTTTTTGAAACACTTTTATGACAGCTACTTTAAAAAACTTGTTACATAATTCCAACACTGTGTCATCTCAGCAGTAGTGTTTGTTGGGTGTCTCACTCATGTTGAGATTTCCCTGGCTTTTGTTCATATGAGGAATTTTGGATTATATCCTGGACAGTTTGGGTATATTACAAGGCTCTGGTTCCTATCTGAATCTTGTAGTTTAGCAGGCACTCAGACAAGGGCCAGAAGGTACACCTTGGCTCACGTTTGTTGACTGTGGCTTGAGTGTTACTTTAGTTTTCAAAGTATTTGCATGCAATCCTGGTCTGCTCCACTGTGTACTACCCAGTGGCCAGTCTGAAACCTAGGTGTCATTTTGCAAAGTGGTTCTGTTTGTAAACTCTTGCTCTTTTGTGTCTCGTTGGTTTCCCATATGGACCTCGCAGAAGTTCCACCAGGACTTTGTACGTAGATTTAAAGAATCCTTTCACCACCTCCTTCATCTCTGTAATTCTCCCTTAATTCTGGAAGGGGTAAGGATTTGCGATTTTGTTGCCTTTCACTTCATACAGGGCGCAGACAGTCTACAGGGTGCCACCCCCTGGTCTACACAGTGCTTAGTAGGGATAGGATGAACCAGCTCGTTGGTTCTGGGTGGGGATGTGTGGCAGGACTTTATTTATAGTCTGTATGGCTCTAGCACTCAGCGGAAAGAGAGGGACTTAACTTTCTGAGTTGCCTTATTCTGGAATAAAACAGATTCAGTCAAAAAGGTTTTGTCCTTTAGAGCTGCTCTTTTCTAGTTTTTTTTCCCTTCCCTTTTCTGAGGTTTCTCTTAGATGCTATCTATATTTTTAGTTATATTTAGTGAAAATATAGGGCAGAATGTGCTTTTTCAGTCTTCTCAAGAACTTGAAATCTCATTTACTCTCTTATGTTCCCAAAGAAAATAAAGGACACCATTATTGGAAAAGATATATGCACCCCTATGTCCATTGCAGAATTATTCACAATAATCCCTATATGGAAACAACCTAAGTGTCCATGGATAGATGAAGAGGCAAAGAAGATGTGGTGCATAAATACATGGAATGTTACTCAGTAAAAAAGAATGAATGAACCCAGAGGGTATTCTGCTAAGTGAAGTAAATCAGCAGAGAAAGACAAATGCTATGTGATTTCACTTATGTATGGAATAAAAAAACAAAATAAATGAACAAACAAAACAGAAACAAACTCATAGATACAGAGAACACATTGCTGTTTGCCACATGAGAGGTGGCTGAGGGATGGGTGAAAAAAGTGAAGGGGTTAGGAAGTACAAATTCCCAGGTATACAAATAGTCATGGGGGGTAAAGTACAACATAGGGTATATAGTCAGTAATATTGTAGTAACTATGTATGGTGTCGAATGGGTACAAGGCTTGTAGGGGTGAGTATTTCATAAGATATATAAGTGCTTGTCAATTATGCTGTACACCTGAAGGTAATATAATATTGTATGTCAACTCTAATTGAAAAGTAAATTTTAAAAAGTAAGTTTAAAAAACACCATCCTTTTTAGGTTGACAAGCCGGGAACTAAGTTTGAGACTTGACCCTTCACACTCTAGAATTTGTGTTTTCTTCATCACCAGCACTGCTGACCTAGTTCAAGCACTATTCCTTGTTCATAATTTCTAGTACTGATTACTGAAAAGTTTGCTTTGCTTCTGATATTTTCCTGCTTCAGACTGTTCTCTACTCAGAATAACCATTCTAAACTGAACATATGACCACATTACTTAAAACCCTTCAACAGTTTCCAATCTTATTTTGAAGAACCTCCACAACTCTTTACAAGGTCATTTACTACCTGCATGCTCTTGCCTTTTACTTCTGCTTTTCCACACTCTGCTCTTCTTACCTTGAGCTTTCACTTCCTACCTTGTCAGGCTTTTGCCTCTCCCTAACAATAGCCCATCCTCCTCACCTGGGCAGATAAAATTCATCATTACCATTTTCCAAAGAACCCATTCTTTAGCATCACCTGTTACTGTTCCTTAAAGAAATGAAAATGTAGCAGTTATTGCTCGATGTTAATTGAGGTTCTGCTCTCTCCAATAGACTATGAGCTTAAGGTGAAAGTCATCATTTCTATTTGCTCATTCATCTATCCCTAGAACCTGACCCATTGTAACCCTTAAAAAAAAACCCACCCCCACAGAAAATTTGCTTGAAGAAATTAATATGTGAATGAAAGCGTTTGAACCTGGGTGACCTGAGCAGATAATGGATAATGGTGCTGTTATCGAAATTAGGAAACCTAGTAGGAAATTCAGTTTCCTGAGATGAATTAAACTCGTCTTTGAACTTGATGACTTCAGGGTGGCAATAGCACTTCCGTTCTCATATACATCTCTGTAAGAATGAGGGTGTGTGAATGTGTCCACACTGTGGTTTCCTAGATGAACAAATTACAGATAGTAATATGTATAACTATGCATAGATTAGAAAATTTGGCAGTATTTTATGAGGGAGAAGTATTTCTGGTAATAGGAAATCTGAACATGTTTTGTTGAAAAATGTACACTGTCATAAAAGAGTTGAGTGTATGGACTTATAGCTGAAAATCCAGGAGAGCAAAGGGAGATTGCAGAGGTCAGGTCCACCAGAGTGAAGTATTGCCTCCATAAATGAGTGGGATTAAGAGTGAACGGTGTTGTTTGTCCTTGGGTTTGAGGTCTCTACAATTCAATGTTGCTTTGGGGTTACCTTCCCAAAGTCTAATATTGACAAAACTTTTTTTATATAGCTCTCACAAATATAACACTTGCCGTAAAAGAAATCAGAGAAATTATTTTAAACAAACAAATATAGACACTAAAATATAGCTTTTGGGTCCAGAATTGCCTCTTTTTTTGAAGGTGATAATATTAACCAATTTATATGGAAAGAGCAGTAAGAGTAAAAAGCACTAAGAAGACTTGCAGTTTTCAGTCTGGGAGATAAGGAGATCAGAAGTCACCACTTCATCCTGACAAGAAAGAAGCTGGACCAATTGAAACCTAAATTTCTGCAGGCTTACTAGCTTTTGTATCTGTTAAGTAGGGTGGAAATACCCACTCCGTAATAATGCTTCCACATCAATTTGATAATAAACAAATATTTACCCCATGTCAGTGTCAAAGTAAAAAATCATGAGAAAAAAATTTAAGCTTGTTTAATGAGCAATAACAGAAGGAGGCAAAATCTCTCTCATGGTATTTACACACAGGCAGGATTTTGTTTATTTTAGTGAATATTAAAACATCAGAAAAGTGTTAAATCCTTTTCAGAAGGACTAGGCTTCCCTGACAGCTTTGCACCATGCAACTGAAATTTTGTGTGGCTGGCCACTCCCCTAGAATGTCCAGGTTCTCAGTTATTGTCTTTTTTATTTATATGTTTATTTATGAAAAAAATCATTTATCAAAGATGGAAATAAGCAAAAGGAAACTGATTCTTCAATATTTTGAAGTGTACTTTTTCTAAGCATACCTGACTCTCATCTAATTCTCTCAAGATAAATATGTTTTCTAGCCTCATAAATTTAGAAATGAATAACTAAAAATGATAAATTATAATATGTGTGTGGCCTGTAGAAATGATAATCCAAAGCTTGTAGTTCTATTCAACAGAAATTTACTTTTTAGCTAACTTGACATTTTTATTTTTGTTTTTTTCTTAATGAGTTATTCAAATATCTGTAGGCACAATTTATTGTCTTTCACCTAGTGCCTCATTAGAAATTAGAATAAAAATTTGACTTGAGCCAAAACAAAACAGTTTTTGAATATTTTTCATTTACCCTTGTAGCTTCAACATCTTCACCCTAACTCATCTTCTCTTATTCTTTTCCTATGTGTCTTCCTTTTTCCCCTTACTGCTTCTCTCTAATCTTTTTCTTTTCCTTTCTTACTTCCCTTTTTCTTTTCCTTTTCCTTTATTGTTTCTAATTTTACCCATTTTTGACTAGGCTGTAATACAGAGTACTAGCAATTGCCTATGCACTAACAATGTGTATCTCGCTATAGCCTTGTTATCATGCAGCCTGAAGTGCCTTGGACTTTATGTCGTCATCTTATCTTTGGGACTAAGTAACAGACAAATATGATAAACTACCCCACTCACAAAGTATGAATATTGATTATATATACTTATCTTTAAAAAGTGAATTAAACTATCAGGTAACCCAGGGAACAGACTCTGAGACTTTCTGCACGCAGGAGGGAACCACCTCTGTGAAAAGTTGCACACTTGTTGTACAGTAAAAACAGTGCTGATACCTGAGAAACTGGACAGTAAACAATGAACCCAAGCTGCATTATGATGGACAAAACAAAAAAAAGGAAAACCCAAAATACTAGAAATGTATGACTAATATAAAATGAGATATCCAAAATCCAACAGCTAAAAAAAAACATTGTGAAGATGGAAAAATACCAAAAGCATAAACTAAAATGAAATATTGCTTTGTTATTGATGGTACCCATGACCGACACTCATAAATAGGGAGCTCTTATAAACCTAGCTTGAATTTAATGGTCTGGCTCAGAGTCTACCAGCTCTAGTCCAATGATGACAGTATCAGTCCCACCTTGCGTTTCTAAAATAAAGTTCTATTGGAGCATCACCATGCTTGTGTTTCCTTATTATTATAGCTGCTAGTAGCATGGTCCTCAAAGCCTAAAATGAATGTTTGCTGACCCCAGGTCAAGAGTGAAGGCTTGAGAGATCCTCTACATTCTCATGAGCTTAGATTATAACCTTGGGAATTTTAACTCCTCCAGTTAGCCACGAGATTCAGATGTTGAAAAGCATATTTAGGCATTATTATCAGTCAGGATCCCAAACATGGGTTGGCCAAATCAAAATTATTTCCAGAGGTTTTTTTAACTGTATGGACGAGTATAAGAGAACCATAAATATATGACAACATTGTTTTCATAATAGAGAAGTTGTTCATCTCTCCAAAACTCAGAAGAAGTGAAGAGAAGAATCAGTTACCAGAACACAAAGAAGAGAGACTTACGGTGCAGACCACCCTGGAACACAGCCACCCTGAAGTACTTCTCTGGGAGGGAGCCAGAGCACTCCCCCAGACCTCACTCCCGTCCTTCAGTCCTTTACTGTGGCATCTCACTGGGAACAGAAATGGAAGCCAGAGGCCACAAAACACATGCTTGTTGTGAACCAGATCAGCCTCACAGGGCACAGGGCAGAGTAGAGTGAGTGAAGGAGAAGAGATGAAAAGACAGAAAATATGACAAACATAATGATTTACTTTTCTAAAGAAGTAGGACCACCCAACCAACTATCAATATATGAAAATACACCAATCAGTAACTTTCAGTCAGAAGAGCAAAGTGTATATATGTGTGTGTGAGAACAAGCAAGAAGGCAAGAAGGGTCGAGTTCACGCTGATGTCTGAGAGCACAGGTGCACGTAGGCACACAAGCTGATGCAAGTAGAAATGGAATTTAGCTGTTTTTCCCCAAATATGCAAATTCCTAACATGACTGTTCTAGTCACTTTAGAAATTAATTGAAAACTTTCAGAAAACATCAAAAAAATCAGTTTTTGAGCAAGTTCTTGACAAATCATTATCTATAAATTATTTAATGGTGAAATTTTCAATAGCAACTGTAACCAAATTCAAACAATGAAATGATGTTTTGGAAAAATACCCTCTGTTTAAAATTGTTTATGTGGTTACAGCAAATAGAAATTGTATCAGTGACTTATAAAATTCACTTTAGTGCTTATATTTGGTCTGCAAAAATTCATTCGATACGGAAGTGTCTTGCTTGGAAACCTAAGTCCCACCTGCTTATCCTTTTTGTTAGCCCTAACAGCACAAGTTCTTTCTAAATATTTCCTCTGCGTATATATCATGGTGTCAGGGAAATCTGTGACCAACTTTGACATGGGTAAATAAGGTCACCGGGTAGTTATCTTTTAGCTATCTTTGCCTTTCATTTTCTCTGAGATTACAAATCCATAAAGTTGTAAAAGACTGGAAATATTGCAAATGATTTTTGCCATAGATACGTGAATGGACTCAGTCCAGTCAAAGCCATCACTTTTTCCCTGTGGGTACAGGCCAGTTTCGCATCTATTTGTGAATTTAGTTCCGCATCCCTGAGTGCCTAATGATGTGTTGTTGTTTTTTAATTCTCCTTGGAACCAACTGCAGCGCCGTACTGCTTTTCTTATTACTTGGTTAGTTAGATAAACTCCTTAACACTTGTCTACTTTATGTTTGTGTGAGTCATGATGTTCCCATTAAAAAATTATCTTTTACCGAGAGCATGACTAAAGCCTAGAGTCATGAGTTAAACTGGAGATGGCACTTTAGTTTCTCAAGAAGCTTGAAAAGATGTCACTAATTCCCTAGAGGGTGGAAGAAGGATTGCTCAGCAGTAGTTCAAGTAAACATCAATTTAAACACCTTAGGCTTTATGTGTCAAGTGGCTGAAGGAAACCGCTTAAAAAGACAAACATACATAATACTTCTTAACTGGATCTGCAATTTCGTGATCAACTACAGTATTTAAAAGCCTGTTATTTAGTACTTTGAAAACAGCTCAGAGAAGGATAGGGTGTGACTTCTGTCCTGTTTTTAAGGTAGAGAAAAATAATTTTACCATTGTTTGAATATTTTTATCTCCATCCTTCACACTTGGGCTTCTTTATTATGAAAATTGTGGGCTTCCTTCTGTTCCATACTGTTATCAGGTTGAGAAGAAAAGGTTTCTATCTCATACAAGATTAATCAGGGCTTTTGTCAGTTTGAAGGGTATCATCTCTGTCCTGGAGGCTCAGAAAGAATTAGGCACCGTCATCGATCACTCCCGAGTTTGCCTGTATCCCAGTGTATTTAAATAGTCTGAAGGTGAGCATGCTTTGTGTATAGCTACAGAGGACTGTTTTCCTTTGAAAGTTTTAAATTTCATGTATCTTGGACAATAGCTCAAAATTTCAACCTATAGTAAGTGCCAATAGTAAAATAAGTACATGTATTTTTCATTGATATTCTTCGGAATGGAAATCCTGCTTAATGCCTGAACTATGGATATGTGAGAGAGCAATTAGAAATTAAAAACTCAGATATAGTCAAATATTGCAAAGTGTCAGTTTGTTGTAAACAAACCAAAAACCGGTATTGGTGTGGATTTACATCTAGTAACTCTTTTGACATAGTAGCAAATGTTAACAGAAATTATATCCATTAAATGTGAATGCTATATATTGTTAAAAATTGGTCAGACACAGGCCCGAAGTGTCCGCGTCATTATGGATGAAATGAGACATTCCTATGGACTGTTGAGTCCAGTGGAGGAAAAGGGACGGCATGGCTTCTCTCTCAAGGGGCGCAAAAGCCTCCGCCCTTGCTGTGACCAGCCTTTATTGGGTTTCTCAGCACATCACTTGATGGTCTTTATTTACTATGCACAGGTTGCTTTAGGTGGTTACCTTTTACAGAAAACAAAGGAGCCAATGCCTCTAACCACATCACAGAGAGGGATATTTGCAAATGAAAAGGGCAAAAGTGGTTGAACCGGTTACACTCGTCCCTGGAAGGTTTAGCATGGATTTTTGGAAGTTATTTTGCAGTAAATGCTTGCCACAAATTCGGGTGAGGGAGTTTTTAGCAAAAAGCAAGACTCAAAGTGGCCTAGGCGTATTGCAGGTCTGATTCCCCATAGGAGCACCTATCTGTGGGTGTGGGAGCTGTGCATCTCCCAGTGGGAGCTGGACCCACACCACACAGAATGGTCTCCTACAAAAAAAGTCTATAAACTAGGCATAGATTTTCCTAGTGTCTCGGCTGCTAAGGGATAGGGTACAATTCTTACCCTGAAACTTTGAATTATCCTTATCAGTTGGTGAACATAAACATAATCCCCTACAGAGCAAAAAGAACCCTCAATAAAATAAAAAGGGCAACATAATGAATGCAAGACAATATTTGCAAATAATACATCTGATAAGGGGCTAATATCTAAAATATATAAAGATCTCATACAATAGTAAAAACTAACAATCAAATTAAAACTGGGCAGAAGGTCTGGATAAACAGTTTTATAAAGAATACCTAGAAGTAGCTAACAAGTACGTGAAAATGTGCTCAACATCACTAGTCAACGGGGAACTGCAAATCAAGACACAGTGAGATATCGTGTTGCACTTGTTAGAATGGCTGTCACAAAAAAGACAAGACATAACAAGTGCTGGTGAGGGAATGGAGAAAAGGGAACCCTGTGCACTGTCAGTAGGAATGTCCATTGGTGCAACCACTATGAAAACCAGTGTGTCAGGTCACCAAAATTTAAAGGTGGAACTACCATATGACCTAGCAATTTCACCTCTGTTACTTCTCTAAAGAAAAAGAAAATACTCAAAATGATATTGTTAGGGTGGGCGGGGATAGGAGGAAGCTCCGGCTGGACTTTGCCAAGACGGACATCCTCACAGTAACCTGAGTTCGAGGAAGAGACCACAAATGCTGTATTGCTTCTTTGTTCAGAGGGCACCAATCCCCAGCTCCCATGGGGAGCCAATGAAAATAAAACCCCACTACATTCCCTGCTTGGGTGTGACTTCCCTGGCCTCATCCTGCAGACCGGTGAACTTCACCTGGGTGCACAAACCCCAATAAAGCTCTTTATTACCTCTTTTATGGCTGATTGGCATTTATTTCTAGGCGGAGCCTAAGAAAACCTCTCAGATATATTTATCCCCAAGTTCATTATAGCATTATTTATATTAGCCAAGATATGAAAAATAACTTCAGTGTCCATTCATGAATGAATGGGTCAAGAAAATGTGACAGACATACATACTCACATACATACGTGTGTGTGTGTGTGTGTGTGTGTATAATGAAATCTTGCTATTTGTGATAACGTGGATGAATCTTAAGGACATTATGCTAAGTGGAATAAGTCAGACAGCAAAAAACAAATACCATATGACCTCATATGTGGAATCTAAAAATAAACCCAAACCAAAAAACTAAGCTCAAAGACACAGAGAACAGATTGGAGGGTAGCGGAGACAAGAGCTGGGGGAAAAGCTGGGAGAAATAGATGAAGAGGGTCAAACTTTCACTTATAAAATAAGTAAGTCATGGGGATGTAATATACAATTTAGTGATTATAGTTAATACTGTATCACATATTTGAAAGTTCCTGAGATCCTAAAAGAGAACTCACAAGAAAAAGGTAATCTCTGTAACTATGTAAGGTTATACTTGTTAACTAGACTTACTGTGATGATCATTTTCCAGTGTATAAATATTAAATCATCCTATTGAAATTATTATAATTTTATGTTACATGGCAACTATACCTCAACGTAAAAAGTAAACAAACATAATCACAAGTACCTCTCATTCAACATGTAGTGACTTATTACTGACCAAAAGAACAAAGTCACCATCCAAATACTTTCGTCAGCACCAGGAAGGCATGACAGTTAATGGTCCTGTAGCACAGGGTCAAGGACCTGTGGCAACTTTTTGCTGCTTTCTGTGTGGATCTCATTGAGTCCTAATGAGCCCTGGAACTTAGCCAAGAAAGCAAAATAGTTTGGATGCTGGTAAATAGATGGTAAATTGCAAACACATCCTTTGACCTTAATGCTAATTACTCAATTTCCTTATTTGGGTCAGATTAATAGTTTCTCTCAAACTGTATGACTGTCATTCAAAACAATTTCTAGACATGGGCAGGCCCAATGTGGAATGCATATACCTGCTAGCAAACAAGGAAATAGTTGTATCAGCTACAGGTTGGATTTCAGCCAGGACAGTAAGTATGAAATTGGCTGCTTCTATTTGTGATATAAATACAAAGTTAGCAGTTAATTTGACAAAAAATAAAATTATTGAGAATAGCATGCCTCTGATCTCTACTGTATGTTGACATATTTCCTCATTACCTCTTTGGACAGATGACCAAGGACAATTTCTTGGTTTTACCTACAGGACAAAGTGGATCTGCCTTCATAGTCATCTAAAATGTCAGATTCTGTGATTTGCGGTACATGATTGAATGTAACACTAAGCATAAAATGAAGCAAAGGGTCACCAGTTCGATTCCCAGTCAGAGCACATGCCTGGGTTGTGGGCCAGGTCCCCAGTGAGGGGGGCACATGAGAGGCAACCACACATTGTTGTTTCTCTCCCTGTCTTTAAAAAGAAAAAAAATACAGACATATTTCAAATACTATTCCTCACCTACCACACATATACCTCTCCCACCCCCTGCTTGCTCCTCCCCCACCCCCCTCTCTCCTATAGAGGAATAATAACACTAGGTGGTGAACCTTCAAAAATAACCAATTTTAACCCTGGCCAGTGTGGCTCAGTGGGTTGGAGCAGCGTTTGGTGAACTGAAAGGTCATGGGGTTGGATTCCTGGTCCGGGCACATGATTAGGTTGCGGGTTTGGTTGCTTGGGGGGGGGGGGGGGCACGTGCCAGAGGCAACCAATCAACGTTTCTTTCCCTGTCATTCTAAAACCCATAAGCACGTCTTCAGGTGAGGATAAAAAGTAATTTTAGGTTTGAAGTCTGTTAGGGCAACCAAAGCTTGCATGAGTCTTTTGTATATGAGGCAAATTCACTGTACAGAGCTCTCATACACCTCGTTCTCTAACATGCATCATTGCTTTTAATGAAATTCAAGATCTTATACTTTCTAATTGTATCAGTGCACATCATATTGCCTTTCTCTTTTCAGCATCATTCTGGTATTAAAGTTGCTTAAAATATGAATCTTGCTTCAGGTGGCTTAAATCTTTGCTTTTCATTTTTAATGGGTTTGTACTTCACTACTATTAAGAAGGAAAGTCACCTTTATAAGCTGGACCCTTTGTCCATTGTACAATACCAGGGTCTTTTAGAGCATTATTGCTTTTCATCAGCCATGAAATGTCCCTGGCTTGCCTTGCTTTTTCTACTCACGGATCCATTTCTACTTACCTGCTGAGGACACCTTGGTTCCTTTTAGTGGACAACAGTGTAACGGGAACAGAGTCAGGGTGTGGGAAAAGCAGCTGCTTACCTGCTGGCTAAGCCAGGTGGCATCAAAGAAGCAGTAGCCACGGGAAAGTTTCAGCTTTTTAATATTACTATCTACACGCTCCTCATTGACTGTGTAATATCCTTAACCCAGTATAACTGTATCATGCTTAATAATGGAGTGACTTAAAATAACGCCCAACACTTTACATTCATATCACACCCAGTCCAATCCCAATCTGTTATGTCACTTTGTGAGAAAAAAAAGAAACTCTATTGATTTAAGGCCCTATATTTATTTTGAACAGTCTTATTTCATTGTATTCAATTTATAAGTAGCATTTCCCCCTATTGTGTATACAGAATGACCTATAACAGTGACAATTCTATATAAGATTAAGTTATACCTATCTGTAAGTTTTCATTTGAAACACATAGAATAAGTGCAAACTATGAAACAAAAACTTTATATATTTACAGTAGCATACTGACTGATCTAATTTGTATTAACTGAAAACAGAAATTAAATAGAATCAATATCATTGGATATCGATCCAGTGTAGTCTCTGTGCTTTAAATTATAAAGCACACAGTCAAATAGTAAGCACAGATATGTCTGTGAGGGTCCGTTGTCTCTGTCGCATTCCTTTTTCCTGCTCCTTCTCTTGGGATCATTTACTCCAAGTGTCTATCATGGGGGAGGAAGGAGATTTGGAAGCTCTTCGGAGTGACGCCAATTTTTATTTAATGACAAACTGGTATTCTGCCCCTCCCCTGAATTGTGAGATAATAATTCTGCCCTCACAGACACTGTGATGGAAAACTGCTTAATTGTCAGACAACCTTTAACCTCAGCCAGTGGTTTTCTCGTAAATGATATTTCCCATTCGAAACACATAGCGTTGTTTTATTTTAGAAGCCTAACAGTTGCAATTAATCTTTCCCCAAGGCAGGACGCTAACTACTCTAGTTTATACACAAATTATCTCCTGACACCTGTTCTAATCCTCCTCTGAGCAGGTGGGCTAAACTGCAGAACCTTCTGATCGATGCGGGAATGTTCACCAGGTCAAACTCTGTCTAAGAACAAAAGTCATCAAAAAACACAAACAAACAAACCCTCTGTTAATGGACCGTAGTAAGAAGGTAGGTTTGGTAGCTGATGGGAAAGACTGATGCTCCCCGAGAGCATCTGATAAAAGAACCCATTGTCTGTGCTATCAGGCTTGTTTCAGTGTAGTAACAAATGTAGTCCCGATCTTAGTGAAAATGTCTTTAATTATCCCCATGGACTGGATTGAAAGTAACTGAAAAATGCTTGTTGGGAAGTGATTAATCTTTGGACCTGACATGACTCACTGGAGCTCGAAGTCCACGTCTTTGTTTATAGTAATTACATCCTTGATGTGATACATTATCTCTGTGTCTGTCAACAGCTCTAAATAGTGATGTCCCTGTGAGCAAGCAGGAGACAAACAATAGGGTGTTTCACATATAGTAACACACCACTTAACGACAGGGACGTGTTCTGTGAAATGCGTATTAGGTGACTTCGTTGTTGTGTGAACCTCATAGAATGCACTTGCATGAACCTAGAGAGCAGAGCCCACTACACATCTCAGCTGCGTGGTGCGCCTACTGCTCCTAGGCTACAAGCCTGTGCAACATGTCACTACACCAAACGACAGAAGGCTATATCAAGCATGAGAGAAAATGATAAAATCAACAGATACTGTAAACATGAAATGTGTGAGGCCAGAATATCACAGTATACTCTTTTACAGAAAACCTTTTCCTTTAATAAGTATGAAAAGTATATAAATCGTATAGTAAACATATACCAGTGACTATGATATATATACAGTGATATACAGTGACTGTATATGAACACAGAGATGTATTAAACTTTCTCCAGAAATATATTGAAAGCAGAAAAGAAATGGATATCAAATTAACTTTACGTGAATCCAAGAACCCACCGCCTGTAGAAATCAGCACTGCCGTTCTCAACTCAGTACAGAACGATTTGTGGCCAGAGGATAACAAAGCCTTTGGACAAATATATTCAAGCTAATTATAATAGAAGATATTATTTCAAGAATTATTTGCAAAATAACTCCCAGATTCAGGCTAAAGAATAACCACGCTTTACTGCTAACAACATTCAAGAGACTGAAGCAACATTTTCGCTCCAAATTCAGTTAGAATAATGTGAAATTTAGGGCTCAAAATTTTGAACTTTTGCTTGAGAATTATAGATTATTTTTCTAGAAATGTAATAGCCAAGTATCCATCTAAAGTTATTTGGGTTATCTATTTACCTATTTTCTAAGTGATATGAAGGATGCCCTCAATACTGGAAGACAGATGAAGCTTCATTGAAGAGAATCAGATGATTTCCTGTTTGCCTATTTTAAAAAGATAAAAATGCAGGAGGAATATGAGCTAATCTTGTTTAAACTTCACAGTAATCCAGCTTTACCTGCCTTGTTTCACTTTATCTTCACAATAACCAGATTGAGGTACTGTTTTTATTATTCCATTGTACAGGTAAGTGCAGGGAATTTTCCCAAGCTCACACAGTAAGGTGGGAAGCTAGAGTCCACTCTAGGTCTGTTTGCTCAGTACATAAATCTTCTGCTACTATCTGAAAAATGCAGGCATTTAACCACAGAAATGTTGTAATTTATAATCCACTAATTCATAATTAGTTATTTTGTTTTATTTTTTTTCTTGTTCAAGTACAGTTGTCTCCATTCCCCCCCACCCTCAACCCTTCCCCACTTTGGCTTTGTCCATGGGCCCTTGACCCATGTTCCTTGATGACCTTTCCCTTTCTTTCCCCATTAACCCCCTCCATAACCCATTAAAGACTACATAGTAAAACGAAACCAGCAAATGTTGCAGCACTAAGCAGAAGGTAGTTATTGTCATGATATCTACTGTATTGCTTAGAGAACAATTTCACTTGACATCCCATTGCTCACGCCCGCACATACACAAACACACCCATCTTATGGTCCATTGTTTTCCCACACTCGTGTAATTCCCAGGACACCTCTCTGTTGTGGCCACGTGACTGTCTGCTTGCCTGGTTATGCTGGGTCTGTATCCCAACAGTCAGAATGTAGTCCTTGGATTTTGTATTTTTTAAACTAGACCTGAGAAAGTTATCCAATCTCACTTAGAGCTAAAATTATATGTTAGAAAACTTGGGGAATATTGGTGGTCAGGAGCCATTTGTTGTTTTTTAAAACCAAAGCTATTCTGCCTCAAGGAAAAAAAGAAGAAAGAAAGAAAAGACCTGGTAGGGTTGTGCCTCTGGTTCCACTTGCTTCAATTTCCTGAGGAAATGAATTTTACTTTTGCTTAACCAGTTTGAATTGAGATCCTATCACTTTTAACAAATGCGGTCCTCAGACAATATTTTAGAAAGCTCTTATCTTAATTTAACAAAGCTGTCTCTACAACATTTATTACATAGGCATTCCAGGATGGGTTCTAAGAAATGAGAGGACAAAGTATTATGTCTTTCACAATGGAGAAGAGAAAGAGACATTGATAAGGAGGAACAAAAGATTTTTCCATAAATGCACAGAGATGGCTACAAAGAATAATGCACGTTGCATACTTCTAGCCAGTGGTGACATGTGACAAAATGTAACAGTTGTCTTCCAGGGTGAATGTGTGCCCATAACCAAGGATGAATGAACTTTCCTTAAAACTCAATATGAAAACATCCTAACAATGGTTTAAAATTCTTCATCATTTATACATAGAAAAGGATACAATTTCAGACCAGGAACACTCCCAAGTACTCAGTTAGTAATGAGGAACAAGAAAATAAAAATAGAACCGTAGCCTTTGTATTTAGCCTTGAGGTGATTGACGATTATCAAAGTTTTGTTTCCTTTCCACAATGTAAACTGACATTTGAACATCACAGTAAAATATGTGTGTGTGTGTGCATGTGTGTATGATTGTGTATTACATTCACACTCAACTATAACCACCTCTTCACAAACACAATGTCTTCACTTTTTTCTGTTTTTCGAGGAAGCTTAGTAAGTGGGTAAGATTCTCTCCTACTATACGTGGTTTTTCTTTTTTGTTCACTGCTTTTTTCCCTACCAACAAAAAGTTGTTCCTGATGCAGCACAAGTATCAATAAAGAGTTGCCAAACAGCCCTGGCTGGTGTGGCTCAGTGGACTTAGGGCTGGCCTGCAAACCAAAGTGTCACTGGTTCAATTGACAAGTCAGGCCTCAAGCCTGGGTTGTGAGCCAGGTCCCCAGTAGGGGGTCCAAGAGAAGCAACCACACATTGATGTTTCTCTCCCTCTCTCCCTTCCTTCCCCTCTCTCTAAAAATAAACACACGAAATATTTTAAAAAACAATTGCCAAACTGATAGTTTCTATCAATAAAAACGTTATTAAATTTTACTGAAATAAGGTTACTTAAAAAGCAACAAAAGAAGTGTGAGTCACTACAGTAGTTCATATATTTATAAGGATCCAGTTCCGGAAAGGTCCAGCATCCACCTCGTAGGACCTTACCCCACAAGTCAGAATTCTGAACGTCATTCCTATCTTCGGACTCTCATATTCTAACCAACTTATGATCACAGTAAAAAGAAAAATGGGAAACTGAGGTCCAGAGGCACATAATGAACAAAAACGAAGATATTACTCCAAGGGACGAGGAGGGCAAAGTGTAGTCACACTTTGTCATGGGAGGTGGTGACTTGCTATGGTTTGTGAGCACGTTGCCAGGACACATGAAATGCTCACTTGTAACAAGTGTTTAACATAGTTTACCTTGTTTTTCTTTCTTCTGAATTATGTTTATGTTCTGAGGTTAGTTTCCAGAGGAAAAGAGAAATGAAATTTCCCAACAGAGAAGTATTTATTAAGAGTGGATTCAGTAAGTTTTGTGTTAGAACAGGGAAGATTTATTTGGGGAAAGATGGTTAGTAATGTTAAAAAAGGACTATGTAATATAAAGTAATTTGTCATGAAAATAGTTTTGGTCTTGGTTAAATATATGTTAAAGCTATTGTACGTTTGTTATGTGTCATATGCTGTATATTATATATTACATTATATATTATATCAATAAATAATTTCATTATTTAAATGTTTGATAGAATAGTGAATCAAACTATTGAGAATTCAGTAAATAAATAGTCTTTTTAGAAAAGCTTTGAGTAAGCAGTTCTAACAAAATCTTTGGATTTGTTTCTGACTTACATTTGATCTCTCAGGGACATATATTCACTGAGTAACACATGTTATAATTATATTTTTATTATTTAATAAGTATGAACTTATAGTTACTTAAAAATATACTCAGTAATCAGATACTAGTATGAGAAAATATATTTGAAAATTTGAACTGTAAATCAAGGTATTTATATGTTTTTAAATCATTTTATTGTAATGTTTACTATGGAATAACTTATTATGATTAAATTTTCTTTAAAAGAAACATGTTAATGACCTTTTTGTGTTTATAGTTTCCTAAAAATATGAACTCTGATTTTTTGTCCACCAATACTCAGTAGCTTTCCCAGCAGTACTGAGGGGGAAAATGGTATATCAGTTACTGATGAGATTGATTGGATCTGATCCAGGGCCTATAACAAAAATAAACCAAGAGCCCTGGCTGGTGTGGCTCAGTGGATTGCACGTAGGCCTACAAACCAAGGGATCAAGGTTCGATTCCCAGTCAGGGCACATGCCTGGGTTGCAGGCCAGTTCCCAGCAAGGGGACTCATGAGAGGCAACCATACATTGATATTTTTCTCCCTCTCTCCTTCTCTTCCCCTCCAAAGATAAGTAAATAAAATCTTTAAAAATATATAAATAAATATATAAACCAAGAAATTAGGAAGTGAAAGAAGAAATCTAGGGTCACAAATTAAAATTTCTTTCCAAAGGCTGTTGCTAAAACATCACTAATAGAAATAATTATTGAGCATTTGGTACATATAATAAATATGCTAAAACTGTTATTCTTGGATAGGTTAAATATTTTCTTTAAAGTTTTATAGTGAGTACATGTCAACACCTACACTTTAACTTTGGCCATTTGGGCCTGTATTAGTTATTTATTTCTGTGTACTTGCTTGTCCTCTGATCTGAATAATTTGTATCCCTCCCAAGGGCAAAATACCGTTTACCTCTCAAGGTCCTGAAAAGTCTCTCATTGCTCTACAATATCATCTAAATTAGGTCCTGGTGGGGAAGAGGTGGCTGGGGTGTAGTTCCTTATGTACAATTTCTCGAGGACAGTTCTGTGAAAATAAAGTGTTATTTGCCTCCACACACCAATATAATGTTGGAACAGGCATAGGACACTTACAGAAATTACTTTTCAAGGGATTGGGGCTGGGAGGTAAATGAGTCATTGCTTTAGTAATTCAGGAGTCCAGCTGGGTGGGCAAATGCTGGAAATTGCTTGATTAGTTTTCAAGGCTGGAAATAGTTCTCTCTGGCCTCAGGCACTTGTGTGTGCTCTCTGGGTCATCCTTTTGCCAGCCCCGCCAAACCAAACAAAATAAATGTGACGTGGTTCTTTAACTAAGTAGTTTTACCAGCTTGTTTTATACAGGTAGAATTCTACAGTTCCAATTATCTCTTTTTATTTTGTACTACCTCTATTCCTTTCAGTTAAAGGTATTATTCTTTCTGTGGATATAACTCTCCCCAAAACACCGTGGCCCTTCTATGACTACATCCGGAGGATTATTCACTTAGATTTAAAAAGGCACAGCCCCAGCCCTCTTCTGCTTTGGGCTCCTGTTGCGACGGCAGTGGTAAAACAACCTCAAGCTTCCTAGACGCCCAGTGTTTTAATGGAGAGGATATGTAAAGCACATCCTTCATCTCCTTAAAGAACCTGAGGTTTTGCACCACCTTTGGTTTTTCTGACATCTTAACAAAAGTTTTCACAGTCCCAGCCGGAGCTTTATGTCTAGACCAGTGATCTTCAACATTTTTCACCTTGTGGCCCACGTGAACTAATTACTAAACTTTTTGCTGACCTGACAAAAAGTAGGTATAACTTGAATTCATTCACATCAGACACCTATTGTGTGGGCTGTTGTTTTTGTTTGTTTGTTTGTTTGATAATCTAAGAAAAAAGATGGCAGTGGCCGCGACTAAGCAGTCAGGTACTGCATGTTTTAAAAATTCTCGCAGCACACCCGTTGAAAAGTGCTGCTCTGAATAACATTTCCTGGAAATGCCTTGGGTTCAATATTCGCTCAGAAGCCAAATTTAAAATTTTGTTATCATTTGTCACTTGAAAAAGTTAAGAATTTTCAAAACCACCAAGTCTTGGCTCCTTCATGTTTAGTAGCCTTTCCTTCAATTTCTCTATTTTAACATTTTACAAGAAACAGCACAAAGACATCAGGTGTCAGATTCAACACTCTGGTCAGAAATCTCAGTAGCGGGATTCAACAGGTGACTGGGCACATTTTCTGCTTCATGCTTGAGCGTGGGCAACAGTGCTGCTAACCTTTTGGGCCTTGCATTAGACAGATTTGCCTTCCTGCAGTTTTAATAACACATTTTTTACTTCCTTTTTACTTCCTAAAATGAACAGTCTGTTGAAGACAATTTAGGCTTCTTTTGAAACTGCTCCTCAAAACCCTTTCGATCCCTACCCACTGTTCCAAAGCCACCACATTTTAGATCGTTGTTAAGGCAACACTCAACCTGCTGCACTGGACTCGTATCAGTATTAGCTACCTAGTGATGCATCAAATCCCACTTTCCATACCGGCTGCTTGAACAAAACCAAGGGTGATCTCAGTGTCCGGGGGTCAGGAACCCAGATGTGGCTTAGCTGGTTGGTAGCTCTGTGTCCAGGTATCTCAAAAGGGCTGAAGTGAAAATATTGAGTAATTGATTGATGATTGATTGAGTGGGGCTCATCGGAAGACTTTATTGATATTTGTTTTCACATTCATTCACCTGGTTGTTGGCAGCATTTAGTTCCCTGTGGGCTATGGAACTAAGCCCAATTCTTTAAGAGTGGTTGGCTAGCAACCCTCATCTCCCTAGATCAGCTGACATCCCTCAGAGCAAGTGATTGAGGGAGGGGCAGAGAGAGTTCCAGGAGGGAGACCTCAGACTTTTTGTAATTTACCTCAGAGGTGATATCTCATTACTTATGCCACATTCTATTCCTTAGAAATGGACCACTAGGATTCAGTCAACCTTCAAGGGCAGAGGAGTTTACAGAGGTGTGAATCCAGGAGGTAGAAATCCTGGGCTGACTTAGAGGCTGCTTACCAAAGTCCCACTCTGAAGTTTTCCTTCATCCACAGGACAAATTTCTGATTACACTTATTCTGCATCTCCAGGGCCAGATAGAGGGGAAGCACAACTCACTCATGGCAATTTTTACTACTGTGCAAACTATAGCCCATTTTACCATTGTGCATTAATTTTCCCTGAATAAAGGTGGTGAAATAAATAAAGTAGGCTTTAAAAAGCTATTTGTTTCAGTGTTTCATTGCCACCTTTATTAGTGTCAGTATTGTTTTAAGATTGATCAGAGGCTATTTTTCTGGATGCATCACATTTTTGCACACCTTATGCATAAGGTACTAGTCATAATTTGTTGCTACCTTTGCAGTTATTTTTTGTATAGTAAATAGCTTTGGAAGATAGTGTATCTTTCTCAAGAGCAAAGGTCAAACATACGTACAGCCAATATTTAAATTTTGGTTTCCTAGATTCGATCTTCCTCTTCTATAATAAATCTTCTGTGCGTGCCGCTTTTTAGGCCTTCTCAATGTGGGGATTAGTGTTGCAAGGAAAATAATGCTACTGCTCTGGTTACTGCTATTGCTGTAATGTATTACCTTCTTTCTCTGACCCAAGACGCTTCATATTTTTAACCAGTATCCATGAAACTATAGCAGGTTAATGTGTTGACTTGTAAGTAGGGTAAAATCTCAGGCCCTTTTACTTGCTTTGAGAATGAATGGGTTTGGTAAAATATATTCAATTTTTAAAGGTATTTATTGTTGAAAGGATAATGTTCCATTGTATAAATTGATATAAATTCCATTGTATAACTAACCCACGATTCACCTACTTTTAAATTAGTAGTCTTTGAAAGATACGTGTTTTAGTCACTTTAAATTTAAATTGCCTAGAAACAATTGCAATTCTTTTCACTCAGTTTTGTCTATTCATGTCATTGAACACAAACAAAAAGTGTAACTAACAATTACTGACCATTAGGAAAGTATTCTATTCATATCATTAGTATCTTTTGTATTCTACTAGTGTTCCTTTAGTAAAAAAATAAGCCACAGGGTTTAGATTATTTATGTGGTAATATGTTAAGCAAAAAGGTCTATATATCTTCTCTTTTTTGCAATTTGGACAAATATCATTATTCATTTTGTTTTCAAAGCATGCCAGTCTAAACTGAGGAGCACCTGTTTATCCTGGAGCATAGCCTGAGCATCGCTGCAGTGTTCCGAGTGCCAGAAAAATAAACACCTGTGCACTTGGTCACGAAGTTATTGTAACCTTATGCCAAGGGGGAGAGCAAGGTTGGCAGGAGCTGTGCTATTGTCTAGCAGAATCCCGATGCTATCTTTTATAAAATAATGCAGTTATTTTATTAAGAAATTCTTATGTAGGTAAGTGTTCTGTTCATTTGGTTATATATTCTTTTACTTAGCTTTATTTAGCATTTAATTAGTGTGCTTCAATCATGAAAACAGATGCCAGTCTACATTTTCTGAGTAGAAAAATATTTAATACTGGGAACTAAACAGGCTTTCAAAGCCTCTGATAAAATAAAAAAAAAAACACAATTTGAGAAATGTTCAGGAACTTTCAAACTGTACTGATGACAAGGTGACTATTGCCAATGGAATTGGCCACCTGCAACTCCAAGGTGGACAATTCTCAGGAGGATGCCTGCAAGACACAGAGGAAACTTTGCACCTACTGCCTCTCAAAGCCCATAGACCTGCCGACAGCAGCACAATAGCATTGCCTTTTGTTTGTGTCCCCACGGTTTTGCGCAGTTGCCTCTACAGACAGAATGTCAAGGAAGCATGATGTCAAGGGAGTCTGATGCTGTAGTTTCCAGAGTTCATATTGCTACAGCACAAGGGGTAACTTAGAAGGGTAGAAATGGTGCTGAGGATCAACAAATGATATGCAAAACAGTTCACCCTTTATCATCTGCGCATCCCTACACATCCTTCTGTAGGAAATCAAAAAATAAATCTAAACCACAGGGAGTTTCAGGAACTTGCAGGTAGATGGACTTGAAATTTAGAAAACATAAAAGATACGTCTTGATAAGTAGAAGATGTAGCACCTGTGTGTCATCTAAGACGTTTTTGTACAATAGAATTCAAATGCGGATTAAATAAAACAGAATTTTAGAATCTGTTTCCCTCTTATTAAAATTAAATGTACAAGGTTACATTCCATTGGCCTGGCTGTTTGATTCCAGATGTGTAGGTTCTAGATTTCCAGAAAATACTCTAAAACAATATTCTGAATTTATGAAGCTCTAGTCTCTTAGATGATGCCAAATATGTTAGAGTAAGCCACTTCTCAATTTCATTAGGTCTCCTGTTTCTGGGTATTAGGGTTAGTGATAAAGATGAAGAATATCTATTGTTGCATTTCTCATTGTGATGTGACTTCAGAAGCAACGCTGTATGGAATACTAAATAAAGCAAAGGACATCAAACACATCATAGGTTTAAAGAGACGTGACTAGCATAGGAATAAACTGTGTGTCAATTTAATTGAGTACAAAGTATTACTCTTTACCTTCTGGTAAAAACTAAGCATAGTTTATGTAACATCAGGTATCTGGCTAGTTCTACCATATTGGGGGCTAAGACGATACAGGCATTTGGAAGTGCTCGTGTGCTCCACCGTGTAGCAAAGTCCTTAGTATTGAGCCCATGTACGTGTTTTCCATCCCTATCACTGTAGCCATTCAGTGTGTGAGACCAAATTGACCATATGAGGAACTTAGGAAAAAATAGGCTGACCAAAATACGGGGTCTGGCACAAATAACTCCCCTTTTTAATTGCAAAATCTTTTATTACAAAATCATAAGCATGGAATTCTGTAATATAACAATATCACACTCAAGCACACCATGTGACATTTTAGGTGAAATACTTAAACTAAAATTAGAAGTTATTACACCCATATTATTACCCTACCAACCACACTCAAGGGTCAGGCATTACTTCTGCCAGACCCTGTATATAGAAGTTTATCTGGATTGTAAACATTCTTATCTGGGTGAGACATTCTGGGTGAAACATGAATGAACATTGTAAACATTCTTATCTGGGTGAGACATTCTGGGTGAAACAGAACCATGTTTCTGGGTGAAACATTCTTATCTCACCCCTTTGGTGAGCACTTCTATGGGACACAAATATGAACTGAGCCTATTCTTAAAAGTCACTCTGCTACCTTTTCTCTTTTTTTTTTTTGGTCAATCTTCTTATCTGTCCTTCCAACTCCTTGGTTATCTGAATAATTGCTGACTCCTTGCATCTGCCATACCTATTTCATGAACAGGGAAAAATAAGATATTCTAAAATATTTCCCATCAGAAAATTTACCTTCTCCAATGTCCTTTACGAGACAAAAAGTAACTCAAAATGGATTAAAGAATTAAGCATAAGCAGAGTACCCAATACTGTAAAACTCATAAGATAAAACAGGGGTGAAGCTCCTTGGCTTTGGTCTCAGCAATGATTTACTAAAAGCATAAGCAACAAAACCCAAAAATTAAAAAATTAACATCTTAAAATCTTCTGTACAGTAAAAGAAACAGTCAATACAGTGAAAAATGAACTACAGAATGAAATAAAATATTTGTAAACCATATATTGGAAAGGGGGTTAATATTAGAAATATTAAATATATTAAATATTAAATATTTGATAAAGAACTCATACCACTCAATAGCAAAACAAACAATCTGATTCAAAATGGGTGGAGGAACTAAACACACATTTTTTGAGAGAAGATAACCAAATGGCAACAGATACATGAAAAGATGCTCAACATCACATTATTCACCAGGGAATGCCAGTCAAAGCCATGAAGCCACAAAGCCTTGCCTAACATCTAGCTGACTCAACAAGACAGGAGATACACGTTGGTTAGAACTTGCAGAAGAAGGGAACGCTTTTACCCTGCTGGTGGTACTGTGCGTTGGTACTCACACCTCCACTAGGAAAACGAAACAGAGCTTCCTCACGCATTTTTAAATGGTACTACCCCATGTTCCAGCAGTCCTACTTCTCAGTGTATATCCAAAGGAAAATGAGACATTGAAGAGTTGTCTTCAATTCCATGTTGGTTGATGGATTGTTTATAATAGCCAAAACATGGAAACCAAAGTGCTCATCAGTAGATAATGAATAAAGGTATGGTAAATATAGACGCAATAGAATATCTTTCAGTTGTGAGAAAAAAAAGGACAACCGCCATTTGTGACAACATGGAGGGCATTATGCTAAGTGATATAAAAGTCAGGCAGAGAAAGACAAATACCTTATGATATCACTGATATGTGGAATCTAAAAAAAAAAGCCACTAAAACAAGAGAGCGAAGGGGTGGGGGCATAGGACACTGGTACAGATTTGCAAGGAATAATAAAAAAGCCCTAGAGATGTAATGCACAGATGGGAAATATGGCTAACAAATCAGAATAATCAAACTTCCAATAATCGACAAATGTAATTATTCCAAACACTAGAAAGAAATGATGACTATGTGAAGTGATAGAGGTATTAATTGTCACCGCAATTGCAATCATATTACAATATACAAATGTATCAAGTTGATATACTGTACACCTTAAATTTACATAATGTTTCATGTCACATATTTCAGTAAGAACACTTTTTAAATAAAGAATATTTCAGAATTCAGCCACCCTCATGCTAACCGCCTCAGGATGAGAAACTTCTGTACAGAGAATGTTCACCATGGTGGTATCAAGATGAAAATTAATCCCCTGGTCCTACTCCCCACCTTTAAACCAAACTAACTTCTACTTTATAAAATTTGCTAAGTATTTTTTCTCTTTGAGGGACCTGACTCAAATATTATCATCTTATAATGTTTTTCCCTGGCATTATATCTTCAGAAACTCTTTTTATCTGACCTAGACCTATTTAAAGCTCCTATTTACTAAATGATTTTTTTCATTTCACTTTAAATGGAAATTGAAATTTAAAAGAGTATTTTCTTTGCAAGGCACATTCTTGTTTTCAGCAGTTTGTTTTGCTCGCTTTCTCAGCTATATGCCATGAATGACATGGTCAATGTTCACCATAGTCTCTCAAGTTCACTTGCAGTCAGCTTTCATTCTGTGTTATAGGAGATAAACTTGAATAGTCTCATTAATGCTTTGACGGAAAAGCTCAGGGAGATGCATTTTTACTTGTTTCGTTCCTTGCACTGAATCTAAGCATTTTATATAACATTAAGTCGACAAGGTGTGAGTCAGTTGTAATTTGCAGCATTTCCAATGTACGATCTCACATCTTTCTCTAAGGCAGACATCATCAGTCTCATCCGACAGAGGGGGAACCTAGCTCAGAAGTGGTCCTTGAGTAGCTCATGCAAAATTCCAACTTCCAGATTGGCTTTTCCAGTAGTGAGTAGTCTGTTTTGGAGAGCAGGTGATGGGCGTAACAGGCAATGCCTCTTCTTTCTTTTCCTTTTTTTCCCCTATGAACTCAGGAAAATCATATGCAAATGCATATACTCACTTTCACACATCTAGGCAGGGAAATGGTCAGAAAAGTGGGATATTTTGAGCTGAGTTAGGAAAGGCTGAGGTTTTTAGCCTTCTAATTTCTCTGTAATATCTGTCCAGAGACACATGCACCCTCTACATTGTTTCCTCAGCTTCGTTCCTCAGTTGTGTCAAAACAACTACTACCAAGTAGTTGTTTAACCCCCTAGAGGCTGAGCAGCATTTGAGGATACACATCTGAAGGGTCTTTCCCATAGTTAGGAAGGTGTTGCTTTGCTTACACAAGAATTAGAGAAGTAGCAATAGCAGCTAACAGTGTCATTGGATTGTAACTTAAGAATGGTAACGTCTAACTTAGTTTAGAAAATCATCAAGCCATGATCCATAAAAGGATGGAGAATAAAAAAAAAAACATGGAATGTGAAGGAAATAGGCTCAGTCAGAGTTTGAAATCCATTAAGAATAATTAAATAACTTACAGATTACAGTGATTCCCTGGGTCCTCAAAGCACAGCCCCCAAACCAACCCCAAACTGGAGCTAATATTTTCCCAAGAGTAAAGAGTTTCATATTCAGATGCTAACTCCAGTTATGTAACGACACACGGACACAGTATTCACCTAAATTCCCCCATACTTCATAACGCACAGGGTAGGGAAGCCCACCTCCGCAAAATTAATATCTAGTGTCTGTTGTGACCTTTCCTATCACATTTTATTATAGGATTTTCCTTAGTGAAATTTCTCTTATGTGCCTATGCCTTTCACACAGCCAAGGAGAATAAAAAACGACAGGAAAAGGTCACACCGCTGCACGGTGTGCGGCTCTGATTTCAGGGGCATGTGAAATTCAGGTGCTGAGGAGCGCTGGATCGCTTCCAGGAACCTGTCAGGAGAAGGCGGCGGCCTGTAATGATCACAGGCCTCCTTGTTCAATTGAGTGTGACTCCACGAAGCAAGCGTTCAGACGGAGTCTCCTCGGGAACTGTCTGCTGATGGAGATGTAGCTCCGTGAGAGGAAATGCTCCCGAGGGATGGCAATTCTACTGAGAAAGCAGGAGCGGAAGCTGATTTCAGGCTTGGGCGTGCACTTCAATGTAGGGGAAGTGTAAGATTCTAATGCAGTAAATTAGGATGAGTTGAAATGCTCAAGGCACTTTTTTTTGGTCTAGTAAATATTCCTCCCCAAAAGTTTAAAAATAGTTCTTGCTTCTCTAAAATCTCAACAGAATATCATTTTTATTTTATCTTACACTCTCATTTTACTTAGATTTTTAAATAGTACATATTAAGTCAAAACAGATCAATTTGTATCGAGATAGAACAAAAGGGATAACAGCATACAACTCATTTTGTGTGCGTGATGCTATTTTAAAATAATAAAACTGAATTTTACCTTGCAGCCTGAAGTTTGCACTACAAAATGTTAAAAAGAACATTTGAGCAGAAAGATATAGAGGGCATCTGATCTAATTCCTTCACTTCACGTATAAGCAAGCTGAGCACCTGCAGTACCTTGCAAGTAAGTGGCACATTAACTATTGGCATGGACGTGGCTTTCCTGCCAGTCTATGGTTTTACCATGATAAAAGGAATGGAAGTTCTGGAAATACATACAAAGTTAGCATGTCAGGGCAGCTTTGCACACATGTCCCCCCATCTGCCATGAATGAAAGTAACATTACCAAGACATGATCTGCTTGGGGAGGAGAGGTGGCCAGTTTCTCAGAGGAAAGGGGCTAGGAGCCCCTTCCTCAAGGGGCTTTTATTGGGTTGTAATTCACAGGAATACAGGTAAAGCTCATCAATTAATGTCAGGCAGCAAGGCTCAACCAGTAGATAACACTTCAAAGAAATCTGAGGGCTTAGTCTGAGTCAGTGTCTGTCAGGAAAGGGGGTTGCAGAAACTTTGGGAGACATACTCATTTTCTGCTTGGACCCTTAACATATGAATGAAAACACTCTTAGCAAAGCAGGGTTCACAGGACTTTTAGGAATTCTTTCTTATGCCTGATTACCCTGGATCCTGCTCTAGCTGGCAAGGGGCTGCCCTGCCTTCCCATCACAGGTTTTCAGGCTTAAGTGGATTAGAGCCAGGGGACAGGGGACTCGGGCTATGTCAGAATAGCCAGGAGGAGAGGGTCCATCTCTCCCTTTTTGTTGTGGCTCCCTGAGTCCTTCCATGATGGCCCCCCAAGTGATCGTGTCTGGCTTAGGTTGCCCCTCTCTCTGAGGAGTCTTACCCATCATGGGCAATCCGACCAAGCTTTGGGGGCAGGGAAGGAGGCAGAGGCAGCATTTGGTACCATAGACAAGCTTTGTCTCCTGTGGCTCATATTCTGGATGTCACTCACTCATCCTTAGTCATGGGGAGCAGTTACAACTCCTGAAACCAGGCAGAGCAGTTCCCAACATCAGCACACATACCAGTTGTTCCAAAGCGTGGTCTGGGACCAGCAACACAACCCTCACTGGAAATGCATATTCTCAGGTCCCATCCCAGGAGTCCTAAATCAAACACTTTGAGAGTGGCACCCAGAAGTATGTGTTTAACAAGCCCCTCCTGCGACCCCCTGGTGGTTCTGATGCACACTGAAGTTTGAGAACCAGAGGTACCGGTGCATACAACAGACGCACACTGAAGTTTGAGAACCAGAGGTACCGGTGCATACAACAAAACCCTGCACACCTCACACCTTTGTCTTCTTGTCCATGTAGATTTTAGCTTCAACTTGTCAAATTCTATCAAAGGAAACTATTGTGGAGAGATTTTAAACAATTATGGCATAAAACCTACTAACTTGTTGATATTTGATTTTCCTATCTAAGAACAGGAAATAGTTTCTGATTACTGTGTTTTTAGGACTATAAGATGCACTGGACCATAAGACACAACTAAGTTTTAAAGGAGGAAAACAAAAAAAATTTTGAAGCAAAAAATATATAAAATATTTAATAACCTAAGACCTCACTCCACCACCACTGTGCCCCCTCCACACACACACAGTGAGACAAATAGGCTACATTTGGACTGTAAGATGCACCCCCATTTCCTCTTAAATTTGGGGAAAAGGTGGATCTTATGCACCTTTTGAAGGCTGAAAAGCACAGTAATTTAAATATTCTTTAGTGTTAAATAAAATTAAGTAATTTTGCCTGTAATACTTCTGCTTCTATTTTATGTGATTTGTTCCTATGGACCTTGTTCCTTCATTTGTACTTAAAATTATAGTTCCTATTAGTTTGTGCTAGTTTACTGAAATGCTTTTCATACACTGATCTTGAACACAGAACCCTTTCTGAAATATTTAGTTCAAGAAACTGATCTGGTATACTGGCTGAACACTCCAGTGGCATGCAAATTAGATATTATGATCATAAAAGTAACACTTAATACAGCTCACGGTACTTATAATGCTAAACATAAGTTTTAAGGAATATGTCTTTTATCAGGTGAAATTAGTTCCTATTGATTCCTTTTAAAAGAATTTTATCATAAATGATTTCTTATATCAAATACTTGTTTTCTGATCTATTGAGAAAATATTTTATTTTAAATATTTTATTTATTTATTTTTAGAGAGAGGGGAAGGGAAGGAGAAAGAGTAAGCAAAAAAACATCAATGTGTGGTTGCCCCTCATGTGTCCCCTACTGGGGACCTGGCCTGCAACTTAGGCTTGTGCCCTGACTGGGAATCGAACCAGCAACCCTTTGCTTCACAGGCCCATGCTCAATCCACTGAGCTACACCAGCCAGGGCAGAAAATCATATTTTTATATGTGCTACTGTCATCCTTTCATTCCAGAAGCTTCTGCTTCTTCCTCTTCTTTGTCCTTTTTCTCTATTTCCTCTCCTCCTTTCATTTCTAAAGAGTTTATATAATATTGGAATTACCTGTGTTATGAAAAATTTTATGTCCTCTACATGAAAAGTAACCTGGGAAAATTGTTAGCAGGAATATTTTAAAGTACTGATTCAATTTATTTACTTACTGATGGATTATCCAAAAATTCTAGTTCTTTTAATCAATTTTGGAATATTGTATTTTCTCTAAAAATTTTAAACTTTTCTAAATTTTCAACTTTATTTCCAAACAGCTGTTTATACTATTTTTAATTGTTTAATAACAGCTGCATTTTTAGTTAAGCACACTTTTTGCTTCTTAATGTTACTTATTTGGTTTTTATCCATTATAATGCTAGATTCCATTTTGTGGTATTTTGTTGAGGTTTTTCTTTTTTGTATCAGGATTCATAAGAGTTCTTGGTCTGTAGTTTCCTCTCTTGTGATGTCTTTGTCTGGTTTTGGTATGGTTTTCTGGCCTCACAGAATGAGTTGAGATGTATCTCCTCCTCTTCCATTTTTTGGAAGGTTGTTGAAAGATTGAGGTTAATTCTTTTCCCATTGGAAGAATAAAAAAAGATGAAGCACTTTTGGCTTAGTTATTTCTTTACTAATTCAATTTCTTTGTCATTGGTCTATAAATATTTTCTCTATTCTTGAATCAGTTTTGGTAGTTTGTTTCTTTCTGGGAATTTGTCACCTAAATGATAATTTGTTGACATATAATCATTTCTGGTATTACTTTATAAGCCTCTTTATTTGTATAAGGTTGTAGTAATACTCCCTCTTTCATTCCTAATCTTAGTAATTTGAACCTTCTCTCATTTTTGTTGGTCAGTTTATCTAATGTTCTATTATCTTGCTTCTTACCACTCCAGTTTTTCCTTCTGCCGTTGACCCCTGATGAACTTAACCCTGTCTTTATTTCAAATCTTCATTTGAGTCATGCGTTCTCCTAATGCAAGACTTTTCATACACCTTTCCCAGTAAACTTTTACTTATCCTTTCTCTTTTTTGCCTAATTACTACTTAGCTTTTGTATCTCTATGTATGTATCATTTAATAAAGAGCTATCCATGCCCAATCTGTTTTATTTTTTCTTTTAATAAGCACCTTCACCAAAGCATTAATACTAAACTGTTTTGTGATTATTTAATAAAAGTGTTTTCCTTCTAGTGTGAAAGCTCTAGTGAAAATTATCACATTTCTCTGCTTAATATTTACTGGATAGAGCATGGCCACATCATGGGTTCTGAATTGGTATTACTTCTGTTTAAGATACTAGAAAAAGACAGATATGAAACCTCATAATTCCAATCCCAAGTTTTCAATAAAGGATCTTGCTGGACCACCTAGACGGGGTTCCCATGAAATCCTACTAGAGGGCTGAAGCACATAGTACAAAATGTTGCTACAGCATTCCAGGCATGAGGCCACAAACAATACTGAGTAAATTTAGTATTCTAAACTTAGATGAGTGTCAAAAACGGGAATTTTGAAATTGTAACATAACTTTTGTTATCTCCTTGTCAATGTCATTATCTTTGCTGACATAAAAATGAAAAATAATAAGTTTTTATGTCTGTCAAAAACCAAATATTTGTGGATAACTATATAAAATCAACATGTGGAATATATATATATATATAAAATAAGTGGCTCAAAATAACTTGGGGACAGATACAGATGAAAAATCAGTAGGTCTTTAAACACTTTTTAATTGATTTGAGAAAGATCAATTTGTTGTCATACATGTTTATGCATTTATTGGTTGATTCTTTTATGTGCCCTGACCAGGGATTGAGCCGGCACCCTTAATGCATTGCTATGATGCTCTAACCAACTGAACTACCTGGCCAGGGCCCAGTTTTTGAAGATCAGTGCAGGTGTAAGAAGTATGCAACAAAGGTCTTTAAGCCTACAACCAACCTCTTTTTCAGAATACTCATGTATATTAGTTTCAATGTTTGACTTATCTTAAGAGTAATCACACTGCTAATTTAGAAGAGAAATCAATTTTAAGATGTGTTATTTTTACACTTCTAGAAATACAGAGGTGCACAAAAAGTAGGTTTATAGTTGTGAGCACATGAAACAGTTTATTCTTGTATATTATTGATTATTTTTATAAACTAATTATATTAATTCTTTTATTACTTTTTTTGTATTACAACTGTAAGCCTACTTTTGCCCACCCCATATATTGCTAAAAATAAACTTCTACCCAAGGCTTAGTAAGGAATGAAATTCATAGGTAACAAACATGGGGAGGTAAAATCCCCAAGAGTATCTTTTCTGTATCTTCAGTTACACCTTTTTAATGAAAAACTATGAATTTAAATTAGACAGTTTGATAGATGTGTATTAAAGTAATGGAAATTAAAAGTGCAGGTTAGAATAACATTGTTTGCATAAGTGCTAAAATAGCAAAAGTGATTAAATAGGTTTCCTGGGATTACCCTATGGATAAAGAGTTGCTCAATTACTCATATAGACACATACATAGCAATGCACATTTTCATAAAGTTTAAACACTTAAAGGCTATCTTCTTTGGATATAGAATGCTACAATACCTTGCTAAATTTCTATAAGTACAACAAAACACAGAATGTTATTAATTTTCTTCAATAGTCAATGTATTTAAAAATGGAATAATTATGTGACTCATTCTCAAATACTGAAAAGTAAAATTTTACAATTGACATCTCTCATTATTTAAAATTACTCCTTTTTCTATTCCATGCCTCCAAATTACATTATTATTATTTCAACTCCAGAACTGAGACCCCAAAGTCTATTTCTACATTAGATTAAGTTTTAGTTTAGAGTTTTAAGGAAGAGTCATAAAATTTTATCACAAAGCTGAAAAACCAGTATGTGAAACATACTGTGCTTCCCACACAGGATAAATTACATTCTAGATACCTTCCTAACTCCATGCTCATATACTCCCACCTCAGCTAAAGAATGATTTAGTCAATTCCCAAGAGAAAGAGATCTCAGCCGAATCTCCTCACTCAACTCAAAGTTACAAGGCACCTGTTTATGGAAATATCTATTAAATAAATTTTATATACAAGGAGGACCCCCCCCAATGGAATTATCCTCTGGAGGGTGGGCTCCTTATAGTACAGGCTTCCCCTGTCAGCTCAGTGTTCTAGGAACCCATCTGTGTCAGCGTTCCAGCTGGTGTTGCTGTGAGAGGCTGCATTCAGCTTCAGTGAATGTTTTCTGAAGACTCTTTCCACACGTTTGTCCATTGCATGATGGGTAATTTACAAGTGCACCCGCCCATACCATGCTGAGTGTTTAGCAGTTTTTGGCCAAAAATGGCATTTCCCCCATACCACCCCCTATTCACCTGACTTCACCCCAAGCAACTTTTTTGTTGTTGTTTCTCTGGATGAAAAACGTCTACAAAAGGAAATGTTTTGCCGATGTAGAAGAGGTGAAACACAAAATGGCAGAAACACTAAAAGGTACCAAAATTGAGTTCAAAAACTGTTTTGAGCAGTGGAAAAAAAAGTCTCTATAAGTGTACTGCGTGAAGTGGAGAGTACTTTGAAGGTAACTGAAGTTTAAACACGTGAGAGTAAATACACAACTTTTTATACATAAATTCCATTTGGGGAGGGTCCCCCCTTGTATTAGGGCACAAAGGGGAAAATATCTTTACCCAGAGCTCTGTGGACCACTTTCTCATCAACTTCAACATTTTCACTCTCTATTAGAAAATAAATGCATTTTTAGACATCAGAACATCCAGTCTTCTGTAAAAGAAGAACTCCACACTCTCAGTTCAGTACAACCTCCTTCCCTAGCGTGGTCTTATTTCACTCTGTGAAGCCTGTAGGGAGGAAGTCACATGACCCTTTCTCCTCTAAATGTCCTGTAGAAACCCAGCACAGACCACTGCTGTTTGCTACAGAAAATGCCAATAATTGATGTCTACATCCCCTACATTGGTCTCTGCATCTGATCATACATGTCAACATTGTTCTGCTGATGTGGCCTTGCCTCTGGAAACAAGGCCCTCGTATGCAGGATGCTTTTCAAAACAGGTCATAGCTGATTCTGTTTTGCAGGGTCTAGGTTGCATTCTCCAAATCCTTAAGCATCCTCAGTTGATCATGAGTTTCAAAGCAGAGACTGAACTAGCCATTGCACTGAGTCAGATGTCATTCCCCGAACCATTCCGTCTCCAAAGCACATGAGCCAAAGCCTACAAATGTTTATCTTGGACTTGACCTCACATAGCTTAAAGCGATGTAGGTTTATCTCCAAAGACACCACATACAGGCAATTCTCCTGATATAAATTCACACTCCACAACCACTACAACTTTCAAACAAATCTCCTGTATGTTCTGAGTTAGTAATAAACTAAGGATCATAAAAACCAGTTTTAAAATATTTTATCTGCTACTACTTCCATGATGTAGCATTCATTTTACCTTCCTGTACCTCTGGGATCTCTGGCAACCAGAAAAATCTCATTTAATATATTTTATACGTTGACTAACTTTTGAAGATTCAAAATTATCCTATTTTTCTTCTGCAAAGGGGGGAAGGTAAAGTTGAGAGAATGGCTTAGGATTTCACAAAGGACAAATTGCAAAAGAAGTGATTAAATTCCAATATAGGTTATATATAGTTTAATCAGTTATCTCCTCCAGTTTGATGATGTCAAAAGATAATAAATGTATACTATGTATTTGTTCTAAGTAGAACAAATGCATAGTATATGTATTTGTGATATGTATTTGTGAACAAACCACTGTATTTGTGATTCCTTCTATCTGATCCTACAGTAGCCCTGAAAATGTGGCACAATAAATACCTCTGCCTATTAAATAAGAAATCAGAGGGTCCAAGATTTGTGAAAGTGTCACCACAAGAAAATGGTGGGTCACAGGTCAACTCCAGGTCACTCAGAGCCAGAGCCCAAGCCAGGGATGTTTTTCTATCAGTACTTATGTACAATCAGCAGTGGAGGAATTAAAGGACCTGCTTCTTCATTTCTTATAGATCTGGGTAATTATTAGTTTTAGTTTTAATGTAACTCCTATTGTCCCACTAACAATTTTTCATCTAGGCATTAGTTTGTCTTTAAACAATGTAATGTGTTTGTATTAAAAATTATTATACAAGATTGAAATGGGTTAATTCAAAGAAGACTTTTTGGATAACAATAAGAGGAATTTTAATATTAAAGACACCACAATGCAGGTATGAAATTAAGATTATTTCTTCTATCTTGTGGAACCCAAGGAATATATATGTATATGTATATGTATGGCATATATTAATGTATATTACAGATAATATATATGTACATATATAAGAGAATATGCATTTGTAGAAGAAATAAGAGTACAAAATTGAGGGCAGACACATTTATTTAGATTGGTACAATGAGCAGGAAAAGAGTAGTTATTTGACCTACTTCTAGGTACCTAGTTATTCTAACCACAAGAAATAGTTCTGGGTACCTACATTGTAATAGGTTAATAAAGTAGACACGTTCTCTGTTTTAATGGGACTTACATGTTAGCTGAATTAACCAGGGAACAAGTGAAATCAATGGGTTGGGTTGGGTGTATGGTGGCTGCCTTCTAAACGCTCACCACTTAACTCATGTCAGTAATTAGAGGTAATTAACAACCCCTCTGTTTCAAACAAATAATTGTAATTACACTTGCCTAAAGCTTTCCAAAATATTTAGCAATTTACTTCATTTTGCCTCTTTTATCAAGAGCCAATCTTCAGTTAGAAAGAGAGTATTCCCTCAGTAGGCAAAAAGAGTTCCTTAAAATGAATTCACGAAAGGAGCTTTAATGGCTGAGGCTATGCAACTGGCCAACTACCATAACAGAAATACTTGTCAGAGCCAAATTATCTTAGAGGTTTAGATTAGTGAAGATCTTTTACCTGTCACCCTTAGATTTACCTACCATAGTTATGAGAATTAGAATAAGAATCTGTTTATCACTTTGATGAGGTCCAATCACTAGCACCCATTTTTTAGATGATCTTAGTCGTTACTCTGGTTTGTAACTGAGCGAGAGGAGAGGCTGCCTGAGAAAAACTTACAGTGTTTCAAAGAGAATCTAACAGGCACTGAAATGTTTTGTGTTATGATTCCTCAACAAGCTCAAAGCGACCAAGCAGCCAGGTCACGGCTGCTGGGACTGTTCCTGCTGCAGATTGAGAAGCCCCCTATTTGTGGCACTTGTTGGCAAAACTAGTTAATCACAGCAGTGGTCCAGCTGGCACTAGTGAAGCTACGGAGGACCTGGCTTCTCCCGGGACAGCCTGCAGGGAGGTTGGATGCACAGTACAAAACCACAGGTGCATTAACGCCCAACAGAGACACTGGCCAGTGGAAGACAGGTTACGGCAGGGAGCTTCATGATAAAGTTGTTTCCCTCCCTCACCCTAATATGTCACATGGTCTCTTCTCCCTAAAGATATTCAGGGAAACAGAATTTGGTTACTTCTTGGTGTGGTGGGATCTTTTAAGATGTATTTCTTTAAAGTCCCTCCTAGTTATACCCAGTTTCCTTTATTGATAAAACATGTCATGCCAATGTCCCCATAATTAAGTTTATCCTCTTGTTTATCATTTATTTAATTTACTTAAAAACTATGGACAGAGTGCCTACTATGTGCTAGTAAATATTCAGGATATGGCACAAAAATAACTAAAAATGTTTCTGCTTTTATGGAGTTTACATCTTAATATTAGTAAAATAAACACAGAAATACATGCACATTTAGTAATAGCAGGCAGAAACAAGTGATGTGAAGACAAATGGGACAGGGGTGAGGAGGGATGTGTTGACTAGGGAAGATCACTTCAAGGATCGGACACTTTCATTCTCAATGAGGAAGCAGTATAAAGAACTTTGTGAAATGTGCTGAAACCAGACCATCCATTGTTTGTGATTTCTTGGTAAATGCACTGAAATTGCAAAAATAGTATTAAAAAGTGAGCCAAAAATCATTTATGGCGCTGGCTGTTGTGCTTCAGTGATCAATCAAGGGCCTGTGGACTGAAAGGTTGCCAACTATATTAGCATCCTCTTAATTTTATCTATCCAAAGTTGGGTATCAAGGAAATGTTGTTAGTATGATTGGCCTAAAAACAGACACATGGATAAATGGAACAGACTATAGACCCCAGAAATAAATCCAGCCCTGGCTGGTGTAGCTCAGTGGATTGAGCATGGGCTATGAACCAAAGGGTCGCCAGTTCAATTCCCAGTCAGGGCACATGCCTGGGTTGCAGGCCAGGTCCCCGGTGGGGGCCATGGAGGAGGCAACCACACACTGATGTTTCTCTAACTCTCTCCCTCCCTTTCCCTGTGTAAAAATAAATAAAAATCTTTTACAAAAAAGAATATAGACCCCAGAAATAAATCCATAGCTATATGGTCATTTAATTTATGAATTAAGAGCCAAAATACTGAGTTGGCCAAAAAAAGTCCATTTAGTTATTTCTGTAAAAGACACACTTTTCATTTTTTCCAATACCATTATTGACTTGGATATTTTGAGTATGTCAGCTATTTCTCACTATTGGCTTTTAGTGGGTAGAGGCCGCGGCTTCTGCTAAACATCTTCCAAAGCATAAGACAGGCCTATAGCAAAGAATTATGGGGCCAAAATGTCAGTAGTACCAAGTAACTTCACAAACCACTTTTGACATTTTGATCAGTCATGGCACCTTCTCCATACACTGCACAAATCATTTTTTTGCATTTTGCTTATGTTTTTACCATTCTTGAAATAATTAAGTATAATATGCCAAAACTTTTGCATATTTTCTTCCAACTTTCTTCCGATATTAAAATGGCTACACAAATATTCAGCAATTTTGATATATTTTCAAAATGCATGCTGATATGTGATGGCTGTCACAATACAATCTAACAAAATTGTGTCATATGAAGTTAAAGACAACTAAGCACACTAGAGCCATCATGTGGAAAAAACTAAATGAATACAGTATAATACACAATACAATACAATGGGGAATACAATACATTGTATACGCCAACACAATACAATGGGGAAAGGACAGTAAATGGTGCTGGGAAAACTGAACAGCCACAAGCAAAGGAATGGTGAGACTATCTTAAACCACACACAAACATTAACTCAAAATGGGGTGAAGACGTGAATGTAAGGTAGGAAGACATAAAACTCCTAGAGAGAATAGGGAATAAGTTTCGTGACATCAGTCCCAGCAATCATTGTTTATGACTCCAAAAGAAAAGGCAATAAAAGCAAAATAAATAAGTGGGACTATAGCAAATGAAAAAGTATCTGAACAGCAAAGGAAACCATCAACAAAAGTAAAACACAGCCTATTGAATGGGAGAAAAATATTTGCAAATCATGTATCCAATAAGCAATTGATATCCAAAACATATAAAGAACCCTTACAACTCAATAGCAAAATAATCAGCATCGATAAAAATGGGCAGGAGATCTAAATAGACATTTTTCCTAAAGAAGGCATACAGATGATAAAAAGGCACATAAAAAGATGTTCAGTGTCAGTAATCCCAGAAAATGCAAAATCAAATCACAAAATCAAATTGCTTTGCACCTTTTAGGGTGGGTTTTGTCAAAAAGACCAGAGATAAGTATTGGAAAAGTGTGGAGAAAGGGAATTCTGGTGCACCGTCGGTAGGGATTGTAAACTGGCATAGTCCCCTATGCAAAAACAATATGGAGGCTTCTCAAAAGTTAAAAATAGAGCTACCATAAAATTCAGCAATTTCACTCCTGGATATTTAGCCACAGAAAACAAGAACTGATTTGATAACATATATGAACCCCTATCTTCATTGCAGCATTATTTACAATAGCCAAGATATGGAAACAACATTAAGTGCCCACTGATGGAGGAATGGATTAAGGAAAATGTAGCATACATACACGCAAATGCTACTCACTCATAAAAAAGGAATAAAATCTTACCATTCACAACAACATGGATAGACCTTGAGAGTATTATTCTAAGGGAAGTAAGTCAAAGAGAGATAAATATCACAGCATTTCACTTACATAGAAATCTAAAAACACAAAAGAAGCAAGCAAAATGAAACACAGCTCACAGATACAGAGAACAGATTGATGGTTGCCAAAGGGGGTGGGGGTTGGAGTGGCCAGAATGAGTGAAGAGGGCAAAGAGGTATGAAAAGTTTCAGGTATAAAAGAAATTCAAGTCATGAGGATGTAATGTACAGCATGGTGACTACAGTTAGGAATGTTGCGCTGAATGTTTCAAAGTTACTAAGAGAGCCCTGGCTGGTGTAGCTCAGTGGATTGAGCACCGATCTGTGAGCCAAGGTGTCTCCGGTTCAATTCCCAGTCAGGGCACATGCCTGGGTTGCAGGCTGGGACCCAGTGGGGGGCATGCAAGAGGCAACTACACATTGATGTTTCTCTCCCTCTCTTTCCCCTTCCCCTCTCCACTCTCTAAAAATAAATAAATAAAGTATTTTTAAAAGTTATTAAGAGAATAAATCTTAAATGATTTTAATCACAAGAAAAAAATGTAACTTCATATGATGCCAAATGTGGTTTTCATTTTGCAGTATACAAATATCAAACCACATTGCATACCTGAAACTGATACTATTTTATTATTTTTTTATTAAATTTACTGGGGCAACATTGGCCAGTAAACTATATAGGTCTCAGGTGTACAAACCGGTAGCACACCCTCTGCATACTATACCACCCCGAGTCAAGTCTCCTTCCGTCACTATTCATTATTTTTTTAGATTTTATTTATTTATCTTTAGAGGGGAAGGGAAGGAGAGAGGAAGAGAAATATCAATGTGTGGTTGCTTCTCATGTGTCTCTGCTGGGAACTGGCCTGCAACCCAGGCATGTGCCCTGACTGGGAATGGAACTGCAATCCTTTGGTTCGCAGACCCACGCTCAATCCACTGAGCTATGCCATCCAGGGCCCATCACCATTCATTTTTAATAAGCCATGCAAAATTCCTTCATTTTAGGGTCATGGACTAGGATAAGATACTAAACATTTCTAAAATGTGCACTTAATGAATAGCTCAATTATGTTTAGAACTACACATGATCATGTCTAAACATATTTTCCAGATAAAAGCATCTCAAGATTTTATGTGAATCGACCACTACCATTTATCTTATCTCTGCTCCTCCTGTGTCAGCTCTTAGACGGCTTTTTCCTTTGCCATGTAGTTCCTTACCTCTTGCATATCCCAGTCTGCAGCCAGCCACCCACCCTTCTGCGTCAATCGCCTCTTGCTTTTCCTTAAGGCATCTCATACTGTCTGTTGAGAGTTAGGGCACATTATGGAAAGAAATGAGTACTGCAGCCTGAGTAATAAAAATTATTAAAGAACCTCTATGCCTTAGAGTTGTAATTCCTTCTAAGGCTTTAAATTTCCTGGTTATTTTGATTAAACCTTAATATAAAAAATATTTTTATAAAAATACAGCCACTTTTCATTTGCTGGCTATTTCAGATTTTTTTTACTAAATGATAACATTAAAATTGTAGTTGTAAAGATTTTAATCCTGGACACTAATTAAAAATATATTGTATTGTCTATGAACATTTAAATCAGGAAACCCAGTACTAGGCTAATTCATCTGTGTAATAGTTACTTAATAGTAATTTGCCCTTAGTTCAACATAATACAGAATTCATTTTCTTCCAATAATGTCATATGTATTGATGGGTGTTAAGAGGTATGAAATGATTAGCTTTATTTGGATCTAATGTACATTTTACTTTTATCTTCTTTTATCATTTTATTACTTTATAAAATGTTATATAGGTAGTTTTTAATTATTATTAAGTACATTTTTATGTACATTTCCTTGATCTTTTGATAATATATTTAACCGAAGTGTTCTTGGAGAAAATACAAGATACTATTAACACTTAAAAATGACTACAACATTGAATTTCTGACAAAAGGAAGGGATGAGATTAGTTTCAAAAATATATTCCAAAAATCTTTTGAATATCATTTGAATAAATGTTTTTGAGAATAATGAAAAGATAAAAAAGAAATGATAATCCATTTTTGTACTGCTTCTGAACTAAAATGATGCTATTACTAAGATGCTCCATAGAATATTTAAATGTATATGTCCTCAGAAATTTCAATATAGTCAAGAAAAATGACTTAAATGGAGTCTATTATCATGTTATCTTAAATACAACGAGGCAAATTTGGTCCAGCAGGAATAGAATATTTCTGTGTATATTACTATTAGTCTTATAATAAGGGGATATGACTACTCTCCCACTCTTGCACATATTCTTTCTCTGTTAAATGAAGACTGTAGCATAATCAGATGTAAGAAGAAGAGGCCCCAAGGCAACTTCATTAACTGCTAGGACAAAGGCATAGGTGTCTTCCTTGTTTCAATGATGTGAGGTTATGGGGAAATAGGAGAGGGATATTTGCTGGGCAAAAGAAAGCTTCTGGATACATGAAAGTTTGGAAACTCTATGGACCCAGGTTTTACCTAGGTGGGTTGTAAATACCCTCCCCTTGATATTCGGAAACATTGCCTTTAGAGGCCCATCTATTTTGGGCAGGAAACACAGCTGAGATGATATGTTTGGAACGTCCTTTACCTATTCTCTCCATGAAGATTCTTAAAATATTCTCTTCCCTAATTTAGTTATGAAACTAATTAATAACTGTTGAACAGGGTAGCATCTATAAGATAATCATTTATGACTCATGATGTATGAGGGAAGTTTGCTTTCAAATTTTACTAATATTCAAACTAATTAAAGACTATACATTAATTTGTTACCAGTGGTATTTAGTTAGGAAAGAGAGCAAAGGGAACTAGACATTGAGTTTAACAAACTAGAAAGCAGAAGCCAGCTTGCTAGCCAGGAAGACACAGGGCCACACTCCAGGGGACCACAGCACTGTACTCTGCCAAGAGGATTAACAATCCTTCCTGCCCCCACTCAGGTACCAGATTGCCAGGTGGGAGCAGGGGAAGGCAAGTACACACAGAAGAGAAGTCAAAATGGCACAGGGGGAGGTGCTAGACCAGAGTGGCCTGTCAGTTTAGCCTGAGGAAAGAAGGGATTGGTTGGGAGGTGGACCCATTCAAAGAACATGAAAGTTTGGGAAGTTGATGGGCCATTCTGAGAAAGCACTTGGTCTATCCCAAGTCCAAGCTAACATAATCCAAGGGGAACAAAGAAGCTCTCCCTCTCTCTCTTGCCTGGGTGACCCACACTTGCGCTGGGCATTTGTGCATCCTCTCTCCATGGCCCGTGTGACCTTAGTAGCCATATGGTCTAAGGCCATGAAAGTCCTTAGGCTCCAGGAGGAAGCCTGAGTTGGACTCCAGCTAGAAACCCACACAAGCTAGGCAGATGCTGGACTGAACCGTACTTGAATATGGGACATAAACTCTGGGCAGTGGCTTTTATCCTGGCCCTACTAAAGATAAGATTGGACCTTTTCCATGTCAAGATGGATGGAGATATGCCCTGGCTGGTGTGGCTCCATGGATTGAGCACGGGCCTGCAAACCAAACAACCATGGTTCGATTCCCAGTCAGGGCACATGCCTGGGTTGCAGGCCAGTTCCCAGCAGGGGATGCACCAGAGACAACCATACATTGATATATCTCTCCCTTTCTCCTTCCTTTCCCCCCTAAAAATAAATAAATAAAATCTTTTTAAAAAGATGGATGGAGATGAGATATTGGGAAGTGAGAAGGGAAACCTCCTTAATTATACATTGTCAATAAGCTAATAAGCCACACTACAGAGCTACATCTTCCCATGCAAGTCTCAGGAAATTATTTTTTTTAGATACCACAATAGCCCCACTTCCACTGGTAACATACAACCTTCCACCAGTAACAGATCTACTGGAAAATATAACTCTTACTTACGCTCATTCTCCATAGATATAAAATTAAAAGAATCCAGCAGTTTGGGAGATAGAGTTTTAAATCAAAAATAATTATCATCCAAAACAGAAATTATATGAAAATGAAATATCCAAAAACCAAACACTTCCTTAAGTTGGTCCTTAATTTTGCCTTGATAATGAAATCCTCTGAGGAGAATATAAACCAAAAGGCTTGAATGTGTGTTCAAGTGGGAATATAGATTGTGAATTCATTTAGAGTAAAGAAACTGGAAAAGCAATTTACTTTTAAATCAGTATTTTGTAAGTTGCCACCTTTGCTTGAATAGAAATTACCAAAACATTTAGAGCATAAATTTACACTAAGGTGCAGGGTTCAGCTATACCCTGAAATAAAATAGAAAAAAAGTTACTGTATTATTCTTCAATTGCTGTCTCAAAATTGTGTATATGCAAATAGAGTTTTCTTGCATTATCTTGTAAGAAGGTGGTAAACCTTCATACAGACTAAGATTTAAATGTGTGTGTGTGTGTGTTCCTTGTTCAACAAATAGTGTGTTCAAAGCAAAAATCCCCAGGTATAGTTAAACAAGACAGGCTTCATTCAAAGCTATTGCAATAGACTCTGAGCTTAACTCCGCTGAGACCAAGGGCAGAAAAGTTTGGAAGAGCCTGTGCAGGAGGAATCTAAGTCATCCGTGTTTTCTAAATCGCCTAACCCAAAAGAAAATTAAGCTGTTTCTCATTTTTTTTGACAAGAGGCAGTTTTACAACTTGGAACAGGGGCCCCACAAAAGCGAGGCTCCTACTGACCACAGAGCCTCAGGGTGCTATCTTCCTTGATAATTACATTTCAAAGGTCCTTGGGAAAAACAACTTTGGGTTATAAAATGGCAGGAAACTTTTCACAAAGATTTACATCTCAAAGATATACAGAAAGAATTAATTTTTTTTTAGTTAAATTCTCTAAAAGAAAGGAGGTCATGGCCTAGAATCAGGAAAGAGCCTGTGGAAAGGCTAGCCAAGGCAAATATTTAGGTCAGCTTGGTCAGCATTCACACACACATTCACATGCATGTTCTTATGTAGTAGTAAAATAATGGTGATAATAAGTAGGTGCTATGTGTTCATTATCTTATTTAGTAATCTTGTCCTCAAATCAACCCTATGATCCCTTTGCCATCATTCTCCCAGTTTTAAGATGAAAAACCAGATACTTTAAACTCAGATACTTTAAATAACTTGCAGAAAAGTGTTATGTTCTAAGTTCTTACAGAAAATAAATAACGAACAATAAAAATAAGCTGAAAAGAATAAAAATGCAACCATTGGCCCCAATGCAAATAAGGATTTGTGTATGGTAAAACTTGCATTTTCAGTAATCGGGTCAACTATACATTGTTTAATAAATGATACCAGTATATGGATCAGTCAAGATGAATACAGATGGACTTAGAAAGTACAAAGAAGTATTTGAAGAGCAAAGAGGAAAGTTGTCTTTTGTTCATGAATTATTTCTATTCTCATAGAAGTTGCAGAACATAAAATCAATGTATAAAAATCAGTGGCTTTTCCATATACTAACAACAAAATATCTGAAAAAGAGATAAGAAAACCATCCCATTCATAGTAGCATCAAGAATCAAGATGCCAAGGGGTTGAAAAATCTGTTCCATAAAAACTACAAATTGGTGGGGAAAAAACTGAAGAAAACAAATTGAAAGATATCCCATGTTCATGGCTTAACATGCACATGAATATTATCATGGTTAAGAAGTAACATTATTAAAAAGTCCATTCTACCCAAGCCATCTATAGAGTCGATATAATGCCTATCAATGTCCCCGTGGCACCTTTAGAAAAATAGAAAAAAAATTATTATAATATTTGTGTGGAACCTTGCATAGCCAAAAGCTATCATGAAAAAGAATAAACCCACACTCCCTGATTCCAAATTCTATTACAAAACTGTAAAAATTAAAGCCGAAAGAAAAAATTAAAACATTACTGATATAAAAATAAACAAAAGGATGAAGCAGAATCAAAAGCCCAGAAATAAACCCTACTTGTGCAGTCCAGGGACATTCAACAAGGGAGTCAAAGACCATGTGGAAAGGACAGTCTCTTCTACAAATAGTGCTGTCAAATCTGGGTCGCCTCACGCAGAAAAATATTACTGGACCCTTATCTTGCACGATTCACAAAAATTAACTAGAAATAGATTACAGACTGAAGCATAAGACTTGATCCCATAAAACTCTTAGAAGAAAACAAAGATTTGAGAAGAATCTCTTTGATACTGATCTTGGCAATAATTTTTTTTGGATATGATACCAAAAGTACAAGCAACAAAGCAAAAATCGACAAATGGGACTTTAAATAAAGTTCTTTAAATCCTTTAAGAAAAGTATTTTAGATAGAAATTAGAAAAAACCATTGCTAAATTGCATATTCATTTGTCTGAACAGTCAATTTCTGCTATTAATAGTTGGTGTTCCAGGTATTGAAAGCCTTTAAAAATCAATGAATATTGTTCCTGTGTTATCGTCAGGCTTCAGACCACATAGTACTACATCACAGATTTTCAATAAGGTGGTAATTGTGGACAAAATGGCAATGACAACATACTCAGTATTGATACATTTTCATAATGTCTATGGTCACTGAGAATTGTTTCAAGCTCCATTTTCTTAGGGCTGTGAAATAGGAAATTACGGGTTGGAGTAAGTGGACTGTTAAAATTTTATGCTAATAATCAGCCTTGTTCCTCTTAAGGAACTATTTATTCTTCTTAGTCTGTGTACCTTTCCCGGCATCCTCCCTCCCTTCCCCCTCCCTGCTGATAACCCTCCATGGGATCTCCATTTCTGTAATTCTGTTCCTGTTCTAGTTGTTGCTTAGTTTTTGTTTTTTGTTTTTTTTTTTAGGTTCAGTTGTTGATAGTTTAGGTTTGTTGTCATTTTACTGTTCATATTTTTATCATCTTCTTTTCCTTATGTAAGTCCCTTTAATGGAAACCCTTTTTGGTTTCTGGTAAGGAGCTGCTTCCTGGCTCAAGGAAGGCCATCTTGCCCCTGAGTCCTCACATGGGGAGAGGGGGGGAGGGGAGCACTCTGGAGTCTCTTTTATATGCACACTAATTCCATTCATGGCAGCTCTGCCCCCAAAACCTTTATGATCACCTCCCAGATTTCTTTCCTCCAAGTACCAGCACATCGTGGGGTAGAATTTCAACACATGAGTTTGTTGAAAACCAAATAGTTAATCCATAGCAGACCTTGATGGGAGGCATTGGTGAGCATGGTACTTTCCCCAGAGTAAACAGTAAACACTGCTTATGTGTACTTCTGGAAAGAAATTTCAATTGTTGAAACTGTTGTGTACTAATACTGCACACACAACACACAAATAGAGAGTGATATGACCTTGACCAAGACCTGTGAGTATCACAGGCACTGCCACCCCTTGCTTCTTAACACCACTGATTGAAGGCATTCCTTCCCCTGGTTAACTAAGGGTCAAGTTTGGAAAGGGTAAGCATCATATTACTTGTCTTGATATATTTTTGAATATAATTAAATGATCACCTATAGGCCTCTGATGATATAAACTTGAACCCAATGCCTAAATCGATGTCTTACTCCATGTGGTCTAGGAACTCAGTTTTCCTTGATCTGATTCATTGGGCAAATGTAAAATTGCTTTATGGAGGGACAGTGTAATTACACTAATGTTTTTGGAGCTTTGTTTAGTGATATATGATCATTTTAATTAATGGAAGAAGTTCTTAATAAGATATAAAAATTAAATTGTTTTCATCTAAAATTTCCTTGATAGCATGAAAATTTAATTGGATAACATTTTAATTAGGATAAAAAGCAAATTTATGCAGGAAGATGATATTAACAACATTTTTCTCATTAAAAACAGGAAAATGTCATAGTTATAGAATATTAAAACCAATTTGAAGATGGCTTTAGTTATATTGTAATTATACTGCTAAAGTACAAAAAAAGATAGAAACTAATTGTACTCAAAGCAAAAAGTATCTGTAGAAAGGTTTGTTAAAAGGAGGTTTATATCTTTAGGACTCAATCAAAATTTTAATGAGGAATTACAACTGGGACTTGTGAAAAATATAGAACTCTAAATTATTTTTCTTAAGGTAAATCCAGATAAACTGAAACATTGATTTAAGGATTTTAAGATTTAAGCTATTCACCTTCTTGTGTATATTAAACTAATTTTAAAAGACCATTAAATTTTGTTTGAGTCATTAAGGAATCATTTGTCAAAACAGTGTTCAATATTATTGCACTGCGTAGGATCTTTTTTTTTTATTTTGAATATTTGGAATCTCTTCCTTCTTTTATTATAACTGAAAATATGTTCATCCCAGTTCAATAATTTTTTAACATTAAAGCTACTAAGCCATTGATTATCTTAAAGAAAACAGTTTTCTTTAATTTTTTTAAACTTTAAAGAAACAGTTTCATTCCTCATTGTTCTAACAGTTAAGCATAGTATTTCACACTTATATTAATAACAGTATAAATATTTATTACTACTCTGATTTTTAAAAATTGGTAAGTGATTTAAAAGCTTCTCAGTTTATGTTTATGTTTTAAAAGCCTATTAAATATTTTAAGTAAAAATTTGATTTTGGAAGAAAAGCTTAAAATACTTTTTTATGAATACATAAACAAGCACCTGATATAAAGCCATAAATTAAGCAAAATAAAATTTCAATGGTAGATTTAATGGTTTGCTAACATCTAAAACTTTGAGACACCCATAATTTAAGTATTGGGCTAAGTCTGATAATGTGACTTATTATAAGGAGTAAATTTTCCTTTATTCCAATGTCCAAAACCAATTATTCCACACTTTGATATTTATGCTATCAGTTTCTTTTGTATAATGGCTTTTTAGAAGATGACACCCAATTTGCATTTAAAAAATTATGAGACTGATTTTTGCTAAGTGTGAACCATCTGCAGACGCTTTGCTGAGCCCGCCTAGTGTGGCAGACCATCAGACTAGCCATACTATACATCTGGCATCTTTTATCATCGAAGCTGCCGTAAGAAGGTACATGCATTTATGTTTTGTAATGAAAAGAAAGTGCCGGAATATCAACTAGTACACATGAAAGAGTATTATCTGAGTTGCCAGGCTTGGGTTATCTGGCAGTAAATGTTTTAGCAGCTAATTCTTATGAATTACTGATGTTCTCATCATTGAGCAAATGGCTCACATCACTGTAGCAATTAGCACCCTGACTCTCCTGCTTATCATAGTTAATGTGTCATGGAAGAGTGTAGTTTAGGACTTTAAAAAATACATCACCAGATTTGTTTATGTCCCATTGCTAAACAGAAGATAATAATCTAGGTTTAAAGGGCAATGCTCAACAGCTTTATAGTCTTACAGGGTATATATAAAGCTATCTTTTCTTTTTCAGGTATTTCTTTGGAGAATTTAACATGCTCCCAAGTTATCAAAAATTACATCACTTCTAATAGTGCAATTAATTTTAGTCAGCAAAGAATAATTTTCAAAAGAGTTACCACTATATAACTAGATTTATGTCTTATTATTTATTACTAGTAGTTATAACTATAAATATTCTACTTAAAATACCTTAAATAATTCTCATCTAAATAAATGCTAAGTATCTAAATATAATAATACATATTATGAATATTATACTTTATTCTCTTTTTGGTTTTTAATTTCAGTTTACAATGTAGTAATAACGCCTAGGCTTCAGGCATCATTGTTGCCTGTATTACATTTAAGAGTTCTTAAGACAAAAAACAATACCGTATACAGGGATTTGGTAATCCTTCAGCAATTTTAATAAGCAAAGTTTGTTTTGTTACAATCATCGAATTTGTTAATGTACTTGGTATTGGAAATAACTCCATTTTTGTACAGCTTAGTATTCCTACTACTCAACTAATATTAGCTTCAAATATTCTCTCTTAAGAAACTCATTTAATCTGGGAATAAGATAGCTCCCCAGCAGTCGGTCCATTTCTACCAGTAGTAGAATTGTTTCTGATTGTTAGCCAAGTGATTGTATGCATTTCTAGGTCCTGGGGTTCTAAGGATGTGGTAAGTCAGAAGCCAAAAAAAATACACCCAGAACAGATCTCACTACTACTACCTATTTGCTTCTGTCTCTAAAATAATGAAAAATTACACTTGCCTCCTGACTATAGTACTCAGGCAGGCACTGGGCTATTAAACAGTAAGTGTTCTGGAGCAGGAAGTAGCTTTATCGAATGACACAAATTATATCCCTGATAGCTTGAGTGGTATGGGTACCTATAGGACAGCAGTACATGGAGATTATCTTTAGCCTAAGGAGTTTGAACTTGAAGCAAAAGAGGATCCTGGCAACCATGAAAAATGCATATGAATTATTAATGTTGAACATTAAAATGTTCACACAAACATTGAACAAAAAAGTAAACAAGAAAACATCAAGTGGAAAAAATGCAAGTAGTTTTATGAAATAGTGGTCAGTGCCTCTATATAAAATTGAAAGCAGTGAACATGAACTCTTTCACTGGAGTTGTTGATAATCGTTTTTCTCAAAAGCATAAGTTACACTACTCAACCTTTTTTGATTTCCCTGGAGACCTCTTTAACATCAACCCTAGAGCACACCTCAGACCCGGAGTCTCCAGGTCTCTGTAGCTCTGTGGGCAGACAGCTTGTGATTGCACAAAAAGTCTTTATCATTTGGTGCGAAACCAGAAGTCAGCATCAACATCTCTTCTGTGATCCAAGCTAGAATCTTTAGTATGCTATATAAGTCAATCAAAATATATTTATTGAAATGTGCTCTATACCCAACCACATGTTACTGATGCAAAACATACGATAATGAACAAGACACACTGAATCTCCACCCTCAAGTGGTGAGCTCTTCTCTTTCTATTCAGGGGACTCAGGCAAAAGAGAAAATGCACAGAAAGTAGCAAATAAAACCGTCTTGGTACTAATGAAAGATAGTTTAGGGTGTGTGGCAGAATTTGGAGATGGAGAAAAGCTGAGTGCTCCTAGAGCCAGTGTATTAATGAGGATCTTTTTCAGAAGGTGTCTGATTTGCAGACACAGTCATGCAAATTTGGGAGAATCGGATTTTTAGGCACAAAAGAGTGATTGCAATGAACTTGGTATGAGGATGAGTACATTGCATTGCATGAACAAAAAATAGGCAAATAAGACTGGAGCAGAGGTGCCCAGCAAAAGGGGATAAAGATGAAAGACAGTAGGGCCCTGTGTCCGTGGGGCCAATGAGGGTAAGCAGTTGATGGAAACAGCTTTTGATGAACCCACTAGCCTCAACTACTTATACATGTGTCTTTTCCCCTTAAATCATTTGAGCTGATGGGATTTAGCTCTTCCAAATATTGATTCTACTTAAGTGTTTAGAAGTAAAATCCTTAGCAGAGGAGTTTCCTGAAAGAGTAGCCCATAATGAAAGGGGTCGATAGCAGTGCTGTAAGGTTTGGGGCCCACCTCCCTTGGCTTTACATTCTATTTTTTCCCTAACTCCTAAGGATCAAGGCTGAGCCCAACTTTTTAACTCCTCTCTGACACAAGTTACTAGGCAGAATAGCTGATAACCTCAAGATAACATGAGCACACTGGTCAAAATACCTCAGCCTTTCAAATGAAAAACAACAAACTACATACAACCTTTAGCATTGAAGTAGACTTACTGAAAGAAGAAAAAAAGCATTTAAAGCATTCATTATTATATTATTTGCATATTATATTAATAAAGCTATATATAGCTTTATACCCAAACCAACAAAGCTATATATAACTATATAGCTTTGGGTATAGTAGCTACCCAAAGCTATATAGTTATATAGTATACTAGCTATAGTAGCTATATATAGCTAGTATACCCAAGCAATTGATTTGGGTATAGTAGCTATATATAGCTTTATTAATGCTACTATAATAATAAAGCATTCATTATTATATTCTTCACATATTATATTATTTGTATATGCCAAAATATATACAAAGAGCTAAGGAAAGTATAAACAGCCTGAGATAATACAAGAAATGATAATGAAGGCCTAAGTGAAACGCGACTGGTCAGTAAGATGGAGAGCTAGAAAGACAATAAACAAACACCCTGTCCCTCCAGGCCCACACTACCGCCACCAGCTGGGTCTCTGTGGAGAGCCCCAGAGACCCTGGCCCGGCCCCACAGGAGACCTGCACAAGCGCACATTTCGGACGCAAATGCAACTGCTGACTCCCGAGGGCGAAGGTACTGTGATAGTTCCGTGTGCACCCACTCCCAGGAACCCGATTCGGCTGCCCCTCTGCGTGCAGCCAGACCTAGCACCAGGAAGGGTTTGCCTTGGATAGAACTCACTCCCAAAAGCAAAAAAAAAGGAAAACAGCAGGACCCCAGAGGCCTTTGTCTCTGAGGACCCGATAGCACTAGCTGCCACGGCCATACACTGAATTTCAGCAGTGTTGTCCACAAAAGATTGCCACAGCGTTTGGTGGCACTGAACAGGTGACAGAGCTGCAAGGACACTACAGTGTCCTGGAGAATCGGGAATCAGATGGTGCACCCCACCCAGCTGGCACCCTCACAGCTACCTTCTAGAGACAGTGTTTCCCCAGCAAAGCCAGTATGAATGGCTGGGCCACATGACTGATTTCTCTGATGTGCAGTCATTGGAGCAAAATGATCTGAAACACAAAAACAAGGAAATGTGGCACCACCAAAGGAGCACAGTTTTTCAGTAACAAACTATTTTTAGAAGCTGGAAGTGTAGAATTAGTCTGATAAATACAAGTTTAACAGAGAAGGGCTCGTAACTCAGTAAACTTTCTTGGTCAGAGATGGCATTTGAGCTAGGATGTATAGATTTGGATGGACTAAGAAAAAAGAACTGACATGTTCTATGTACCTGACACCCTGCACACTTTACATAACTTCACTCCACTGAAAACCTATCAACTGAGGGCTGGGCGTTTTAAGTAAATAGCCATGGCTCACACAGCTACCTGTTTGCAGAGTGCATGCCCAGACCCAGGTATGACCCAAAAGCATGTGAATTTTCCATTATACAGTATTGGAAAATATATTATACCTGAAGACAGGCATGCAAGATTAGCCAAAATTCAGCAAAGGAAAGGGGGAAAAACACGATTAAAGCATCCAGACTTTGTCTAGAATAATTTGACTGAAACAAATGGTTGTTTTGGGAGAAAAGGGTAAAAGAATGCAAAAAATACATAAGTGGAAGGTGGTGATTTAATGGTGAATTTCCATCATGCATTTAGAGTAATTGTTGGCTGGAGGAAGGAAGTTACAAAAATATCAATTTAGGAAGATTAATATTATGTTGATGAGCATAAGTGACTGAATAGAAAAATAAAGGCAAGGATACCTGTTAATTATGACAACAATAATGATAAATCTGATACAAGTTTGAAAACATTTTCTAAGAATCTTAAGAACTGAAATGTTATAAAAAGAAATTTAAAATAATCTATGTTCAATCAACTACATGGTGTTTTAATTTTTAGGTCAGAAAACTACCTTGAAAGTATTTCAAGGAAGTAAATCATTATACTTCTGCAATGTGGAATATAAAAGTAGCATATTCTTATTTATTTTAACATTTTTACAATGCTTACATCATTGCCAATATTATTAACTGATTCAATTCACACAACAGTTCTATGAGACACATACTATTGTATCCTCATTTAACAGAGAGATGAACTTAGGCACAGACAGCTTAAGTATTGGGTTAGCCAAAAAAATAAGTTACATATTTTTCTGTAAAATAAAACATACATTTTGCATTTTCACCGATAACTTTATTGATTTGGGTATTTTGAGTAGGTGGGCTATCTCCTCCTCTTGGCTTCTAGTGGGGAGAGGCCCAGGGGTGCGGCTAAACATTTTCCAATACATAAGACAGCCCCACAGCAAAAAATTATTCGACTAAAATGTCAATAGTACCAAGAAACTTCACAAACTACTTTTGACATATTTGATTGGTCATAGCACCTTCTCCATACACTACGCAAATCTTTTTATTTGCATTTAAGGTCTGTTTTTACATTTCTTGAAATAATAAAGCATATCGTGCCAAAAACGTTGCATATTTTCTTCCATCTTCGATATTAAAATGGCTGTGCAAAAATTCACTGAGTTTGATATGTTTTTTAAAAAAACACATGCTGATATGACAGCTGTCACATACAATCTAACAAAATGGTTTCCAATGAAGTTAAAGACGACTAAGGGCTACTAGAGCCATCATACAGAAAAAAATGTAACAGATTTTTGGCCAACCCAATGTCCTACCCAAGCGAACACAGCTAGTAAACCTGGGGTTTGAGTTAGTTAGTAAAGCTCTAACAACTGGACCGTTAACACCATTTTACTCTGTTGACTTTCTGTTGCTCCTAATTTAAAAGATAGATACTATGATGTGGTAGGCACATTTAATGATTTTGACTCCTCAATTTTTCTAAAAAACACAAGTGGTCTATATTACTCAGTGGATGCAAACATTATTATTTTTTCTGTAAATTCTGTCCATAAAGTTTTGATTTTGTGGGCATAATTATGATTTTCCCATACCGACATAATGTAATTCTTGATTTAAAGACTATATAATTAAAGAGGTCATCAAATTAGAGAAGTTGTACAGGTCCAATCAGACCTATTTGGAAGAAGGGAATAGGTTAAAGTGAAAATAAATTCAAACTGACATGTATTTTGAGTTCCTGTTTTGTTGAAGACATTTTGACTGTTAACGAAAATGTGTAATATACAACTTACCCGTCTTCAGGGAGAAGGCAATATAGTGTGGGGCAGTAAATGAGAATGAAGACAATGACCATGATAATAAGATGAGTCCAATGAAGGCGTACAAACAGAGTCCTGATTTAAATGAAGGAAAGATGAAACTCGGGTGAGGAGATCAGAAAACAACCCATAGGGGAAGGTAGTCTCTAATGTCAACTGAAGACATGAGTATAATTTCAACAGGCTTAGGGCCATAGAAGTATCATTTAGAGAGAAGGAAAAGTATGAGCTCGGACAGGAGACCAAGACCTAAGTGGTTAATGCAGTATGCCTGAAAGCTGTGCTAACATGGACTGGCGCGAAAATGTTGTAGGACCACATACAAGGCCCCCACAAAACAAAGGCCTGCAGTGGCTTGACTGTTCTTTGTCTAGGTACAAGTGCCTCAGACTAATCAAATGGGGAAATCATCAAACCACTGCGAATCTTCGTTTTGTTTTGGGCGATGCAGAGGTTGGAAAGAGGGTGAAATCAGAGAACTATTTCTGAATTAAAATAATTTTAATTTAGAGATGAGAGCGGGGGAAGAGAGACTTGTGAAGGGCAACTCTAAGATATCAGATGATTAGAGCTCAATGATGATGTTACAATGGATAAGAACATAGAAATCAAGATCAAGAATGGGGGAAAAGTTTGCGTATCGACACAGTGAGTGAATCTGCATCCCTGATGAGGAAGTGGCAACAGAACCCTTGTTCATTGCTGGTGGGAATGCAAAGAGGTACAGCTACTTTGGAAGGCATTTGAGGTTTCTTATATATTCTTACTATGTAGCCCTGCAGCCATGCTCCTTTGTATTTACCTGAAAGAACTGAAAACACGTCCACTCTGAAATCTGCACATGTATGTTTATAGTGGCTTTATTTGTGACCGCCAAAATTTGGAAGCAAGCAGATGTCTTTCACTTTGTGAGTGGATTGTGAATGCATCGTTGTGTAGTACAATGAATTGTACTACATTCAGACAATGGGGTATTACTCAGCCCACTCATTAAGTTATGTAATGTCTAATCACTGGGGTGAACACCTGAAATTAATATAATAATGCATGTCAACTGTAATTTTTAAAAAAATATTCAAAAATAAAAAAATAAAAAATTATCTATCAAGCCATGAAAAGACATAGAGGAAACTTAAATGCATATCACCAAGTGGAAAAGCTAATCTGAAAAGGCTACACATTGTATAATTCCAATTATATGCCATTCTAGAAAAGGCAGAATTCTGGGACAAGGAAAAGTTTGATTCTTTTCAATGTTTGAAGGTTGGGGTGAAATAAATAGAAAGGGCACAGAGGATTTTTAGGGCAATGGGAATGTAATACTCTGTTTGATACCATGAGGATGGATACATGCTATTATATTCTTGCCCAAACCCATACAGTGCACAGCATCACTCACAGGAGTGATGCATAAACTATGGAGTTTGGGTGATTATGGTGTGTCCGTGCAGGTTCATCAATTGTAACAGATATAGGTACCACTCCAATAAGGAATGTGGGTCATGGGGGGGCATGTGTGGAGTTGGAGGTGTATTGGAAATCTCAGAGCCTTCCCCTCAATTTCCTGTAAACTTAAAACAGTTCTGAAAGTATTCTTAATTAAAAATAATCAGCACACATTCAAAAGAGGCACATAAAAAAATAAGACTTCATGCACCAAAATAAGCAAAAAGGAAAAAAGGGGAACATCTTAAAATATTAAAAATGTGAAATTAGCATATAGCTTTAGGCTAAAAATGAATATTTAAAGAAATAAAAAACTAAAAGCAACAAATGAACAAGACAAAACAACAAAAACTCAGACACAGACAACAGTGTGTGAAGGGAGCATGGGAGGGTACCAAAGGGTAAGAGGGTGACATCTGGTGACAGAAGATGATTTGACTTTGGGAGGTGGGCACCCAATGCAATATACAGACCATGTATCCTAGAAATGTACACTTGAAATCCATATAATTTTATTAATCAATGTCACCCTCATAAATTTAATTAAAATCATTTAAAAATAAAATATAAGCTGGAAAATATTTGGGGGAATAAGAAACCATGAACAGGACCATTAATTTTGAAAACTGAAAAGTAATTTTTAAAAACATAATTTTTAAAACTGAAATTAGTAGATTTTTTAAGCTGATTTAGTAAACTAAAGCTAACTTTTAAAAAATTTGGAAAAAAAATTATTTAGTTTTTAAAGAGAGGGGAAGGGTGGGAGAAAAAGAGGGAGAGAAACATCAGTTTGTGGTTGCTTTTCACATGTCCCCAACTGGGGACCTGGCCCACAACCCAGGCATGTGCCCTGACTGGGAATTGAACCAGTGACCCTTTGGTTCTCGGGCCAGTGCTCAGTCCACTGAGCCACACCAGCCAGAGCAAGAGCTAAATTTAAAAGAATAATCCATCCTGGCTGGTGTAGCTCAGTGGATTGAGTGCTGGCCTACAAAACAAACAACTGCGGTTTGATCCCCAGCCAGGGCACATTCCTGGGCTGCAGGCCAGTTCCCAGCAGGGAATGCATGAGAGGCAACCATACATTGATGTTTCTCTCCCTTTCTCCTTCCCTTCCCCTCTAAACATAAATAAATAAAATCTTTAAAAAGTTAAAAAATAATCTATCTCTTTACTTTTAGTCTGTTTTTTTTCATTCTGAGGTGGGTCTCATGAAGACAGCATGTGTATATGGGTCTTGTTTTCTTATCTATTCAATTACTCTATGTCTTTTGATTGGAGCATTTAAGCCATTTATGGTTAAGGTGATTATTTGTAGAATCAGATTTATTGCCATTTTATTTTTTTAACTATTTTCCTCTGTTTTTTTCTTCTTCTTAAAGCTAGCCCTTTAACTTTGCTGCAATACTGGTTTGATGGTACCAAACTTCTTCAGCTTGTTCTTGTCTGGGAAAAAAGTTAAGAGACATGAGGCTCGAGTAAGAAAGTTCAACATATGTTTAATATGTTCATGACAAAATAGGACTTATTTATTAGTTTTTTATTGTTTTGATCTCATATATGCTGCTATTCTCCATAAAGAATACAAGTTTATAATTTATAAATACTAAATATATTTTTGTAAAATAAATCCCTACCTATGAATTTTTCAAATGCAGTATATTATAATAGTTACCAAAGATAGGCACAACTGATAAATGAGACTCAAATGAAAATAAGTTTGCTCTAGTAAGTAATAGATTATTCGCCTTCATTTCTTCATACAACGATCTCAAAAAGAAATAAAAGGAATAAATTGGTCTTTATATGTTGTACTCAATTTGTTATTTATATATTCCATAGTTAAAATCTAGCTATATTGATTTGGGTTTTTTTGTTCAATTACCACAATGTTTGAAATTGTCTTACAAGCATGATACTTATTTTAAAATTATTAATTCCTATGTGTTTTTGAAATAGCATGAAATATATGGCAAAGTTCTGTTACATGTTCGTTTTAACCAAACTCAGACAAAGAGAGCTTTGATGACCCTTTTTTTTTACAACTTCTGTTTTTTTTAAAGATTTTATTGATTTACTTTTAGAGAGAGGAGAAGGAGGAGAGAGAGAGAGGGAAAGAAACATCTATCAGTTGACTCTTGGAGGTCCCCAACTAGGGACCTGGCCCACAACCCAGGAATATGCCCTGACCAGGAATCAAACTGGTGACCCTTTGGTTCACAGACCAGTGCTCAACCCACTGAGCCACACCAGCCTGGGTGAGAACTTTGGTAAGGATGAAAAGAACACACAAAAATTATACAAACAAGCCCTGGCTGGTGTAACTCAGTGGACTGAGAGCAGGCCTGCGAACCAAAAGATCGAGGTTCGATTCCCAGTCAAGGCACATGCCTGGGTTGCAGGCCAGTTCCCGGCAAGGGACACATAAGAGGCAACCATACATTGATATTTCTCTCCTTCTCTCCTTCCCTTCACCTCTAAAGATAAATAAAAAAATCATACAAACAAAATTAAAACACCAGAGGACCAAAGAGTAAGAAGGGATACGTCATGTTGAAGATTTGTTCACATCAATTGACATACAATATCTTTACCTTGTGGGAATTTTTTTCAAATCCATTTTCATGACAAGCTTAAAAATATTTCCAAAATCAGAATATTCTGTCTCAATATCCTACATATCGACAAAAAAGACAAGATAGTCTCTAAAAGGCATGTAGACTTCTAGTAGGAACATTAAAGAGAAGCAGGCAAAAATAAAAGGTATGCCTCCATTAGCAGAACTAAAATTGAGTAAATATCTCTTGTGTGTTCCTAGGTACTTGACATTTAGTATTAAACAAAAGGGATTAACATTTTAAAGTCTATAAACCACTTATTTCTAATTAATCAAGCAAACAAATGAACCAGAAGTCTTCCAAATTTAGCACAGAATTAAAAGTAACCTGTAGGGGACCGGTTTGTTTTGGTCTCGTAAATGTGAATCAGCTCTGTATGGAAAACCTACAGAAGTGAGGTGGTGGGCAGGAGTCAGACCTTCAAACCGAGTTTTCCAATGGGAATCAGGCTTAGAAAATGCATACAGATTGTATGGCTTGCTCTTGCTAAAACTCCATCACTCTGGTCTAAAACAAAAAAGTGTGTATTGTCTATCCTCAAGGTAATTTCCAAAGCCTGTGTGAATTTTCCCAAGGACAGAACTAATCAGCTCGCCACCATTCCCCTCTGCATGTTATTTTCATTTCCTTGATGGTACCTATAATGTAGACAATAATATTCTATGTAATAGATAATAAATCTTTCTCTGATGTAAAAACAATAAAGGAAAACAATAAAAGCCTGTCTAGGTAAGGGTTGGGGAACTCTCCCCTTGAGAGAGTGGCCGAGGCACCCATAGACACTCTCCCCTTGAGAGAGCAGCCACGCCATCCCCTTTTACTCCACAGGATTGTTGTCACCTGTGCATTTACTCTCTTCATCAGCCACAACAGGCAGACTCTGCTGGCAGGAGTCCACCACAGTAACTCATTATTCTTTTAAATCCTACATGTCTGAGTCAGAAATTAATTTCAAAATAAAAGCAAGCAGTTATGCAATGATTTCTTTTCAGGCTTCCCAAATTTGAAAGGCAAAGATATAATTTTAAAAATTAGAAGCAAATGAGGAAACAGCTACAAATCTAAAGAATAAAAGACAAAGTATACCTGGCAAAATGTGGAATTTATGCCAAGGTAGAAATGGAGCAGAAAAGTACGTGTACTCACATCTCAGAGAGACAGAGTTCCCTAAAAGCACGGGTTAGGGCTCTGCTCTGAAAGGCTGTTCCTGTGATCCTTTGATGACAACAACGAGAGTGGCAGTGGGGGAAGTGAAGACCGTATCTCTAGAGACTAAGTATTTCATAACAGAGTGGGCATGGGATGGGCACTGGGTGGCCAAAAGGTCCATTACGTTTTTTCCATAGGATAACTCAAGTAATGTTTAGTTGTCTTTAACTTCATTTGAAACAGTTTTGTTAGATTGTGTTGTGACAGCTGTCATATCAGTGTAAATTTAAAAAAAACATCAAAATTGGTGATTTCTACTATAGACATTTTAATATTGAAGATGGAAGAAAATATGCAACATGTTTGGTGTATTATGTTTTATTATTTCAAGAAAGGTAAAAATGCAACTCAAATGCAAAAAACAAGAGATTTGTGCAGTGTATAAAGCAGGTGCTGTGACCAATCAAATGTATCAAAAGCTGTTTGCAAAGTTTCTTGGTATTATTAAAATTTTGGCCAAATAATTCTTTGCTGTGGGGCTGTCTTATGTATTGAAATATGTTTAGCAGCACCCTTGGCCTCTACCCACTAAAAGCCGATAGGAGGAGATAGCCCACCTAATCAAAATATCCAAATCAATAAAGTTATTAATGAAAATGAAAAATATGTCACTTATTTAATGGAAAAATGTAACAGACTTTTTGGCCCACCCAATAGAAGTCATTCTGACATATTATTACTTTTTTCCATTTTAGATTATAGCTTGCTAGACAAAGAAACAATTTGTTGGGTATCTCTTCAATGCCTTACCTCTAGAAGTTTTAGGCTCCAGAAGAATTTGGTGTTCTACAGAGAAAAGGAATATATACACTTCATTTTTTAATTTATTATTGTTTAGTTACAGTTGTCCCTCTTCTTCCCTATTGCCCTCCCCTGCCCATCCCTGCCCCCTCCCACACTCCATCCCCACCACTGTCCGTGCCTGTGAGTCCTGTTTGTTGCCCCTTTGGTTGCCCCTTCCTTTGGGAAGCCTTTGGTTGCCCCTTCCCCTCTTTCCTGTTCTGCCTCTCCCCCTTCATAAAAAAATCTTTTCTATTTTCATAATAAAAAATTTAAGCTTATCTATAGTGAAAACTTATAACTGAATACCCTTCCTGTGAATTTATCAGTTAATCAATTGTTAATACTTCTTTACTAAATTTACCAATTGTTAACTTTTTAAACATTTGCTTATTTTCTTTATTTCATGTGTTACGCACTACTGTTTAGCAAAATGTTTGATAGTCACATGCATGACACCTTGCCCATAAACACTTCAGCATGTCATTCCTAAAAATTAAAACATCCTCTTACATGACCACAAAAATACATCACACCTAACTAAACTGACATAAATATTATCTACTATTTAGTAAATATTTAAATTATTCTTCTATCCCAAATATTTGTTTAGTTTTTTCATTTTAATAATAGGGGACTCACAGGAAACTTAACAGGAATTGCTATCCAGATAGTTATCTCTTTACAGATAAGCTATAGATGATATACCTGGTTGCTAATCTATAGCAACCAGGTGAGGAACTCACTTCTTTATTTTTCAAATTACTTTGTGTGATAGATAGTTATACATTTCCTTAAGCTTGGTAAAGGGGTTGCAACTTAATAACTCTATTGAAATGAATACTTCAAATGACCATCAGCTTTATTATTTTGATGACAAATTTATTTTTCGCCATTTGGGATTATGGACATTTTTTAAATTCATTTATTCTAAATGGCATTAAATGAACTTTAGTATCTCTATCTACAAACATTCTATAGCACTGTGCTGAAAGTTTTATATAGTCAAGAATACTAAGGAGTATGTCTTCAGAGAAGTGCTTGTAAAATCTGGAGAAAAAATGTATTAGTAAAACAGATACTAGAATGAAGAAGATACCAAAATCTGCACCAAACTTTGAATTCCAGTTCTTACAAGACATCACATAATAGTGAGTAGGATACATGTTTGTTTATGGAAGCTACACTGAATAAAAACTATAGCATGGGGAGATTTTAGAGAAAAAATTTAGGTCTTAAATTGATTGATTTATGAGATAATTTCAGAAGGCGAAACCATCAAGTAATTTATTTTATTAATATTTAGATTCCTCTCTTTGATGTCACCCTAGTGCTAAGCTAAGCACTGGAAGAAAATGTTGAACAAAACCGGATATGTTCTCTGCCATTACCAAGTGCACAACCTTGTAAAAATAGACAGATACTGATCACGTGTTCAGCAGTTACATATGAAATTCAAAAGTTGCATTGGAGGAATGCAACTTTATGACGTTATTGATGCTCCTAAAGGGGGATCTGACCAAGCCTTACATTTGCTCCTTTTTATATGATTTTAGTATTTTACAAGCTCTAGCATTTTAATAGGGAAGTATCTGCCCTTCCTTCCCACACTCCTTTATTCTGCTTTTATATTTTGTCTCTCTCCCAATATTGATTCTCAAAGTCAACATACTGCTATTCAATTTATTCTATTTAAAAAGAAGTTCTTCTTAAACTTTCTCAAAAGCAGGATTGGGCTTCGTTTCATGTCTTATGAACCACCATTTAACATGAATTTACTTAAATTTATCATATCTTTCTTCTGCACTGTCCGCTCTGAACCCTGTCTTAGATATGTCTTCATATGAGCTGAGTTGCTGTCTCAGGAACATGAATAAAGTGTGCCTTACCAAACCTAATTGTGCTGGTCAGAGAAAAATTGTAGTGTTGTTCAAAAATTGTCAGAACAAATTAAGTCACAGCAAATGTGATAATTCATTTGAGAAATCATGTTTCACAATTTACTTCGCTTTGTGAAGCTTAACGTAATCCTTTAAAACTTTTATACATTTTAGAAAACATTAACACCATAAGGAATGGCAGCTTCGTGAAAAACTGTTTCTAGTTAAATGATACCCACTTCCAGCTATGAAAACAAAAAAATGATTGGTATATTAAAGACTGGTATGGAATTTAGTATCACTGACTGATATGTAAACACCTTAGTAATGTGATTCCTTTAGAGGGTATGCTTAGTCTCTGACAAGAGAGTTTATGGGAAAATATAGCTGGATGTCTGACACCTCCTTTCAATCACAAATTTTACATTCACAGCTATCAGTAGGCAGAAAATAAAGATAGTGAAAGACAAAAAGGGGATTGGTGAAAATGAGAATACGAATGGTTATCTTTCCAGGTTACTCTGTAGGCTTTGAAAGTAATACACTTAAAGTGCCTGAAACAGTACCTGGTTCATAGAAAAAGGCAATAAAAGGTGGATTTTCAGTGTTCAACAATGTTATCTGAAAAAATCTTGATGAAAATTTGAGTAGTTAAATCATTTCATGAAACCAGTATCTGAAATGTATGCGGATGATGTCTTTAAATCTCAGTCATGATCAAAGCAGTAATTCTTTTAAAACATGGGATACCATTATTTTCCCCACCATTTTATTATAAACATTTCAGAAATACAGAAAAGTTGGAAAACACTACAATATGTTCATATAACCACCACCTAGATTCTACCATTAACATTTTATTATACTTTTTCATATCTCTAACATTTCTTATCCATTTATTAATGCCTCTTTTAAAAATAGTTAAAGGTACAGCTATCAGTATTCCTTAATATCTCAGTATGCATATCATTGTCTAGACACCAATGTTTGTTCAGTTCTCTTCTTTTGATATAAACTTAGATCCAATTAAATGCACAAATCTTGAGTGTACACTTATATGTTTTTAACAAATGCATGTTTCTGTGTATCTTTCAAACGCTACATAACATAGACCATCGCCACCTCTCCAGAAAGTACAACATTGTGATTTACCACAAGACACTTCAGTCGTCTCATGCATCCCAGTCAAAGAATTATGCATTGATTAAAATTCACATTAGAAATATATGGAAAATAAGTTAACCAAATTGCTTTGATACTTTCAGCGTGGTAACTGAAGATGACAGGAAGTTGAGATTTTATTACAAAGAGAAAACCATATACAAGAATGAGAGTAGGTAAGAAAATCATCCACCCAAGAATCAGAAAGGTAGTGACCAAATATTGCAAAAAGGGATAATTTTAAGAGCAGGTAGGAGAACTCAGAAAACATGGAAACATCACATATGTTTGTGTACCAAATAACAAAAACACATCCCTATTCATGTGTTTGTACTCGATACTCCTATGTCTCATCTAAAAAGTAAATATTTTGATTTTATTGCTAAGGAACAAATTTAGGCGAGATCAAGCAAAAATAAATACTAAGACAAGAGAGAAATTATACAGCTTTTATGGAAAATGACATAACCTTAATATGGGAAAGTGATTATTTAATGATTTGGAGCAAACAAAAAACAAAATAAAAACCAAGCAGGACTTCCGCCAAGATGGAGGCATAGGTGGAAACACTGTGCCTTCTCCCACAACCAAGTTTGAATACAACAAAGGTTTGGAGAACAAAGACACAGCAAAAAACAGAAAATTGAATTATACAGAAGTCCGACCACCACTAACCGTTCAATGGGATGGTAAGAGGGGCGGAGCCAGCAGCGGAGCTGGGTCGGGCAGGACAGATCCCCCGACCTAGGCACGCAGGCAGCCCGGAATCAGTCAGGGTGTGGGGCAGACTGACCTCGGTCGCACATTCGTGCACAGTGAGACGGACCATGCAGGTCCCAGGCGGCGAGGGCTGATGGCGGTGGCACACTCACATGCAGTGGGACGAAACGCTCAGGCCCGGTGACAGTGGCAGCTGCAGCACCTGTGGGGGCTGTGGCGGGAGGCGGCAGACGGGTCGCTATAGTTCCTCATTGACCCCACCCCCACATACAGCATCACAACCCAGTGACTTAGTTGCCCTGTGCTAGTGAACACCTTAGGGCTCCGATCCTGCTACAGAACAGGAACGAACAGCCCGAAAGATGGGGCAAGAAGAACTCAAAGTCCCAGAGCTGATAACTCTAAGCGCCCGAGAAATTGTCAGCCTCTCAGAAGCACAATTCAAAACACTGTTTATCAGGATGCTAACAGAACTGGTTGATTATAGTCACAAATTAGAGGAACATATGAAAGCTAAACTAATTGAAATCAAGGGAGATGTCCAGGAAACCAATAGCAATGGAAAGGAAACTGGGACTCAAATCAAGGGAGTGGACCAGAAGGAAGAAAGAAATGACCAAACAGAAAAGAATAAAGACACAAGAATTCAAAAAAATGAGGAGAGGCTTAGGAACCTCCAGGACATCTTTAAACGTTCCAACATCCAGATTATAAGGGTACCAGATGGGGGAAAGAAACAGCCACAAGTGGAAAACGTATTTGAACAAATAATAAAGGAGAACTTCCCCAGTCTGGCAAAGGACATAGACTTCCAGGAAATCCAGGACGCTCAGAGAGTCCCGAAGAAGTTGGACCCAAGAAGGAACACACCAAGGCACATCATAATTACATTAGCTAAGACTAAAATGAAGGAGAGAATCCTAGAAGCAGCAAGAGATAAGCGGACAGTCACCTATAAAGGAGTACCCATCAGACTGTCAGCGGATTTCTCAAAAGAGACCTTCCAGGCAAGAAGGGGCTGGAAAGAAGTATTCCAAGTCATGAAATCCAAAGACCTACAGCCAAGATTGCTTTATCCAGCAAAACTTTCATTTAGAATGGAAGGACAGATAAAGTGCTTCTCAGATAAGGTCAAGTTCAA